>NC_143507.1:24894772-25197803 GCF_051622355.1 Phaseolus vulgaris
TACCTTCTTTTCTGTTGGTTCCTATTTCTGCTTTTCTTCCTCAGGAATTTGCTGAATCTTTTTGTAAGAAGGTTGATTGTGTCATCATCTTCAGCATCTTCTTTTTCCTCCTTGATCTCATCCAGTTCAGTTGCTTTCAGTGCAAGACCTTTGGGTTTTCTCTCTGTTGTTTCCTGCTCTTTGAGTCTTTTGAGTTCTAGGTCATGCTCCATTAGCTTTCCAAACAGTGCAGCAGTTCCCAGCTTTGACAGATCACGGCTTTCAGATATGGCAGTCACCTTTGGTTGCCAGCTTCTGTCGAGGCACTTCAATATCTTTATGTTGAGTTCCTCTCTGTCAAATTCTTTTCCCAAACCAGTGAGGTGATTCACAATATGGGTGAACCTTTTCTGCACATCAGCAATGCTCTCCTCGGGTTGCATTCTGAACAGGTCATATTCTTGGATGAGAGCATGTTTTCTTGACCTCTTCACATCTTCAGTACCCTCATGAGTCACTTCTAAGACTTCCCACATCTCCTTAGCTGACTTACATTCAGATATCCTGAAGAACTCATCCATTGTCAATGCAGAGGTTATGATGTTCTTGGCCACAAGATCATGTTGAGCCTTCCTCCTTTCGGTCTCATTCCATTCTGATCTTGGCTTTACCACTTCTTTATCCTTGACAACCTGCATTGGCACATAAGGTCCATTGACCACAGCTTCCCAAATTAATGCATCAATGGATTCCATGAAAATTCTCATTCTAACTTTCCAAAATGCATAATTCATTCCATTGAACATAGGTGGTCTATTCACAGCAGATCCTTCAGCAAAAAGCACATTAAAATCAGACATTATTACAAACAAACTTGATTAAAATATAAGTCCTAGCTCTTGATACCAATTGTTGGGTTTAATAGTGCCAAAGTTCAAGAGGGGGGTGAATTGACCTTTTAAAACTTTCTCGCAGAAACAGTGTTTAACACAGTTTACAGAAAATAAATCGATTTATGTGAAAATGAACAGATTTATTTCAGCACTGTTTTTGTTTGAAAAGCGTTTATACAACAAGGTTAATCACAAGATTATACAGATAGATTTTCCACATGCACACACACTGATATTAGAACGAAAACCAGTGAAACACAAAACAACAAACTTCAATTTCAAGCAAATGATTAAGGTTCGATTGACAGCATGCCAATTAATTGAGTAACCTTTACAATCAACCTGTTCCAGTGACTTTTAACAAATTATAAGTGTTCTTCTTGAAACACATAGTTTTCCAGAAATTAAGAAAAGTGAATCACAGAACAGCAAGCTTCAATTTTAAGCAATTGTTTAAGGTTCAATTAATAGCTTTGACAATTTCTTGAGCAACCTATCACAATCAATCTGTTACAGTGGCTTTTAACAAATTTTATATGTTCTTATCTGACTCAAACAACTTTTCCAGAAATTAAGAATAGGATGAAACGAGCCCAGAAAAAAACAGATTTATTAATGAATGAACAGATTTATTTCTTTGCTGTTTTATCAATTATGCAGAAACTTAATTGCAGAGATTGAGAGAGAATGAACACAGGGCAGTTATACTAGTTCACTCAACTGAGCTACATCCAGTCTTCACCTAAAACCAAGGTGAAATTCACTAAATCACAATACAAACAAACACAATTCCCACTGTTCTTGAAACCTACAAGAACTTAGGTACTCTTGCTGAAAAAACCTATTTCAGCTCACACACACTCTTCAAGAAAACCTATCAAGAAGAGTGTTCAACCAAACTATTACAAGAAATGAGAAGTGAAACGACTACACCTGATTGAGGATACAAAGATCTGCCTTAAACCAGTAGGCAAGATTGCTAGAACAGTAGCAGCACCTCACACCAAGCTTTTGGAACCACACCAAGAACAAACACTTTGTGATTTTCGAAATCTTTGAAGAACAAATGTTAATCCTTTGTAAACTCTTAATTCTCTGCTGTCAAACATGTTTTTGCAGAAGTATGAACGATACTTAAACTCAGAAACAAGTTTTCATTTTATAGAAAACCAACTTATAACAGAATTTTGAAAAACAGTTAAAGCTGTTATAAAATGAATAGATTGAAAATAAAATGAACAGATTTATTTTCAAAAGCAGTTAGAGAATTTGTTAAGTGAGGAGACTTAGTCAACCATTCTGGTGCAGAGATAATACTGAAAAACGTTTAAGCTAGATATGGCACCAGAGACAAAAAGAATCTATTCATTTACAGATGAACATATTTATTTTTCAAAACGAAAACAGAAAAGCTTAACTATTTGAAACACAGTCGTTTTGAAAGATAGAATAATTAGTCAAAATACGTAATGCACAAAATCGAATTTTCACAAGACTTAGCCAAGGCATCAGTGTAAAAATGAATCTGTTTATTTAGGAAAGAACAGATTTATTTTTATGCAGTAAACGTGTTTTTTGTAAAACATGTGAAAAACGGTTTAAGAAAACTTATGCTTGTTCTTATCACATGGCCAGTGGTTATGAGGTGAGTTACTCAGCAAAAAGCCCACTCTTAGAAAACCTCTAAGCACTACCTAAGACACACTTAAAGCAAAGCAAAATACCTATGAAATATACATAGAAGTCTTCATCAAACACAATCTTGAAGGGGCAGCAACCATCTTCAACAGATGTGTCCTTGAGAAAGTCACCCAAGGAGTGATCGGTGGTCAAGGGTGATCGGTGGTCCTAGAGGATCCACGATCAGCGCCTAGATAAGCGTCATGATGCAGAAGGCGTGGCGCTATGATGCACCGATCGGTCGTCTAGGGTGATCGATCGTGCAGTTAAGCTGGAAACGAGGGGTGATTCCCAGCGAGAGCGTTGTATACGAGCCTTGTGTGGCAGAGTATCAGAGAAAGGAGAAGTTATGCGCTTTGCAGTGTCATGCATGAGGGTGGTCTAAGAGAGCTAGTAGCCAGTCGGTGATTGGTGCTCTCCTAGCCCATGACGCGCATGGTGCAAAGCAGAGGTGATCGTTCACACAGTAGGTGATGCCTAGTACGTGTGCTTAGCCAAGCCACACTTGGTACTCACGCTGAGGTTGCACGAGACACCTAGTGAAAGAAACGCGCTAAGTTACTTCATACACGAATAACTTAGGCGCGCAACAGAGTATATAAAGGCATTTCGCGCTCATGCAGAGGGAGGTAAGATTCATTCTTGCGAGTTACTAGTTTACACAGAGAGAGAGAGAGAATCACAGAGTGCACACGAGTCTCGCTGAGATTCTTAGTTCTTAGTACTTTGGTGGTTTTGCAAGGCTGACTTGAGCGTCGGAGTGCAATCGGCCGCTAGAGGCGCCGTTTGTTGTGTTTCGCAGGTTTGCTTGGAGTTCTTGAGGAGTGCTTGGAGCGTTCCTGCGAAAGACAGAGCTTGACGTGGCGAATCCTTCGACGTTCGAATCACTTGCGAGATCATTTGGCGCCTGTCATCAGGCGTTACACCTTCGGAGGGTCTAGAATTTCGCTAGGTCTTATCAGTGGATGGTTCCTCCAATCAGCAAGGGAGTGGCGCTAGAGTAATCCTAGAAGGCCCAAACGGAGTGCTGATCGAGCAGTCGCTGCGTTTCGCCTTCAAGGCTAGCAAGAACCAGGCAGAGTACGAAGCCTTGATTGCTGGAATGTTGCTAGCAAGAGAGATGGGAGCAAAGAGTTTGATGGCGAAAAGCGACTCTATGCTGGTCACTGGGCAGGTAACAGGAGAGTTCCAGGCCAAAGACCCTCAGATGGCTGCATATCTCGAGTATGTATGCACCCTGAAGACGTCCTTTGCAGAGTTCGAGTTGATCCATGTGCCGAGAGAGCAGAATGCCAGAGCCGACTTACTTGCCAAGCTAGCCAGCTCAGGCAAGGGGGGAAGGCAGAGGACCGTCATCCAGGACACTTTGAAGGTGCCTCGCGCGTTCGTAACGGACAACCAAGTACTTCAAGTGTACAAGTCAAAGGAACGGGTAGCGATCTGTCATCGGTCCCTCACTCAAGAAACATTGAGAGCACCTAGGGTGAGAGCGCGACCGGTGAGGTATGACGAGGTGATGGAGGTTTGCGTTGTTGGGAAGGCTAATACGTGGATAACGTCGTACCAGAGGTATCTGGCAGATGGGGTGCTTCCGCTGGACCCGACAGAGGCAAAGAGGGTAAAGAAAAGCTCAAGTAAGTTCACTCTTATTGATGGGGATCTCTTTAGATTTGGATTCACCCATCGGGTGTTGGTGTGCGTACACGGGGAGCAGTGCACGAGAATTATGTCAGAACTCCACGAGGGAGTGTGCGGGAGCAATGTGGGTGGTCGCGCCTTGGCAAGCAGGGTTCTCCGTGCGGGGTACTACTAGCCAACGCTGAAGGAAGATTGGGCGGGGTATGCTCAGCGTTGCAAGCAGTGCCAGCAACACGCAGATTGGCACAAGGCGCCTCCTGAAGAACTGAGGTCAATTCACAGCCCATGGCCGTTCCACACCTGGGGAATTGACATCTTGGGACCCTTCCCTTTGGCAGTAAGGCAGATGAAGTTTCTAATCGTCGCCATTGAGTATTTCACAAAGTGGGTAGAGGCAGAGCCGGTCGCGCAAATCACCGCGCACAAGGTTCAACAGTTTGTGTGGAAGAACATTGTGTGTCGTTTCGAAGTGCCCAAGCGCTTGGTTTCCGACAATGGCACCCAGTTTATGAGTCACCAAGTGAAGAACCTGTGTGAAGAGGTGGGGATACAACAGGTGTTTGCCTCGGTGGGGGACCCTCAAACGAATGGGCAGGTAGAGTCGGCCAACCGAGTACTGCTCAGAGGGCTGAAGAGAAGGTTAGAGAAGGCCAAGGGAACGTGGGCAGAGGAAGTTCCCAGGATCGTGTGGGCCTATCACACCACTCCACAATCTAGCACCCATGAGACACCGTTCAGCCTGGTCTGTGGGTCAGACGCTATGATCCCTGTGGAGATACAAGAAAGCTCACCAAGGTTTTTGAACTTCGTTGCTGAGGAGTCCAATGAGGAGAAGAAGGTAAACCTAGACCTCTTTGATGAGGTGCGAGAAGAGGCTAGGATCACTGCCGAAGCTGTGAAGAGGAGGGTGGAGCATAGGCACAACTCCAAGGTGAGACCGAGGTAGTTTCAGGAAGGGAACCTGGTGATGAGGAAGGCACATCAGCACGAGATGGAGAATAAGTTGTCCCCCAAGTGGACTGGCCCGTTCAGAGTGGTGGAGACGTTGGAGAATGGTGCTTATCGGCTGGATACTTTGGACGGGGGGGCGATCCCCAGAACATGGAACGCCACACACTTGAAGTTCTATTTTAGTTGCAAATGTAAAGTAGTCGTGCTTTCGCGCTAGTATAAACAGTTTGAACAGTTCAGGGGCACTCTTTTTCCCAGAAGAGGGGTTTTAATGAGGCCACCCAATAAAAGAGAAGTCATCAGTATAAAAGTTTGCAAAGTTTTAAAGTTAAAATCCTCCTCGCCCCAGGTTCAAGTGCAGGTAATTGGTTAGGCCTTCCTCGCCCCAGGCGCGAGCATGGCAACCGGTTTAAAGTCCTCCTCACCCCAGGTGTGAGTGCAGGCAACTAAGGTTCAAAAAGCCAGGGGTGCTAGTAAGCCCAGGAAGGGAAAGGAAAGATTTCGAGAAACGCCTTTACCCAAGTGGCATAGCATCAATATTGGCACAAAAGAACTCTTAGTCAAAACCCTTCTCACCCCAGGAGTGAGAAGGTGGAAACACGACCCGATGTGTTAAGGGTCGATGACCTTGGGGCAGGCAAGAGGGGTTATCGCGAAACACTCTTCTCCCCAAAACAGGGCATCATCCTTGACCGATCGGTGTGGGAATCCACTATGCACTTAACGCTGGAGCGACAAGCGATATAAGGTGATATAAGGTAGAAGCAGAGGAGCGATGACTGATGAGTGGGTGGTTGAGGCATTTTGATCGGTTATCGGTGGTTAGAGCGTTGTTTAAGAAGTTTTAGACAAGTTCTTACGCGATAGGCCTAAGCCAGCAAGGCCACGCCAGATCAGGTTTCAAGCATTGCTAGTGGTGATCGAAGTCTGATGTAAGAGAAGCAAAACACAGTAAAGATTTGCGCCAAGTTCGAGCAGGTTAGCAGTTAGACATGCATGGCAAGAGATAAAAACTAAGAGATACACAGCAGAAGAAACAGTAAGAAGAAAGTGGCATTTATATATACAACAAAAGTTTTTACATTCCAAGTTATGTACAAAGAGGTAAAATCAAAATAGCAATGATCAAGGGCGAACGATCTCGCCATCCACCTCCTCGAAGTCCATGACGAATTGAGAATAGTCAGCCTCTGGAAAGACGCACTTAACCTGCTCAAGGGCCAAGTCGAAACCCTCAGCAAAGGTGTCAGCAGCTTCTTCCCAAAGCTTGGTCTTCTCGCTCTCGAGCACGACCTTCTCAGTGACAAGGGTGGCGATGGTGGACTCGGCCTCTTTAAGCTTGGACCCTTGATCATTGGCACGCCTTTCGCTCGCTGCGAGAGCCTCCGCCAGGTTTGCGATTTGTGGGCGCATGAAGGCATTCTCAGCTTCAAGTTGGATGGCCCTACCCGTGGTCTCCACCAGATCGGCGTCAAGAGCGGCGATGGCATCCCCCATCAACATCTCCGTCTTGATGGTTTCTTGGACTTGTAGGGCGCGCCCTCTCTTGGCTTCCTCCAGCATGTCGTTGGTACCCTGCAGGGCCTCATAGTCGCTTTGAAGCGACTCCTTTTGGTTGAGCAGTTCGCTCATCTTACCCTCCAGCTTCTCAAGGCGGCGATGCTGGGTGGAGAACTCAAGAGAGAGTACCATTTGGCGGGCCAGATGAAGGTCCACCTCACTCCCGCTCCACTTGACTAGCTCGCGGTTCTGGAGCAGTTGTCTAGTCAGGTGGATGACCCTGGTGAGCCCTTCAGTGTTGGAGCCTGTTGCTCGAAGGGAACTCTCACCGCCACCCTCGGTTGTGGTAGCGGAGTCCTGAGGGCATGGTGAGGTTGGGGGGCGAGAGGTTCCCTCCGGCTCCCAGCTGTTTGAGGTGCTAAGATAGGGGGTGGCCTGGCTGGGGCGGGGAGGCAAGGGGGGCTGGAGAAGGAGAACGTATGGGAGAGGGAGAGCGTACGGGGGAAGCATGTGCTTGAGGGATCAGAGTAGCATCTCCCTCAGCACCCTCGGTTCCCTTTTTTCTCCGTTGGACTAAAGGAGACCCCGAGCTTTCCTCCTCGATTGATATGACGGTGGTGGGAGCTTTCACCAGCCGTTTTCTTTTCTTATCACCCCTGGTCTCGGGGCCTTCAGCTGGCGCGACCGAGATGGGGGAGGCCGAGATGGGCTCGAAGATGGCCTCAGTGGATGACCCGACAGCTGGTCGGCTCTTGGCAAGCGTGATCAGCTTCTGTCGTCGTTCCTTGTTGGAAGTCATATCTGCACCAGTTGAACATAGCAATGGGTCAGTACAAGCAAACAAGGTGCAAAAAGAGTAAAAACAACGCAGGCAGTTAAGCGCGAGGATGCATGCTCAGAGAAATAACAAGTTAAAGGAAAGAAGAGAATGCAAACCAATGTATTTCTTGAGCATCTTCGCGTCGAACTCGTGCTTGATGAGGGTGGAGGAGCCGAACTTAGCGCCCAAGCTCGAGAGCAGGCCGCACAGCTCGCGCTCGTAGGGTGCCATGGCCTCCAAGCCTCTGGGTTTTTTGAACCCTACTTTGGGAACCCAATAGAGTTGGAAGCCCTCGAGTAGGGTCGGGCTGTGCTCGTTGGATGATGATGATGATTTCTACAACTCTTCTAGGAAGGATGCCAACAAAATTTCTACTCAAAATTCTCCTCCCAATTTTTCCAAACAAACCTTGTTTCCAAAAAAAGTTTCTACTACAAATCCTTCTACTCCTAAGTCACCTACCAAAACGTCAAATATCAAATGTTTTAAATGTTTAGGTTTTGGGCACATAGCTCTTCATTGTCCACAAAAGCAAGTCTTAAAGCTAAATAAGGTAAAACAAGACCTCACTCACCCACCTACCACAAGTAAAAATGAAAAAGACAAAGAAGGCCAAGTTGACACGGGTCTTATACTTTCACATCCAAGGTGTTTTCCTTCCTTATCTTTTTCATTACCAAAGGGTCTTACTTCACCACCATCTTGGTTTAAAAATGTTAGGGATGATTTTTTCATACCTCCTAATGGTTGTCACCATTTAAGAGGACTTTTTCCAAAAGATATCATCATTCCTAAACAAATTTTTCCAACTTGGTCGTTTTATAGAACCTCCTTTTCTGAAATCCCATTGTTTCCAAATGCTAAGTCATGTTTTCCTTTTTCTTCCACTTTTAATTGTAAGAATAAACTGACTTTGTTATATGCAGGGATTCAGAATTCGTGGACGAATTCTTTCCAACTCGAGGAGTATGATGAGAATCAAATAAAGGAGGCTTTTATTAACGGAGGAAGAGGACATCCACCCTCACATTTGAAGTTCTTCCTTCTAGTCTTCTCAAAATTAAAAGAAGACATAAAATAAAGATGAGGCCCAAGCCCAAAGCCCAAGCCCAAGCCCAAGAAGGCCAAAGCCCAAAGAGCCCAAGTCCATCCCATGAGGGGCAAGGCCAAGCTTTGAAATACTCTTGTATAGTTTTAGGAGGTGTGGTTATTAAATAAAGGAGTGTGAAAATGTAAAATAAAGTCACATTGTCCATGTGACTTAGGAGAGTGGTGTAGTTGTAGTTTTTAGGAGGTGTCATAGTAGAAAAAGGTCACACCTCCCATTCACTTGTTTTTGGTGGGAATCTCAATTGAGTTTATTTGAATTTTCCCACCTATTTTTCAGCACCTCTAGGCTATAAATAAAGGTGCTTAGCTTGTACAATTCAGATTTGAATTTTAATTAGAGAAACTATACTCAAATTTTGAGAGAGCATTGGAGAGCTTTTTGCCTTCTTCTCTAGTCTTATCTTGATGGTTCCATGGTTACCTCAAGTGGCGGCTTGCACACTCATCTAGGAGTCTCCATCCTTCTAGTGGCGTGATCATCCAACCATACATCCATCTTCATGAGCTCTCTCCTCTCCTTCCTTCCTTCTCTTTTGATATTCATGTTTTGAACTTTTGTTCTTGTTTTGGTTCGGCTATTTCTGTTTCCAGCAGCTGTTCTTCTTCTTTTCCATGTTTTGGTTCGGTGCTTTTATAATTCCAGCACTCCTTTTCAGTTTTCTTGCCTTTTAATTCATTTTAATCGGTTCAATTCTGTTCTTATTCATTTCTATTCGGTGCATTTGCTTTTCCTCTCTTTTTGTTGGTTCAATTTGACAATATGTGGAACTTCCATATGAGTTTGGATTTGGTGCTAGTTTTGGTGAGTTCTTGACTTAGAACATTGATCCAATTCTAAGAAAAAGTGCCTAACTATTGTCCAACTCAAGTTGATTCCTAAGAATGTCAAGAATCATTCTCTTCTTTGCTATTGGAATCACATCATGTGGTATCATGAGTTTAGGTGTGTTCTTGTTTAATTTTTGAGTTGTGTAGCACTTTAATTTCAAGAGCTCTTTAATTTCTTGCAATTTAAGGTTCTGTTTTAGGCTTATTTGAGTTTCTCACTGGAAAATTCTAAAATTCTGGATTTGTGATCTTCAAAGTGTTAGAAAAGAGTAGAAAAAATAATTATTCAAAAATTCAAAGTACACAAAAAATGATAAATAAAATACAAAAAGTGTACAATTCTGCCGAAAAAAATACAGTAATCTGGCAGCGATTTTAAAACATTTATCTCAATTAATTGGCTTACTGTTTTTAAGTGATTCCAGTGCCATTTTTAAGCTATGATCTTGAAGTTTGTGTGGTTAAAATTTCATAATCCAGTTCGCTCTATATCATTCCAGTTAAATCAGTGAACATCAAGCACAGTTTGCATAAAAGTATTTTTTCCAGTAGCTAATTTTTGTTTTCTTCATCTACTATAGTACTTTTCTTTAAGTATTCTTTTGTGTGCCTACTTTCTCATTGAGTTCTTTAATTTTCTTGCTTGTCTTTTATTCATTAATCTTTGAAGTTTGTCAAACATCTAGTATTCCTTTTGTTGTAGCCTTTCTTTGCTTATACTTTTTCTTGCTTGTCTTTATTGCTTCATTGGTTTTGTTGTGGTTGGCTTTGAGATTGGTGTGCCTTGCTTTGACATCTTTCATTTGAGGATTCCAAGACCTCAAGATCAGATTGGTGCAGGGACATTATTTCTTTGAGAGTGACCTCTTTTTTCTGGCCAAATTTACTTCGGCAATTTGGGTGCCAAATTCAATTTTGGTGCACCAGAAGATGAAGCAAGACGTGCGGTGGTTTTGGTGCGAGCCATTGTTCAGTAACTACAATGGAAAAAGAAATAAGAAATGAGGGATCAATGAAAAACAAGAGGAAGGCGAAGGAAGCGAAGATGCTACGGTTTGAAGGGAGTAGAGAAACGAAAGTGAAGAAGAGGAAGAAGTGAAAACGGTAGAAAGAAAAACAACCTACAACGTATGCACAATGCAGTTATTGGATGATGCAATCGGTAGAAGGTATTGAAATATGCCATAGATAAAGAAAAGGGGTACCTTTTGTTGATCGCAAACGGTTTCTGGAAGCTTGAAGATTGAGGAAGACGAATCGCAGAGAGGAAGTTCGAGGGATTCAGAGAAAAAGTGTTGGAGAAGGTGATGGAACAGTGAAGGCGCGTAAGTTTTGAATAAGGGAAACGCAAACGACGTTTCATGCTAGCCGTCGATGCGTACACGTGTCGTAAGATTAAGGAAGGAAGGCGCAACGTCACTTAAAACGCAACACGTGATGTGGCACGTGACGTGGCATCACTTGCCACGTGGCCACTGAGGACGACCACTTAGTCTCTTCGTTGAAAACAAGTATACAGCTCGAGACTGGGGGGTTTGTGATCTGGTCGGTCATCGGTAGTCGGTGACGTCAGCAACAGATAGCCACGTGGACCGTTCCGAGTGGGACATGTGGGCCAGGGAAGCAGATGTGTCCTTGAGAAAGTCACCCAGGGAGTGATCGGTGGTCAGGGGGTGATCGGTTGTCCTAGAGGATGCACGATCAGCGCCTAGATAAGCGTCATGATGCAGAAGGCGTGGCGCTATGATGCACCGATCGGTCGTCTGGGGTGAGCGATGGTCATCGGGTCTTCGTGTTACGCGCAGTTAAGCTGGAAACGAGGGGTGATTCCCAGCGAGAGCGTTGTATACGAGCCTTGTGTGGCAGAGTATTAGAGAAAGGAGAAGTTATGCGCTTTGCAGTGTCGTGCATGACGGTGGTTTAAGAGAGCTAGTAGCCAGTCGGTGATTGGTGCTCTCCTAGCCCATGACGCGCATGATGCAAAGCAGAGGTGATCGTTCACACAGTAGGTGATGCTTAGTACGTGCGCTTAGCCAAGCCACACTTGGTACTCACGCTGAGGTTGCACGAGACACCTAGTGAAAGAAACGCGCTAAGTTACTTCATACACGAATAACTTAGGCGCGCAACAGAGTATATAAAGGCATTCCGCGCTCATGCAGAGGGAGGTAAGATTCATTCTTGTGAGTTACTAGTTTACACACACAGAGAGAGAGAATCACAGAGTGCACACGGGTCTCGCTGAGATTCTTAGTTCTTAGTTCTTTGGTGGTTTTGCAAGGCTGACTTGAGCGTCGGAGTGCAATTGGCCGCTAGAGGCGCCGTTTGTTGTGTTTCGCAGGTTTGCTTGGAGTTCTTGAGGAGTGCTTGGAGCGTTCTTGTGGAAGACAGAGCTTGACGTGGCGAATCCTTCGACGTTCGAATCACTTGCGAGATCAATATTATTAATGTTATTAATTTTATTAATATTATAATAATATGAATAAAAAAAATTAATATTATTAATAAAAATATTTATATTAGTAATAATATTGAATTTACCTACGTATGTAGATTCGTGGATAAAATTTTTGGGCATGTAAAATTTACCTACGGATAGAAATCAACGGATAATAATCTGTAGATAATGTTGAAATTTTCTACGAATTTAGATCAGTCGGTAATATTTCGTAGATAATGCTAAATTTACCTACGAATTTAGATTTGTATTAGATAATGCTAAATTTACCTACAAATTCAAATTTGTCGGTATATCTGATTTTTTATTTTTTTTTTGTAGTAGATACATCTAACAAGTTTGACAAGAATGAATGGGCTCAAGTTACTTTAGGTCTTAAATAGATTAATTCAATTGTTCATTAGACGTCTTATAAAGAATTGTCAAATGACTAAAGACTAGATGACATGCCAGTCGAAGCATAAAAAGTCACATAATTCATCGTTAGATGACCC
The DNA here is from genome assembly GCF_051622355.1 of Phaseolus vulgaris. NCBI lineage: Eukaryota > Viridiplantae > Streptophyta > Magnoliopsida > Fabales > Fabaceae > Phaseolus > Phaseolus vulgaris. Next base: position 24,907,124 of record NC_143507.1, read on the forward strand.
AAGTTTGGAGATCACAAATAGAAGCTTAAGAAAACTCGTCAAAAAGAAATAAAAATATGAAGCATTAGAAGATTAAAATCTTGACAGACGACTCTAATGGTTCACTGCATGAATAAGAAGATCATCTACATGTTTAAAAGCTCAAACACACAAAATTTAAATAAGATCATGTCATACATACAACCTACTTTCTAAGTAATGTTTGTTTATTTTAGTAGGTCAATAAAGTTGCTCTAATAAAATGTCATTTTAGTCAACAAAAAGAGTGTAACGATGAAGTATTAGCCAAAATTCATATATTATGAAAATCTTAAACATCAAAGACAATGAATTGTGTAGAGGCTTTTGTAAACATTTAAACATTTATTTATTTATTTAGTAAAACCTTTTGAATTTTGCGTTGGAGAACCGAACATGACCTAAGTTTATAGTGAACTAGTATAAAACTAAAGTATTCATTGTCTTCTTTTATTTCTTATGTGTTGCTTCTCTTAGTAACTTTTTAAAATGTTTAAAGAAAACTTTTTGTGAACACATTTATAAAATATTTAGAATACCTCTTGTAAGAATGTATGGCTTTAAATTAGAGGAGGGTGAATGGTTTAAAGAAGGTTTTCGCAAACTTTTGAGTCTAGAATGAAATTACTTCGAGAAAACTTGATTCAGAATTTAGTTTGCCAAAAACATAAAGCAATTTAGTACAGCGCCAGAAAAACAAGTAAAGGGACACCGTTTCTATGACTCTCTATACTGGACTGAGGAACCCGAATTCCAAAAACCCAGGCGCCTTGAAGATCTGCCCCAGCGAGAACAAGAGGTGTGACTCTTCCTCTCCAACCTCAAGGTGGTGTTTGACACCTCCACCTTGATAAAGCATGAGTACTGCCCTACGAGTCTTAAGGCGTACATTCGTATCCCCCTTCCCTTTACACCCGCTAATGATATCTTGTAGGTGTGTGTGTTTGCTGAATTTTTCTTTGTTTCTAATGCAGACAGTATGCTCATGCTCAGCAAGAAAGATTGATGGAAAAGGCCCCAACACCAATCCATTGAAAGGCCACCAAAATGTCACATTGAGGCAACCACTAGAGTTATGGTCAAAGAGGGGTCAAGAGGACACATTTTACATATCTTAAACTCTAGTGTAGAATAGCTTTTAAAAGTAGCATAGTTTAATTTCTTTTTGTAATTGTGTTGAAACATGCAAAGAAGCACCTAGAAGGCTAAACCTAAGTTTACAAGTCCGGCCTCCAAGTCCTATATAAGGACTGCCTTGGCTACTGTTTTTACAAAATTAATTCATTAGTGAAATGCTGCCAATTTTTACAAGATTAATTCATTGGTTCCTGATGAGTGATTCACTGAAGGGTCCGGGCACGATTCCTTTCCTGAACACATGCACCATCATGGTTTCATCCTTGGTGTTCAGCCTCACTATCTGATGTGATTCCACTAGCCATATAGAGAAAGGTTCTTGACCTTCTTAGGAATCACCTTGAGTTGGACATAACAGAGGCACTTTTCTTAGAGTTGGATCATTGTTCTAAGACAAGAACTCACCAAAAAACTAGTACCAAATCCCAAACTCATTGGATGAACCAATTTTACTCAAATTGAACCGAACAAAAGAGGTGAAATTAAAAGGAACCGAACAGAAATGTTTAAGCACACAAATGAACCGAACAAAATTGAAATTAAAAGGCAAGAACAGAAACAATAGGTGCTGGAAAAACAGAAAAACTGAACCAAAATACTCAAGAACACAAGACAACAAAAGCAATTGAAAGAGAAGGAAGGAAGGAGAAGAGAGTGCTCATGAAGATGGAAGAATGTTGGATGATCTCGCCACTAGAAGTGTGGAATGCTCCTAGATAAGAGTGATGCCGCCACTTGAGGACTCCATTGATCCATCAAGATAAGACTAGAGAAGAAGGCTCCAAAAGCTCTCCAAAGGTCACTCAAAATTTGAGTAGAGTTTTCTTAGATTAATTCCAATCTGAATTTTACAAAGGAAGCACCTCTATTTATAGCCTAAGGTGCTGAAAAAATAGGTGGGAAATTTCAAATAAGCTCATTTGAAATTCCCACCAAAAACAAGTCACATGGGAGGTGTGACCTTTTTCTACTATGACACCTCTAAAAAACTACACCTACACCACTCTCCTAAGTTACATGGGTAATGTGACTTTATTTTACATTTTCACACTCCTTTATTTAATAACCACACCTCCTAAAACTATACAAGAGTATTTCAAAGCTTGGCCTTGCCCCTCATGGGATGGACTTGGGCTCTTTGGGCTTTGGCCTTCTTGGGCTTGGGCTTTGGGCTTGGGCCTCATCTTTATTTTATGTCTTCTTTTAATTTTGAGAAGACTAGAAGGAAGAACTTCAAATGTGAGGGTGGATGTCCTCTTCCTCTATTAATAAAAGCCTTCTTTATTTGATTCTCATCACTATCTGTGCCCCAAAACGGTTGAGGAACTCCTTTAGGGACTCTCCCTGATATTGTCTCACGTCGAAAAGGTCGTAAGAAATGGGTGGGGGAGCCCGATTCGTGATGTACTGCTCTCTGAATAGCTTAGTCAGTTGCACGAACGACGTCACGTGGCCATCAGGGAGGCTGATGAACCAATCCATTGTTGTTCCCACCACTGTGCTCATGAACAGCTTGCATCGCACTGCGTCAGAGCCTCCAACCAACATCATCTGCGTATGAAAGGCTGTGAGATGAGCCTCTAGGTCCTCTACCCCTAGGAATGTGCCTTTGGGCCCCAAGAACGTGGCTTCTATCACTGCGCCCATGATCGCCTGTGAGAAGGGCATTGGAAAATCCCTGGGTGGCGGCATAGGCTCTAGATCTTCCACCTCACATTCCCCTGCCTGATTGTGCAACCCCCTGTGCAATTCTTCATTGGTTCTTTGCAATTCCTCGTTTCTTGCTAACGACACAGCCAAATCAATCTGGATGCGTTCTTGATCTGCTCTCGATTCAGCCACCGCTTCTTGGAGAGCCTGCATCGTTTCCATGATCTGCTACAGTGTGAGGCTTTCGCCTCCATTCGGTGCAACGGATCCTTGCCTCATGTTTCTCATCTTGGTTGATCTTTCTTGTTCTTGCGAATGGGATAGTGTTTTAAATCGTGCCCCACGGTGGGCACCAAATGTTCCTGCCGGTTGACTCGATTGTCTACACGCGCCTACGACGATCACACGCCCAATTATCCCTGCTTTCGTAATTGAGGAAAAAGAAATTAAGGAAGTAATTTGAGGATGTGGGAGTTCTAAAAGCCCTAGTCTAGATGGTGTGACTTTTAGCTTTATTAAGAACCACTGAAAGGTTATAAAAAAAAATACAAGCAATTCAATCTTTTCACAAAGATGGAAATATAACTAGGGGCTAAAACACATCATTCATCACATGAATACCCAAAATAGAAAATCCCAAAAGTTCAAATGAATATATAACCATATCTCTCGTAGGTTGCATATACAAGATTCTATCCAAAATTGTCTCCAATAGAATCAAGAAGGTACTAGAAAAAAAGTCATTGATATTTCTCAATTTGCATTTATCTCTCAAAGAGGATTACTAGACCGTGCCTTTGTAGGAAACGATGTTGTAGATGACCTAAAAAGAAAATGAAGGAGGGGATAGTGCCTTTGTAGAAAACGAGGTAGTAGATGACCTAAAAAAGAAAATGAAGGAGGGGTGGTAGATAATGATGACAGTTAAAGTTCCGGTTAAAGTTTTCAATTAAAGTTTCCAGTTAAAGTTTCTTGTTTATTTTAAGCGTCTAATATTTAAGATTTTATTATCATTATTAATTTTCATACATCTTTTCTAATCAAAATAACACAACTAAATCTTAAATTATTCCATCATTTAAAAAAACAATTTTTTTTTCTAAAAAAAATCAGTAAACTAAGTTATACATGCCAAATACGATTTTAATAAAATTTGATATAACTGAAGTGGTACATACTGTACCGCCCTGGTAGTCGGAAGTGATGACGTGGCACCAAGCTACAGTGTAGGCGTGTTGACAAGGCGCCAGGTTGGCAGAAGGGAAGGAAGTCGGGGGGCTCGTGAAGTCGCCAGTTATAAAGCTGGCGTGCTCCGATCTCCAGCATACCAGAGCCGGCGATCACCCAGTTGAAGATGAAGTCGCCAGATGTAAACTCAGGCGACCAAGTGGTTGGAGATCGCCAGAGCAAGCACATCGCCGAAGATGAAGGTGGTGCAGATTATGAAGGCGGCCGGCGAGACCACAGGGAAGATGTACGAAGGCACCCTAACTCGCCAATTCTAGTAGAGATCGCGCTCCCAAGTTAGCTATGCACTGGGCAGTACCATGCATAAGTAACTTAGCCAAAGGAGAGTCAGAAGCAGCGCCCAAGTCAAGGAGGCTCCGGATGATGGCACGTGTACGACTGGATGCGAGCCACGTGTCCAGGTCTGTAACTGCAAGGAGAGAGAAAGTAACCAGGTATTTAAGGGTTCCCCAACGAACTTTTGAGGTACGCGCGTTCAGATTATACTCTTTACGCTTGCGAGTTCTTGAGCATACTGTGAGGGAGAACATTGCACGGTTCCTTGAGAGTTCTTGAGTGTTCTTGCTCTTAGTATTTGGTGGTTCGGTCACTGACTTGGGCGTTGGAGTGCGATCGGCCGCAGCTGCGCCGCTCTGTTCTTTTGCAGGTTCTTGAGGTGGATCTTGAAGAAGGACGGAGGTTAGAAGCGGTGCACACGTCGATCCAAGTTTGACGAGGCAAGTACCAACGTTCTGGTCAACAGGCAGGATCATCAGGCGCCCACCGTGGGGCCGTGTAAAACTTGTTCCCATCCACAGCGTAAGTTCTTGGAGGTTTTCGTAGTTTTCTGCGTGGTTGTGTGCTGGTGCAACCATCGTTCGCTGTTCGTTTGAGATTTGTTCCGTGATTTCGCGTTTTCCACCGTTCGTTGGGATTTTTGATCGGTGAAGAGAGGTTTCCTGCTGTTTGCGCGTGATTTGTTCGGTGGAGTTTGAGTTCTTTCGCTCGTTTGGTTATCCGTGGGAGAAGCGGTGGTTTCTGGTGGAGTTGCAGGTTTCTTTGGAGGTTCGCGGTATTCTTGAGTTTTCTTGCGGAGTTTCGCGCAGTTTTTTTTCGATTGATCGCTGAATCGATCGTAGCTGAAGTAAGTGTTGTTCGCTGCATTCTGTGATTCGCCAAGTTTCATGAGAAAAATGAGAAGCAATCGTTCAAGTCCAGTTGCGCCCGTCGCTGCTGAAGGCGCTGCCGCCATGACCATGGCGCAGATGGTAGAGATTATGTGCTCGTTGCAGGCAACTGTGGAAGCCTCGCGCATAGAACAGGCAAGAATGCATGAGGACCTGGCCGCCTCTCGGGCCAAGAATGATGAGCTTAGCAAGGTGACTGAGGAGCTGCGTCGAGCCCTTCAGGAGCAGCAAGGGCGTTCTATTGCTGAAGAGGTCGCGCCGTCGTCGCCACCTCGTGTTTTTCCTATGCCTTTCGATCAGGCGATTACTGACACGCCTATTCCTGCGAGTGTGGTTCCTGTTAAGGCTGTTTTCACCGGCGTGGAGGATCCTGAAGCTCATCTCACCACGTTCCATACGCAGATGATGCTGTCAAGGGGATCAGACGCCGTGTACTGCAAGATGTTCGTGAGCACACTCCAGGGAACGGCGCTGGAATGGTTTGTGAGCCTGCCTAACGGTCACATTACCAATTTCCAACAGTTCTCGAAGATTTTCGTCGAGCAGTACATCGTGAATAAGGCACCGCCCAGGGTGTCTTACGATTTGTTTGATATAAGGCAGTACTAGGGAGAGTCCCTCAGGGACTACTTGAATCGTTTTGGGGCGCAGATGGTCAGATCGCCGGCTAAAGATGAAGAAATGCTGGTCTATGCATTCAAGAAGGGCGTGCTGCCGGGACCATTCTGCGAGGCGTTGATCAGGGCACACCCCGCCACGTTTGCTGAGGTTAGGCGACTTGCGGTGGCCCACATCGCCGACGAGAGCGAAGTCGCCGAGAAGAGAGGAAGCGTGGCTCCTACTAGGCCACGCGCCCAGACCAGGATCCAGCCTCAGAGGATGCTGGAGACAGCGGCGGCCAGGAGGGATCAGAGGGCCAGTCATCCTTATGATCCAAGGAAGAACAAGGGCAGGGGCCAAGGACGCCAACAACCAGCACGTCGGGAATACAATCGCCCGCCTAAGCAGAAGTTTGTCATGGGATTGGCAGACCTGATCGCCATTCCCAATATATCCGCTAGGTTGAAGGCGCCAAAAAAGGTGGGCGACAAGGTGCTGGGACCAAAGCCAGACGCCTGGTGTGAGTTTCACCAGGGCTTTGGCCATACAGTGGACTCGTGCTTAGCATTAGGATACCAGCTCGACGATCTGGTTAAGAGCGGGTTCCTAAATGACTATTTGCTGGACAGAAGGACGGGGGGCGCGTCGAGCTCCCAACCAGCAAGTGCTGAGGCTCAGCAGCATGAGATGCCTGCGCACGGAGAAATCCACACCATCGCAGGGGGTTTCTCAGGAGGTGGATGCACCGCATCACAGAGGAAGAGGTACGCGAGGTCTGTGATGACGGTGGATATGTTTGAAGACCACTCGCCGGAAGTGGATATTACATTCACCAAGCAAGATCTCCGGGATGTTGTGCCTCATGACAACGATCCCATAGTAATTTCGCTGATAACAGCAGGAAGAATAGTCCACAGGGTGCTAGTGGACCAAGGAAGCTCGGCAGACGTGATGTTTTGCCGACTTTCACGCAGTTGGAGCTGCCCCTTGACCAGCTGAGGCCCTATGGAGGGTGTCTGTATGGTTTCGCTGGTGACCAGGTGGAGGTCGGGGGGTACATAGAATTGAGGACAACGTTTACAGATGTGGCGGGTTCAAGAACGGAGAAAATCAAATACCTTGTTGTAAACGCTCCTTCAGCATACAACATCCTGTTGGGAAGACCCACGCTCAACAGGATAGGTGCCATACCGTCGACCCGGCACATGAAGGTGAAGTTGCCGTCTATGGAGGGGGTGGTGATCACCATCAAATCCGATCAGAAAGAAGCGAAGAAGTGCTATGAGAATAGCCTGAAAAACAAGAGATCGGTGAGTTACGTAACGACCACCCCGCCTCCTGGTGTGAAGCCTAGATCGACGGTAGCAGAAGAGACCGCCGGAAGGGACGTGGAGATGGTGGACGCTGAGCTGGAGGAGGGGAACGTTGGTCTGGAGGAGGAAGAGGCAAGGAATCGCCCTGAGGAAGCGAGAGAGCTGGGAATCGCCAGGGCGGTGATCGCCAGAGAAACCAGACCAAAACCCGTCGAGCAGTGGCTCGAGAGAGAAATCGGGGGAAAGATCTTCAAGCTGGGAAGATCCCTGGAGGTTGAGCTCCAGGACCAGATCGCCAAGGTGATAGAACGGCATCTGGATGCGTTTGCATGGTCCGCTTCGGACATGCCCGGGATCGATCCCGACTTCTTGTGCCATCATCTGGTGATGGACAACTTGGTGAGACCAGTGCGACAAAGGAGAAGGAAGTTCAACGAGGAGAGGAGGCAGGCGATCAGGGACGAAACACAGAAACTCCTCGCTGCAGGCCACATCAGGGAAGTCCAGTACCCTGAATGGCTGGCAAACGTCGTGCTGGTGAAAAAGAGTAATGGGAAATGGCGCATGTGCGTCGATTTCACTGACCTGAACAAGGCTTGCCCAAAGGATTCATATCCTTTACCAAGCATAGACGCCCTGGTAGATAGTGCTGGAGGGTGTAAATTGTTGAGCTTCCTGGATGCCTTCTCGGGGTATAATCAGATCAAGATGCATCCCATGGATGAAGAGAAGACAGCCTTCATGACGGAGAGATCGTGCTACTGCTACAAGGTGATGCCATTTGGGCTGAAAAACGCGGGGGCCACGTACCAGAGGTTGATGGATCGAGTACTTGCACCGATGCTGGGAAGGAACGTGCAAGCGTACGTCGATGACATGGTCGTGACCTCGCCAGAAAAAAACAAGCACGTTGCAGACTTGGAGGAATTGTTCACGACGATCGCCAAGTTCAAATTAAAGCTTAATCCAGAGAAATGCATTTTCGGCGTGGAGGCTGGGAAGTTTTTGGGTTTCCTCTTGACTGAAAGAGGCATAGAAGCCAACCCAGATAAGTGTGCCGCCATCTTGGCGATGAGGAGCCCAGCTACGGTGAAGGAAGTTCAACAGCTAACAGGTCGGATGGCAGCCCTGTCTCGCTTCGTGTCAGCTAGCGGAGAAAAGGGCCATCCCTATTTCCAGTGCTTGAGGCGCAATAACAAGTTTGCTTGGACGAAGGAGTGCGAGGAAGCCTTTGTCAAGCTCAAGGAGTATCTGGCGAGCCCGCCAGTTTTGTGCAAACCGCTGGTGGGAACCCCTCTCAGGTTGTATTTTGCTGTAACTGAGAGGGCGGTAAGTGCGGTGCTCGCCCAGGATCAAGATCAGGTTCAAAAGCCTATTTATTTTGTTAGTAAGGTGTTGCAGGGCCCCGAAACGAGATATCAGGCCCTGGAAAAGGCTGCGCTGGCTGTGGTATTTTCGGCGAGGAGGTTGCGCCACTATTTCCATAGCTTCACCATACTGGTGATGACTGACCTGCCCATCCAGAAGGTCTTGAAGAAGCCTGACGTTGCGGGAAGGATGGTGAAGTGGGCAGTAGAGTTGTCAGAGTTTGATATTAAATATGAGCCCCGAGGCCCGATCAAGGGACAAATCTTTGCAGATTTCGTGGTCAAGCTCTCCTCCGAGGCGACACGAGTTGAAGGGGACGACTTCCGTTGGGTACTTTCGGTGGATGGATCGTCGAACCAGCAGGGTAGCGGTGCTGGAGTCATTTTGGAAGGACCCAACGGCGTGTTGATCGAACAATCTTTGAGGTTTGCCTTCAAAGCCAGCAACAATCAAGCAGAATATGAGGCGCTGATCGCCGGGATTTTGCTGGCAAAGGAGATGGGAGCGAGGGTGTTGATGGCTAAGAGTGACTCGCTGCTAGTCACAGGGCAAGTAACAGGCGAGTTCCATGCTAAAGATCCACAAATGGCGGCTTACCTGGAGTATGTGCAGGAATTGAAGAATTCCTTTGCCTCCTTCGAAGTAGTGCATGTGCCCAGAGAGCAGAATGCCCGAGCTGACTTGCTAGCTAAGCTCGCCAGTTCAGGCAAGGGGGGTAGGCAGAGGACGGTGATTCAAGAAACTCTGAAGACGCCGAGAGCATTTGTAGCAGATCACCTGGTTCTCCAGATAAGCAAGTCGACGGAGAAAGCAGCGAGAAGTCATAAGTCCCTGACGCAAGAAACTTTGAGATCGCCGAGAATTAGGGCATGTCAAGGAGAGAAGGTGAACATGACGCAGGTTTGCGCTATCCATGAGCCAGACACCTGGATAACACAGTACAAGCGGTGCCTGGCAGATGGCCTTCTCCCACTGAATCCGACAGAGGCTAGGAAGGTAAAGAAAAATTCTAGCAAGTACACATTGATTGATGGCGATCTGTACAGGTTTGGGTTCACTCACCCACTCCTGGAATGTATACATGGCGAGAAGTGCACGAGAATCATGGCAGAGCTCCACGAAGGAATATGCGGAAGCCACGTCGGGGGTCGAGCTCTGGCCGCAAGGACTCTGCGTGCAGGTTACTACTGGCCATCGATGAGAGAAGACTGCAAAAAGTATGCCCAATGTTGCAAACAATGCCAACAGCACGCCGATTGGCACAAGGCGCCTCCCGAGGAGTTGAAGTCGATCTACAGCCCTTGGCCGTTTCATACTTGGGGAATCGACATCCTGGGACCATTCCCGCTGGCGATCAGGCAGATGAAGTACTTGGTGGTGGCGATTGAGTATTTCACCAAGTGGATCGAAGCAGAACCAGTGGCCCAGATCACCGCACACAAGATCGAAGGCTTCGTGTGGAAGAACATTGTGTGCCGGTTTGGAGTGCCCAAGCGCCTGGTGTCGGACAATGGGACTCAGTTTGCAAGCCACCTGTTGAAGAAGCTGTGCGAAGGGGTGGGAATTCAACAAGTGTTTGCATCCGTCGAGCACCCTCAGACGAATGGCCAGGTGGAGTCAGCTAATCGGGTGTTGCTGAGAGGTTTGAAGAGAAGGCTAGAGAAAGCCAAAGGAAGCTGGGCTGAGGAGGTACCTCGCATAGTCTGGGCGTACCACACCACCGAGGAATCAGGGACCCATGAGACCCCGTTCAGCTTGGTCTATGGGTGTGATGCAATGATTCCAGTGGAGATTCAGGAGAGCTCGCCGAGATTCCAGAACTTTGTAGAGGAAGACTCGAATGAAGAGAGAAGGCTGAACCTGGATCTACTGGATGAGGTCAGGGAAGAGGCAAGATGGAAAGCTGAGGCGGTGAAGAGAAGGATTGAACGAAGATACAACTCGAAGGTGATGCCGAGACAGTTTAGAGAAGGCGACCTGGTGATGAGGAAAGCCCACCAGTACGAGATGGAGAACAAACTGTCGCCCAAGTGGACTGGACCGTTCAAAATAACCGAGGCGCTCGGGAACGGCGCCTACCGCTTAGAGACATTGGAAGGAGGGGCGATTCCTCGCACTTGGAACGCCACGCACCTGAAATTGTATTACAGTTAAGAACCTTTGTAAGTAAAGACAAACACAAAGTTACATTACAATGTCTCTGTTAAAACAGTTTGAAGGGGCCACTCTTTTTTCCCTAAGGAGGGTTTTTAACGAGGCCACCCAATAAAAGAAGAGTTTTCGAAGTTCAAAGTTGTTTTAGATTGCTTGCTTGTTGTTTTCAGAAAGTTTTGAAGAAAGACCTTGTCACTTATATGTGATTTAAGGCAAGTAAAGATATATTGCATGCTTTCTAAAAAGTTTTAAGTCCTCATCGTCTTTCGACGATCGGAGGCATCAGTTAAAGTTTTAAGTCCTCATCGTATTTCGGCGATCGGAGGCATCAGTTAAAGTTAAAGTCCTCATCGTCTTTCGGCGATTGGAGGCACCAGTAAAAGACCTCGACGCCCTCGCGCGTTTTGAGGCAAGATAAGGACCTCCTCGCCGTCGAGCGAGTGCAGGCGAGGAAGAGCAAAAAGTCCTCAGTGTTTCTGGGGGCGAGAAGATGTAACCCCTGGGGCAATGTAGAGGCACCAGTGAAAAGTCCTCAGTGTTTCTGGGGGGGAGAAGATGTAACCCCTGGGGCAATGTAGAGGCACCAGCAAAAAGTCCTCAGTGTTTCTGGGGGAGAAGAGATGTAACCCCTGGGGCAATGTAGAGGCACGGGTTAAAGACCTTCTCGCCTATGAGCGAGTTCAGGCAAGTTAAAGACCTTCTCGCCTATGAGCGAGTTCAGGCAAGATAAAATCCTTCTCGTCTCGAACGAGTTCAGGTATGGTGTAAAGGGTGGAAGAAGTTTGGAAGGTGGCTAAGGTAGGTTCGAAGAGAGCGCCTAGCCACCCGGTCTTTTGTTCTGATGTTCAGGAAGGTAGAGAAGGATCTGAAAGGCGCCTCTACCCCCAGATAAAAGAACAATGGCCAAAGTGAGGCCAGAGAGAAGCTAATATCGCCAAGAGTCTTTGGCGACCAGGAAAAGTTCAAACAGTGGAGAGAAAGTTAAAGACCCGTTTTGATGAAGCAGATCGGGTGAAACGATGTTTGGAGCCAAAAAGTTGAGTTAAAGTTCGCTGCTTGAGGAATGATTTTGCGCTAAGGTTAATTACCTTAAGATTACGAGTTGTTAAAGTCATTATTGTTTGAAGTTGAAGTGGCTCAAAGCAATTAAGTGTATGCTTGCGCTTATGAAATTACTAAGTCATTTCTCTGAAGTAAATTGCACAAGGGAAGTTAAAGCAGCTAAAGAAGGTATAAGAGGAAATACACAGACTTTGTCATTAAAATGAGTATCAGTTCAAGAACACATATACAGAAAAAGGAAAAGGTTCATTACAAAATACAAAGAGAAAGCATAAAGGTGGTGGATGGAGGAAATTGATCAGTCTTCAGCGGGAACCACCTTCCCATCCACCACCTCGTTGTTGAGGGACACCATGCTGAGATCCAGATCAGGGAATAAGCATGCGAACTGTTCCCGTGCAGCTTCGAATCCAGCAGCCAGAATTTGGGCAGAACTCAGATTAAGCTCTTCAATCTGTTTCTTGAGTTCTTCAGTTTGTTCCTTCAGCCCCTTGTTCTGCTGCTCCAGCTCGTCAACCTGCTTCTTGAGTTTTTCGTTGGTTTCTTGAGCCTGGAGAAGGTCTTCAACAACCTTCTTGGATTCTGTTTGCACTTGGCCCAATTCAGCAGCGATCTTCCCCTCTTCTTTGTTGGCTTCGGCAAGCTCAGCCATGGCGTCATCCCTCGCCTTTTCCACCTTTCCCAGGAAGATCTCCCGATCAGCTGACCTCTGCTCCAGTTTCTTCACCTTGGCGGCGTCAGTTTTTGCTAAGGCCTCTAGGTCAGCCACCCTAACGCGATAAGGTACAATCTTGCTTTCCAACTCAATCTTCTCTTGAGCCAGTTGCTGCACCTTATGGCGGAGATCGGTGGCCTCCTTGCGCGCCAACCGGAGCTCGGTGCTCATCGCATCTTCTACTCGGGAGTGTTCAATCTCCGCGAGTGTCAGATTGAAGGACAACTTCTCCACCTCAACCCTCATGGTGCTATTCTCAGTTCGAAGGTTGAAGAGGTCGTCCTGGAGCTTCTTGGTGGAGCTCTCCACAGCTCTAGAGATAATGGTGGGGAAGTCTTCTGCCATCATCTTCAACTTGGCAGAGAAAGGCTCCCACATCCTCGTGACCTCAAGAGAGAGGTTTGCTGTTGGAGGCACCGGGTGGTTTTGCTGTTGGTTTTCGCCGCCACCCTCGTTAGTTGGTTGTTCAGCAGGCGCTTCTGGGCGCGGTGGCGACGTCGGGGATTCGGTGATTAGAATTGGAGAGTTGTGGGCGATCTCATCCCCGATTGAAGCAACGTCTGCGGCTGAGGCATTTGAAGGGGGACCCCCTCCAGCTGTTGCACAAGGCGTGGAGGCGCTCGGGGGGTCCTCCATGAAGTTTGGCTCGGGGGCCTCAACCGCAGGTGGCGCGGTTGCCAATGGAATGGCTTGGACTGGTGAGGCAGGAGCTGGTGGAGAAGGCAATGTAGGAGGTGGAGCTGGTGTGGATGGCGGCGTCGATGTAGGAATTGGAGGGGGGGCTGGTGGTGAAGAAGGTGCCACCCTTCTCCTCTTGATGATGAGGCCATCTTCTGTCGCCTCATCATCTTCTTCTTCTTCTTCTTGGACTGCTTGGGGGGCTTTCCTCTTGGGTTTCCTGAGGACAAGCTTCTTGCGTTGGGCAGCGGGTTGGACATCGGAAGGAGCTGGGCCCCTGGGCGGCGATCTGCTTTGAGCAACGGCGATCTCCACCATCGAGTTTGGCACGGTTTGTGAACCCGATGCCAACCCGTGGGTTCGGGCGAGCGCCCTCAATTCAGCGAGCTTGCCCCGGCCCAACATGTTATCTGCATAGAGCGGAAATGCATGGGTTAGCTCAGAAAGGAAGTAAATGCATAAGACAGTATGCAACAAAGCAGATAAAGGGTGCAGAAAAATAAAACCAAAGTCTTGCGCACAACGCACAGGACGCCCAGAAACAGTTAACAGAAGTAGTATTAGAACAAGAACTTAGACGTTCTAACCTATGCGAATTTCGAGTTGGTCCTCGTAGAACTCGAAGCAGATCAGTGTGGTGGTGAGGAAGGTGATATTGGCATCTGCCACACTCTTCCAGAAGAAACAGAGATCTCTGTCCAAAGCGCCCATGCTATCAGGACTTCTGGGTCTCCTGAAGCAGCTTTTGGACTCCTTGTTCCCCTTGTTCACCCAGTACAAGGGGAAACCGTCGAGCAACGACGCGTCTTTGTCATTGGGACGCACCTGGACGAATTTGCCCTTCCAGTCTTTATAGGATTGCTAGAAGATGGAGAGGATCGACCTCCCAGAAATCCCATTCAAGCTTACCCACAGGCGGTCTCCTGGGTGCTTGGCTTCGAAGAGAAATAAGAAGACATCCACAGATGCTGGCAACCCCAGGTGGTCGCACATGACTTGGAACGCTCGCACGAACGCCCAGCTGTTGGGATGAAGCTGGGCGGCGGCGATGTTGAGCTCGGTGAGAAGCTCCCTCTCGAAGCGAGTGAAGGGAGACCTGAGTTTCACCTTCTTGAACAAGGTTCTGTAGACAAAACAGAAGGGTCCACCGTTGTTTACCTTGTCGTCAGCGCAAACTGGCAGGCCAGGGGGGCAAGGTAGCACTGTCATCTTCTCGTCGTGCTCCTTGTGAAATGATTGGTGAGGCTCATCCCCCTTCGTCAGTCGCAGAACTGCCCCAGCAGTGTTCACAGAAGATGTTTCCCCCAACAGGGTCGAGTTGGCCCAGGGATATAGTTTTTTGAAGTCTGGTGGGGGGACGGAGGCTCCTCCGGTGACAGGCGGAGTAGCCTGGGCCAGGTTGGGGCGGGAAGGTGCAGGCCTCTCAGCCTGAGAAGATGAAACACCGCGTGCTTGCAGTGGGTTGTGTGCTTGAGAAGAAAGGTTTCGCGACGAAGGAGGAGGATTTGGGGTGATCTTTGAGCGAGTCATTGTTGAAGCTGCAAAGGAAGAAGAAAAGGAAAAATGATCAGGGTTCACAGAGGCTGACTCGATCATGGAAGAAAGGTGAAAAACGAACGAACGCAGGTTTGTTGTGACGTTGACAGAGCCCTAAGTTACGAAGAAGGAGAAATCGCAAAAACAACCCACAACGTATGCACCAGACAGTTACAGGATGATGCGAATCGGTTAAAATGCAGGAAAAACCAGCAGAAGAAGGAAAGGAAGTACCTTTTGATGATCGGGAAGACGATGAAGGATGCTGGTGATTCAGGAAGTTGAAGAATGTTGAGAGCTTTTTTGCAGAAGAGAGTTGGAGCGTCTGAGAATACGAAGAAAGTGATGGAATAGTGAAGCGAAAATGAGTTTAAGGGTTTTTCGAAATGGGTTTGGGAAGCGCAAACGTTAACTGAAGGTAACCGTTGATGAAGCCACGTGTCGAGCGATGGGTGAGGGGTTTGGTGGAGCGTCAGAGGAGCAGAAAGTACAACCGCTTGGAATTCTGCGTCAGTGCCACGTAGATCGGTATTGGCGTGACTCTTTTAGTCTTTTCGCTGGACAAGTCTTCGCTTAAGACTGGAGGGCTTGTGTACCGCCCTGGTAGTCGGAAGTGATGACGTGGCACCAAGCTACAGTGTAGGCGTGTTGACAAGGCGCCAGGTTGGCAGAAGGGAAGGAAGTCGGGGGGCTCGTGAAGTCGCCAGTTATGAAGCTGGCGTGCTCCGATCTCCAGCATACCAGAGCCGGCGATCACCCAGTTGAAGATGAAGTCGCCAGATGTAAACTCAGGTGACCAAGTGGTTGGAGATCGCCAGAGCAAGCACATCGTCGAAGATGAAGGTGGTGCAGATTATGAAGGCGGCCGGCGAGACCACAGGGAAGATGTACGAAGGCACCCTAACTCGCCAATTCTAGTAGAGATCGCGCTCCCAAGTTAGCTATGCACTGGGCAGTACCATGCATAAGTAACTTAGCCAAAGGAGAGTCAAAAGCAGCGCCCAAGTCAAGGAGGCTCCGGATGATGGCACGTGTACGACTGGATGCGAGCCACGTGTCCAGGTCTGTAACTGCCAGGAGAGAGAAAGTAACCAGGTATTTAAGGGTTCCCCAACGAACTTTTGAGGTACGCGCGTTCAGATTATACTCTTTACGCTTGCGAGTTCTTGAGCATACTGTGAGGGAGAACATTGCACGGTTCCTTGAGAGTTCTTGAGTGTTCTTGCTCTTAGTATTTGGTGGTTCGGTCACTGACTTGGGCGTTGGAGTGCGATCGGCCGCAGCGGCGCCGCTCTGTTCTTTTGCAGGTTCTTGAGGTGGATCTTGAAGAAGGACGGAGGTTAGAAGCGGTGCACACGTCGATCCAAGTTTGACGAGGCAAGTACCAACGTTCTGGTCAACAGGCAGGATCACATACCAAGTTTGAGTTCATTTATACAACATGTTTCCGAAAATCGTTTTCCACGTGTATGTACGAGTTTAATTATTACTAATTAAAATCATATTTCTCAACTATGATTTCTTCAAAAAAAAAATAGTTGCCAAATGCTGTTTACATGTAACTTGTATTTATCACATACGAATTATTTCAAAATATACAAAATCATATACGCAATTGATGATTTCATTGAAATTGAATCGTCACTAGTGCAAAAAAATTAAAAGAATACTCCTTATTAAGTGCGGGTTTGTGCTTAAACGCATTTGTAAAAAATGCGGTGGTATTTTTTAAATTAATTTGATTTACAAGAGTGGTTTTTCATATAACCGCACTTGTAAATCAATGCCCAATAATTTACAAGTGCGGTTTTACTTTACAACCGCACTTGTAAATGCTTTTTACCCTAAAAATTTGAAGCGCGCCACTCCAGTTTCACACTTTCACTTTCTTCTCCGCTCTGGCCTTCGTTTTCACTGTTCTTGCGCTCGCGTCTTCTCTGCATCTTCGTTCCTTTTTGCCATTGTAAGTTTCATGAATCTCTTCATTGGCATTGGCATTTTCGTTCCTTACTAGTTTTCGTTGGCATTGGCATTTTTGTTCCTTACTAGTTTTCGTTGGCGCATTGGCATTTTAGGTTACTGTTCCATTGGAATTGCTCCTTCATATTTGCTATTCGCTGGTCTGTCGCTGCTCCGCCATCGCTTCCGCCGCCGCCGTTGTCGCATGCCTCTGCCACTCTGATCACCAGCAACCTTGGTTCACGGAAAGGTTGGTGTTCTCTTTAAAAAAATTTGAATTTTTATTTAATATTTTGAATTTATATTTTTCTGTATTATAATTTATATATTATTATATATAAATTTGTATTATATAATTTGTATTTTCTTAAATTTATATTATATATTTAGTTAGTTGTTAATTACATTTTAATAAAAGTTTTATGTTATGTTAGTTGTAACTTTTAGAATAGAATTATCGTGTTTGGATTGAGTCCGGGGGTGTTCGACCCTCGGCAAATGTGTGAGATAGAATACTAATTATTAGAAAATCCTAACTATTCCAGAATATATAATGGATCGAGGTTGGATTAATGTTGTTCGTATAAGTGATGAGTACGAGAGGGGAGTAGAAGAATTTATACAATTTGCGCAGCGTAACGCGATTATTAGTGGTCATGATGGAGCAAAGATCAGGTGTCCGTGCGTTTACTGTTTGAATGGAAGGATACTGGATGTGAATATCATGAGGGAACACCTGCTATGTGATGGGTTTCTTCGATCTTATACAACTTGGACATGGCATGGTGAATTATTAAATTTACCACGTGTTTCCGTAACTGAAGAATATGTGGGTTCTACCATGGATGAAGCAGTACACGATGATGGAGATGATGATCGATTGGAGGACATGATTCGTGATGTGGGAGATGAGTGTTTTGCAAAAGCGCATGGATATGGAAGTATGTCAAGAGATGCAGAGACTCCTTTGTATCCTGGATCAACTAACTTCACACGGTTGTCGGCTGTGTTAAAATTGATGCATTTGAAGGCAATAAATGGATGGACTGATAAAAGCTTCACGGAATTGCTCCAGCTATTGAAGGATATGCTTCTAGAGGGAAATACTCTACCTAATCGTAATTACGAGGCCAAAAAGATTCTTTGTCCAATGGGTATGGAGTACAAAAAGATACATGCATGTCCTAATGATTGTATATTATACCGGAAAGATTTTGAATTGTTGAAAAGTTGTCCGAGGTGTGGGTTATCACGTTATAAGTTGAAACAAAAAGATGATGATTCTATTGATGAGATGGAAAAGCATGGACCCCAATGAAGGTTGTGTGGTATCTTCCCATCATTCCAAGGATGAAGCGTTTGTTTGCAAACCTAGACGATGCTAAGAATCTTAAATGGCATGCAGATGAGAGGAAATGCGATGGCATGTACCGACATCCAGCTGATTCTATTCAGTGGAAGAAATTTGATGATGACTTTCCAGAGTTTGGTAAAGAATCAAGAAATATCCGACTTGGTTTAGCTATGAATGCGGTTATTACCAGAGCCGCATTCGTAAATCTCAAAGCCCTAAACCCTAAACCCTCATTCAGAAGAAGATACAAATGCGGTTATTTTAAATAATCGCATTTGTAAATCTAATTTACAAATGCGGCTCTATGGCCGCATTTGTATCTCTCTGATTTACGAATGCGTGTTGATCAAATGCGGTTTTATAGCCGCATTTGTAAATGTAAAATAACCGCATTTATTTTACATTTCTGCACTAGTGCGTACTCCATGTGTACGATTTACCCAATGTTGTAATTAAAAAAAAAAACTACCCATTTGTAGAAATTTGAATTAAAATTGAATTACTTTGAAAAAAAAAACCTACATTTGCATACTTGTTTCCTGCAAGAAGATGCCCATAGTACAATGATTTCTTCTTATATTGTTACATTAACCCTCATCAGACTACATTGTCTAAATATTATGCTTTCTACAGGTCATGACACCAGTGAAACTTAGATGAATGTCTATGGGATTGAAAATTGAGGAGGTATAACAATAACCCAGTTTTTGGGACCACCACACAGAAATTGGTTCATAAGGACTTAACACACAAAAAAGAGAAGCCTCAGACAACAAAACCTGTCTAGAGGAACCAAGTAATGTAGGAACTAAAAAATACAAAGAAGATTTTCGATGATTTGCAACAAAAGGAAATGGAAAGATGTGAGCTGGCATAAACAATAGAATAAAAGAAAATCAGTGAGTTCTCACACAAACAAAGCATAATTTTTTATTTTTTTTATCGGTAATAAAAAATAAATAAATAGGAACTACTTCAGGGGTGGTTCAACCCTTGTACATATACCAGCCTAAAACCTTCGGACTTACTAAACAAGCCAAACTCAATTGATTAACCTCATGCAAACCAAAGGTTCTAAACACCAGTCAGAAAAGGAAAACGATGCTGACCTACAATTAATAGAAACCCACAACCAGCCTTTTACCCTAAACCCTAAACAAAGCATAATTCTGCACATTATTCTTATACCAGTGTAGTTTCCAGCATAACAATGTTAAGAGGACAAGATATTGTGTAGGAAGGGTGATCTATCATAGGACCAATTGGTAATGAGTAATGATTGATTACTTTTTAACCAACTGGTAATAAATAATGATGGATTAACTTTGAACCGATTGGTAATAAATTATAATTGGTTAATGTTCCGTCCGGTTGACCGGGACGTCTTCGTGCGCGACCTCAACCGTCAGCTAAGGACTCCTTCCCACTGATTGCCTGTGAATTCCTGCAAAAAAGAGGACAAAGAGGCGCCCTAGCGGCCGTTTGCACTCCGACGCTCAAGTCAGCCAGCAAGAAACACCAAAACTAATCACCCCCGTCTCTGAGCACCGCGTGTGGCACTCTGAAGGTGGTAAAAGAACTGTGTATATGTGTGTGTGTTGTCTCCTTCAGGCAAAAATGTTCTCCAGTCACTTGTACGTAATCTTAAAGCACGGGCAAGCAACCAAAGAGTTTCTCCTAAATTTGCCAAAGGTTCCAACCCTTTTTCCGACATTCCCAACGCTATTTAAACTGCCCCAACATTTAAAGCGCCTTAAAGCGCTTTTAATCTCAAACGTAACGCACTCATTAAAGCGCTTAATTACGAAACGTAGCGCATTTAAGACGTTGAAACGCTCGGGAGCCCTAATAGTACCTGAATGCTCGAAAGGGAAACTGTATTGAATATCTTTAATTACCTGGCACCTGACTAGAGGGTGTTTCTATTCTGGCATGGCTGTCGTACACGTGGAGGGCCTCACGACGCCATGACCCCATCTGGGGGCGTTTCTGCCCACCTGGGGACGTCTCTACGTGTGAGCCCTCC
Source organism: Phaseolus vulgaris (assembly GCF_051622355.1). Taxonomy (NCBI): domain Eukaryota; kingdom Viridiplantae; phylum Streptophyta; class Magnoliopsida; order Fabales; family Fabaceae; genus Phaseolus; species Phaseolus vulgaris. The sequence continues at coordinate 24,927,108 of NC_143507.1, forward strand.
TGCTTGGGAGTGCTACTGCGCTAGGGGTGGCTTTTTGGGTGCCAACTCATGCCCCCAAGTATCTAGCCACTTACTCTGAGAGCGTATCTGCCTTCCTCTCGCACCCTGCACCCGGTTATCCTGGGCGTGACCTTCCTCTTGGGTCGTATCTGTTCCGAAGGCGTCTCTGGGGCGGCAGGGGTACTTCACGAGTCAGGCTGCCCTTCACTGGTACTATCACTATGGCCTTGAAGCCACCTTTTCCTTCTCTTTATCACTTTCCCGAGATATCGGGTCCTGAGGCTTTCCCACGGCGTCGCTCCCTCCATGGTCTTTCCTACCCATGGGTATCGGGGAACCATACTGTGATTGCCTTACTTTTACACTGTTTGATCTGGCTACGCCCTGGTTGGGCGACGCCTCCATCCAGGCGACGCCTTGCCTTAGCGACGCCTCCAACCAGGCGACGCCTCGCCTTGGCGACGCTTTGTCCTATCTTGGCGACGCTTCCTCTTGGCGTCTCTACACCTGGGCGACGCCTCGAGTTGACTTTGACTTTCCAGTCATTGACTTTGACTTAGTCAACGCCCTGATACGGGACGGTACACAAGCCCCCCAGTCTTAAGCCGAAGACTTGTCTTCAGCGCAAAGACTAAAGCCTTGCCCCCACCATCCGCGTGCCTTCCTGACGACGTGTCATTCTCTGCTGACTCAGCAATTTTTCGAATTACTGACGCGACACTTTCTGAACCACAGGGTATTCTTAATGACCGATTGGACATTCCCTGAAATGGGGATGATAACACCTTTTGGGCTACCCTTGATCGCGCGCCACGTGGCCCATCGCGTGGTCCTCCTTTAGAGACCTTTGCGTTTCCCTTGGGCAATCGACCCTCTGACGCGTGGCCCGATCCTACGGCCCTTAGTTAGCGCCTCTTGAGTCGCGAAATGTAACGTTTAAGTTACTCCAAACCCCGCGCTCACCCTACTGTTACATTCATTCACTCTGCTACTTCGCACTGTTCATCGCCTCCAAAACCTTTTTTCTCTGCAATTGCGATTCTCCCCCTCCTACGCTCTCCTACCGCCTCCATTTCAACAGCAAAGGTATGGTTTCGAGCACTCTCAACTCTTCACTTTCGCCGCATTATCAGAAACTGCTTGGGACGTTCGTATGGTTGCCTTTATTTCTTTGTCACATACGATTCTGCCTATGCGATCTCATTCTCATCTTTTCCCTTCACGCGCTTCACTTACTTTATCTGAGTTCTGCCCATTTCTTTCACTTCGTTGGGCGGTTTGGTATGATGGGGTAAGGTCGCCCGCCAACCCTCACGCCCATGGAGAGGCTCACTAAATGGCGCCGTATCGTCCATGGGACGTCTCTGATACCGAAAGGCCCTTTACTTGATCTTTAACGCTCGGCGCCCACGCCTAAGGAGAGGCCTGCTAAAGCAGCACCGTATCGTCCCCGGGTGTCTAAAACACTGAGTGCTGTGGGGGTCTGTTCCCTCCATGGTCTTTCCTTCCCATAGGTATCGGGGAACACCCTGCCAGCGATTCGCTGGCGTTTGGCGATCTCATCTCCCTCCACAGTCTTTCCTACCTGTGGGTATCGGGGAGGTAACGCCTGTGACTAACTTTGCCTTTCTTTGATTTCTTCTCCCTCCTCAGTCTTTCCTACCTGTGGGTATCGGGGAGGTGACGCCAGTTGGTATTTGGGTCGGCGACGCCCGCGACATCTCGCGCTGCCGTCGCCCTTTACGTCCTTCCTGGAAACGCCTCGGGCGTTACCTTTACTTCGACATTGACCTTAATTCTTGCCTTGGTCAGCGCCTGATAACAGCGAAGAGCCCAAGGCTTTGCCTGTGCCATCCACGTGGCGCTCCTTGTATAGCTGATGGGACCTTCTGTCATCCGACTTGATCCACGTGGCGCTGCTTGCATGGTTGATGGGGTATCTAGTCATTCCATTTTCTGACTCCTGCTGTACCCTGGCTCACTTTCGACGGTGCATAGTACCACTGGATATTCTGCTGATACGACGTTTTCTGATTTAAACCAGTGGTGCCAGCGTCATCCTTTCATCTTCTGCCACGTGTATCAATCGCACGGTGCACCCGTTCGCGTCGTTTGGCGCTCTAACCGCTTTATTTAACTCTTCAAACTCTGGAACTATCTTCACCATTTTCTCACTCTTCATAACCTACTTGCGTTCTTTCTCCTTGCACCCTTCCTTCTTGCACCCTTTCTTCTCTGTCGAAGGGTTGTTCTAACCTTCGCTCCCCTCGTTCAACTCTTGCATCTCTGGCCATCCTGCTCTTGTTAAAGCATGTCTTCACACGATGCTACCTCCAGGGTCCGTCCCAAAGACTTGTACCCTTGGGCCTCGAGTGAACTTCTTGATGAGTGTTCATGCTTGCTCTCCACCAGGGTCGTACGGGAACACAAAGGGGAGTTGTGTTCTTATGACCATCGGGCCTTTGCAAGGAGGCACGATGACGACATCGCTGTGCTCCCTTGCACTCTGGGGGAGCCAGTGTGTGGAGACGAACGGGCCAACGACGGGGTCCCTTTCTTTTACTTTTACCAGGTGGTGTTCAAGACCATCGGGGTGCGCTTACCCTTCTCCTGGTTCGAGAAGGAACTGCTGACGGAGATCAACGTTGCTCCGGCCCAGTTATATCCCAACAGCTGGGCCTTTGTCAAGGCCTTCGACGTTCTCTTCGGGTTTCTGGGTTGTGCACCCTCGGTTGACCTCTTTCTTCACTTCTTTGAGGTGAAGAGACAGAGACACAACCTCTGGGTAACTCTCAGTAATGTGCCCGGGAGGGTTCTCTTCACACCCTTCCAGAGCTCGTTCATCGGGTGGAAAGGCCGGTTCTTCAAGATCTATCGTACTGACCTTGTTCCCGACGCTCTGGATGGGTTTCCACTGTACTGGGTGAGAGAGGAAAAAGCCCTCAAAGCCAAACCCCTCAAGAATCTGGCTCCAAGTGATCAAATAGCTTGCCGGATTCTTGCTGAGGCGGGAGGCTTTGACTCTGCTACGGTGATCAGCTTGGAGTTCAACGCTAGGACTCTTGAGAAGTACATATGTGAGAACCACTGCCTTAGGCAACTTCGGCCTTCGTTACTTTCTAACTGTGCCTGTCTTTCTTCACGGTGTCTCTAATACATCTGTTCCCTTTGTGCAGGTTCGAAAATAAGCCAAGAAAAGAGGACACGACTTACTCGAGCGCTGCGGGCTGGGAAAGGGGCTTCGCCTTCCTCCAGTGATGACTCTGATGAGCGCTGAGAAGTGGCTTGTTTGTGTTTTTGCATTTTGTACTGAACATTGCTTGTAACGACAACTTTTCAATATCATGATTCTTTACAACGCCACTTTACTTTGCATATGCTTCATATACCGCGTGACTTCCTTTCGTCTCGTTCTGCCAACGATGCATGCTTTTACTTGGGCGACGCCTTCTTTCTGGGCGACGCCTTCTTTCTGGGCGACGCCAAGACCTAGGCGACGCCTTCTTCCTTGGCGACACCATGGCCTAGGCGGCGCGTCACATTACTTCTAACAAGGATAGATAAAGGCTGAAAACCAAGGCACTTCTTTTTCTCAACTGGTTTTTCCATTTATTAGGGTGACCTCATTAAAAAACCCCCGAAAGGGAAAAAGAGCGTCCCCTTCAACTAAATTGTTACATGCTGCTTATATAAGTCAACTGAAATAAAATTTTAAGTTGGCTGCATTCCAACTGCGCGGGATAGGGCCTCCATCTAAAGTCTCCAGGTTGTACGAACCGTTGCCCTTAGCCTCGGCAACTCTGAAGGGCCCGGTCCACTTGGGAGACAACTTATTCTCCAACTCGTATGGGTGAGCTTTCCTCATCACTAGGTCGCCCACCTGAAACTGTCGCGGCTTTACTTTAGAGCTATATTGCCGCTCCACCCTTCTCTTCATCGCTTCAGCTTTTATTCTAGCTTCTTCCCTGGCCTCTTCTAGCAGATCCAGGTTTACCCGTCTCTCCTCATTAGATTCCTCCACCACAAAGTTTTGAAAACGCGGTGAGCTTTCGTGTATTTCTACTGGAATCATCGCGTCCGACCCGTACACCAAACTGAAAGGCGTCTCCATAGTAGAGGATTGGGGCGTGGTGTGGTATGCCCATACAATCCTTGGCACCTCTTCCGCCCATGCCCCTTTGGCCTTCTCTAACCTTCTTTTTAACCCCCTCAGCAGAACTCTGTTTGCTGACTCTACTTGTCCATTGGTCTGGGGGTGTTCGACCGACGCGAACACTTGCTTGATTCCCACTTCAGCGCACAGATTTCTCATTTGCTGACTGGCGAACTGGGTCCCGTTGTCAGATATCAGGCGCCTGGGTACGCCAAAGCGACACACGATGTTTCTCCACACAAAATGCTGTACCTTATGCGCAGTGATTTGTGCCACGGGCTCTGCCTCTATCCACTCAGTGAAGTATTCTATGGTGACGATCAGATATTTCATCTGCCTGATTGCCAGTGGGGAAGGGCCCAAGATGTCAATTCCCCATGTGTGGAAAGGGCACGGGCTGTATATGGACCGCAACTCTTCTGGCGGCGCCTTGTGCCAGTCGGCGTGCTTTTGGCATTGCTTACACCGCTGGGCGTGCCGTGCGCAATCCTCTTTCACTGTTGGCCAGAAGAAACCTGCGCGTATTACCTTGGAGGCTAAGGACCTTCCTCCTACATGGCTTCCGCAGATGCCTTCGTGTAGCTCCGCCATTATCCTGGTGCACTCATCGCCACTGACGCATGTTAGGATAGGGTGAGTGAAACCGTGCCTGAACAGCACCCCATCCACCAAAGTATATCTTGTGGCATTTTTTTTGATTTTCTTACCCTCTTCAGGGTCCACTGGAAGGGCCCCATCCGCCAGGTATCGTTTATAGGGCGTCATCCAGGTGTCTCCCTTGGACAGGACACAGACCTGCATCTGCCCTTCCTCAGACACACCCGCGTATATACTGATGCGGGGCGCCCTCTGCGTATCTTGGGTCAATGAGGAACGACTCCTCGGCCTTCCCCTTGATGCATAAATCTGGAGGACATCCACCCTGTTGTCTTCCACGAATCGACGCGGAGCTTTGAGAGTCTCCTGGATCACTGTCCTCTGTCTACCCCCCTTGCCTGAGCTGGCCAGCTTTGCGAGCAGGTCAGCTCTGGCATTCTGCTCCCTCGGGACGTGTATTAACTCAAGAGCGTTGAACGCCCCTCTCAACAACTGGACGTATTTTAGATACGCCGCCATCTGGGGGTCCTTCGCCTGGAACTCACCCGACACCTGCCCCGTAATCAACTGGGAGTCGCTCTTCACTAGGAGGTTCTGTGCGCCCATCTCCTTGGCCAAAAGCATTCCTGCAATCAGGGCTTCATATTCTGCTTGATTATTACTTGCCTTGAAGGCAAAACGCAAGGCCTGCTCGATCAGTATGCCGTCGGGTCCTTCCAGCACTATTCCCGCACCACTCCCTTGTTGGTTTGAGGAGCCATCAACCGAGAGCAGCCACTGTGAACTCGCTTCCACCTCTTGCTCACCTCCGGGCGAAAGTTCCGCTACAAAATCCGCGTACACCTGCCCTTTGATGGGTCCTCTAGGCTCGTACTGTATGTCGAATTCTGACAGCTCCACTGCCCAGCGTACCATCCTTCCTGCCACATCGGGTTTCTGCAGCACTTTCTGTATGGGGAGATTGGTCATCACTACCACCGTAAAACTGTGGAAGTAATGACGGAGCCTCCTAGCAGAAAACACTACCGCCAGCGCCGCCTTCTCTAGTGCTTGGTACCTTGTCTCAGCCCCCTGTAAGGCCTTGCTTACAAAATAGATGGGCTTCTGACTCTGGTCCTGCTCTTGGACCAACACAGAACTGATGGCCCGCTCCGTTACAGTAAAATACAACCGGAGGGGCACGCCCGTTACCGGCTTGCAAAGAACCGGTGGCGTCGCCAGGTACTCCTTCAGCTTAATGAAAGCCGCTTCGCACTCATCAGTCCAGGCAAAGCGACTGTTTCTCTTGAGGCACTGGAAGTACGGGTGCCCCTTTTCTCCTCCGGCGGAAACAAACCTCGAGAGCGCCGCCATCCGCCCTGTCAACTGTTGCACCTCCTTACCGATGTCGGACTCCGCATGGCGATAATAGCCGCACATTTGTCGGGGTTCGCCTCTATTCCCCTCTCGGTGAGCAAAAAACCCAAGAACTTACCGGCCTCTACCCCGAAAACACACTTTTCGGGGTTCAACTTGAGGCGGTATTTGGATATTGTGTTGAACAACTCCTCGAGGTTTGCCATGTGCTGCACCCTACTCTGCGACGCCACCACCATGTCGTCGACATAAGCGTACACATTCCTCCCAAGCATTGGCGCCAGGACCTTATCCATTAGCCTCTGGTATGTGGCGCCCGCATTTTTCAGCCCGAAGGGCATCACCTTATAACAGTAACTGCATGTCTCCGTCATGAATGCAGTTTTGCTCTCGTCTCTTGGGTGCATCTTGATTTGGTTGTACCCTGAGAAGGCGTCTAGGAAGCTTAACACCTTGCTGCCGGACGCGCTGTCCACTAAGGCGTCGATGCTGGGCAACGGATAGGAATCCTTTGGGCACGCCTTGTTCAGGTCCGTGAAGTCAACGCACATTCTCCACTTTCCGTTCGCCTTTTTCACCAAGACGACATTGGCGAGCCACTCAGGGTACTGAATCTCCCTAATGTGGCCAGCACTCAGCAGCTTCTGCATTTCGTCTCTCACCACCTGTTGTCGTGAACTTCCTCCTTCTCTGACGCACGGGGCGGACCGTGGCGTCCATGCTGAGGTGGTGACACAGGAAATCAGGGTCGATGCCTGGCATATCCGAGGCGGACCATGCGAAGGCATCCAGGTGGCGCGAAATCACTTCTACCACCCCTTCCTGTTCTTCTGGGCTTAGCGAGCTTCCTAACCTGAAAGCTTTGCCGCCAATCTCCCTTTCTATGGCGTTAGCTGCAGGCTGCTCCCTGCTATCATCTTCGACGGACGCCGCCTCTTCGACAGGCGCCGCCTCTTCTGCGGGCGCCGCGTCGTCTGGGCCTTCCTCCATTAGCACACCTGCCTCGGGCCTCGCCCTCTCTGCTATGACCGCTTCGGGCGTCAGCCCAACGGGCGTCGCCTCAACCATCGTCGTGTCCGCTCTTGGCGGACGTTCATACACCATAAACACGCCTCTCTTCGTCTTCAGGCTGTTTTCATAGCATTTCCTCGCCTCCTCCTGGTCTGACCTGATGACTATCACCCGGCCACTGAGGTCCGGTAGCTTCATCTTCATGTGACGGGTGGAGGACACTGCACTCAGACGGTTTAACGCCGGTCTGCCCAGCAAAATATTGTAGGCAGAACTGGCGTTCACGACGAGGTACCGAATGCTCTCTGTACGGGAGGCCTCTCCGTCTGTGAACGTAGTCCTCAACTCCAGGTACCCCCGGACCTCTACCTGGTTATCCCCAAACCCATACAAACATCCCGTATAGGGACTCAGCAGATCGGGGGACAACCGTAACTTATTAAAGGTCGACAGAAACATGACGTCTGCCGAGCATCCTTGATCAACAAGCACTCTGTGGACCTTCCTTCCAGCTGTGACGACTGAGATGACAACGGGATCGTTGTCATGGGGCACCACATCTCGGAGGTCTCTTTTCGTGAACACAATATCTGACTCCTAGGGCTCCCCCGAGAGCCTCTCTTCGATTGAATTCACCCCCCTCGCGTATTTCTTCCGCTGGGAGGCGGTGGGTCCTCCGCCGGAAAAACCTCCAGCAATGGTGTGGACCTCGCCAAGCACAGGCATCTCGTGTGCTGGCTCATCTGCCGGTGGCGGCAAGGTGGCAGTCGTGGTGGAATCTGCGACATAATCTTTCAAAAACCCAGTCCTCACCAGCTCATCTAGCTGGTAGCCCAACGACAGGCAATTATCAATTTGGTGCCCGAAAGCCTCGTGAAATTCGCACCAAGAGTCTTTGCGGGGCCCTAACACCTTGTCGGTCTTCGCCGGTCGTCTCAGCCTCTCGGCTATGTTGGGTACGGCGATCAAATCCTTCAACTCAACTACGAAGTTGTACCTCGCCGGTCTTGCTCTTTCTCTGGCGGGGCGTTCGCCTCCTGCGGGGCCCCGGGGCTGGGGCTTTCTGGCCTCGTAGGGGCGTCTCGCCTCTGGTTTCTTTCTTCCCGTCGTGGTCTCATTGACTCGGACGGGTTGAACTCGCGTTGGTCCCCTCGGGCGCGAGGGTACGGCGCTGGTGCGCTTCACACATACCTCCCCTTCCGAAGCAATATGCTCTACCGCCCTACGCCGTAATTCAGCGAAGGTCCTAGGGCGATTGCGGATAATAGATTCTCCAAAGGGGCCGGGGCATACGCCTTTCACAAATGCGTACACGATCATAAGCTCCTCTGTTGTACCAACCTTCACGACCTGGGCCCCGAAGCGATTGATATACTCCTTCAAGGTCTCCCCCTGATACTGCTTCACGTCAAACAGGTCGTAAGAGACCGGCGGCGGGGCCTTGTTGGCCAAGTACTGTTCTCTGAATAACCGCGACAATTGGCGGAAAGACGTGATATGGCCCTCGGGGAGGCTAATGAACCAGTCCATAGCCATCCCGGTCAGGGTGCTCATGAAGAGCTTGCACTTGGCAGCATCAGAACCGCCTATCAGGACCATCTGCGTGTGAAATGCAGCCAGGTGCGTCTCTGGGTCCTCCATCCCGGTGAAGATCACCTTGGGTCCCGCGAACGTGTTCGGGATCACTGCGTCTAGGATCTCCTGTGACAAAGGAGTGGAAAACTCCCTTGGTGGGGACTGGTTCTCCGTCTTGTCATGCCCAGGCCGCCTCCTATCGTTTCTCAGGCCCTGACGCAACTCCTCATTCACACGGTGGAGCTCTTCGTTCCGCTCATGCGAGGCGTCAAGGTCTGCCTGCATGCGCTCCTGCTCCATTTTCGAATCCGCCATGTCCTGCTGCAGCCCCCTCATTATTTTCGAGGACCTGCTGCATGGATAGGTCAGCTGGGGCTGCGCGCGCTGCTCTTCGTCTGGTGGGGGCCATTGTCGCCCCAAACTCCCTCACCCTTACTGTAACTTGATAAACCTTCTCGAACTTGTGATGGGACTGATGTTTTATGACGGCCCCACGGTGGGCGCCAAATGTTCCGTCCGGTTGACCAGGACGTCTTCGTGCGCGACCACAACCGTCAGCTAAGGACTCCTTCCCACTGATTGCCTGTGAATTCCTGCAAAAAAGAGGACAAAGAGGCGCCCTAGCTGCCGTTTGCACTCCGACGCTCAAGTCAGCCAGCAAGAAACACCAAAACTAATCACCCCCGTCTCTGAGCACCGCGTGTGGCACTCTGAAGGTGGTAAAAGAACTGTGTATATGTGTGTGTGTTGTCTCCTTCAGGCAAAAATGTTCTCCAGTCACTTGTACGTAATCTTAAAGCACGGGCAAGCAACCAAAGAGTTTCTCCTAAATTTGCCAAAGGTTCCAACCCTTTTTCCGACATTCCCAGCGCTATTTAAACTGCCCCAGCAATTAAAGCGCCTTAAAGCGCTTTTAATCTCAAACGTAACGCACTCATTAAAGCGCTTAATTACGAAACGTAGCGCATTTAAGACGTTGAAACGCTCGGGAGCCCTAATAGTACCTGAATGCTCGAAAGGGAAACTGTATTGAATATCTTTAATTACCTGGCACCTGACTAGAGGGTGTTTCTATTCTGGCATGGCTGTCGTACATGTGGAGGGCCTCACGACGCCATGACCCCATCTGGGGGCGTTTCTGCCCACCTGGGGACGTCTCTACGTGTGAGCCCTCCTGCTTGGGAGTGCTACTGCGCTAGGGGTGGCTTTTTGGGTGCCAACTCATGCCCCCAAGTATCTAGCCACTTACTCTGAGAGCGTATCTGCCTTCCTCTCGCACCCTGCACCCGGTTATCCTGGGCGTGACCTTCCTCTTGGGTCGTATCTGTCCCGAAGGCGTCTCTGGGGCAGCAGGGGTACTTCACGAGTCAGGCTGCCCTTCACTGGTACTATCACTATGGCCTTGAAGCCACCTTTTCCTTCTCTTTATCACTTTCCCGAGATATCGGGTCCTGAGGCTTTCCCACGGCGTCGCTCCCTCCATGGTCTTTCCTACCCATGGGTATCGGGGAACCATACTGTGATTGCCTTACTTTTACACTGTTTGATCTGGCTACGCCCTGGTTGGGCGACGCATCCATCCAGGCGACGCCTTGCCTTGGCGACGCCTCCAACCAGGCGACGCCTTGTCCTATCTTGGCGACGCTTCCTCTTGGCGTCTCTACACCTGGGCGACGCCTCGAGTTGACTTTGATTTTCCAGTCATTGACTCTGACTTAGTCAACGCCCTGATACGGGACGGTACAGTTAACTTTGAACCAACTGAAAAAAGTAATGTTACTCGGTTTTTGTACCGTCCCGGGGTGATCAACCTAAAGTCAAAGTCAAAAGTCAACACATAAAGAGACGTCGCCCAATGGAGACGTCGCCCAAGGGAACTTCGCCTAAGAGAGACATCGCCAAGATGAGGCATAGCCTCGACAGTCCATAACAGTAACAAGGTAAAGAAAGGTGGCTCCAAGGCCATAAGTTCTAGTGCAAGCAAGGGCTAAACCTGGCTCATGAAGTACCTACGACCACTGGTGAGAAACCCTGGTACAGATACGACCCATGAAAGGGCCACAACCAGGGTTAGACCACGTGCATGGTACGAGAGAAAGGTATACATACCCAAGGCAAGTAACCAGTGATTGGGGGGCATAAGTTGGCGCCCAAATAGTATTATGGCGCGAGGGATACAACGTTCAAGTTAGAACCCAAGTGGCCGCAAGATTATTCATTGCACTCCAGATAAGGAAAGTCCATGGGCCAGATACGCCAAGGTCCTAGGGATAGCGGCGCAAGGACCTTCTCCAAGGAACCCTAGATAATAGCAGCAACGCAAAGGTAAACCCTAGTTTTCACCTATATAAAGGGCACGAAGAACCCTAGTAAGGTACGCTTTCACAGTTACACGAGTTTTAACCTAATTCTCATAAGTCACACAGAGCACAAACCCTAGTTGTCTTCGCAGCATCCCGCAGTGAGCACAAGGCAATTAGGGCAACACAGTTTTAGCCACACAGTTTCAATCATTGAGATTATCATACAGTTTTCAGTCACTTTGGTGTTTCTCGCTAGCTGACTTGATCGTCGGAGTGCAAACGGCCGTGAGGGCGCCCCTTTGTTCACTTCTTTCAGGTACTCACAGACGGAGCAAGACGAAGGTGCCCTAGCTCGCAAGGACAAGCCACGCGTAAAGACGATCCCGGTCAACCGACCAGAACATCTGGCGCCCACCGTGGGGCCGATATAAACATCGGTATGGTGCAAGGGCTGCAGGACGCGATGGCAGCCTCAAAGGTGGAGCAGGAGTGCATGCAGGCGGATCTGGCAGCCTCTCAAGTAAGAAACGACGAGCTCCACCGCGCCAATGAGGAATTACGCCATGGGTGGCGTGGCAGAGACGAGCTTGAGACTGCATCCCCACCCAGGGAATTCACCACACCGTTTTCGCAGGCAATTCTGGAGACAGCGATTCCTAATACGCTCACGAGACCCAAAGCAACCTTCACGGGGGTGGAGGATCCTGAGGCACAACTCATAGTGTTCCACACACAGATGTTGCTGGTAGGCGGTTTAGACGCCGTGAGATGCAAGCTTTTCATGAGCACCTTGACGGGAATGGCTATGGATTGGTTCATCAGCCTTCCAGAGGGCCACGTCACGTCCTTCGCCCAACTTTCACAACTATTCAGAGAGCAATATCTAGCCAACAGAACTCCAGCCCCAGTCTCTTATGATCTTTTCAACGTCAAGCAGTTCCAAGGCGAAACCCTAAAAGAATACATAAGCCGTTTTGGGGCACAAGTGGTGAAAGTGGGCACCACGGAGGAACCCAAGATTGTGTACGCATTCAGGAAGGGGGTACGTCCCGGATCTTTCAGTAAAACGCTTAACTGCAGCCGCCCCAAAACTTTCGCTGAAATAAGGCGACGAGCGGTAGAGCACATTGCCTCAGAAGGTGAGGCGTACGAGAAGTGCACGACCACTGCACCTGCGCGGCCCAAGGCATAGATACGTACGCAACCTGTTAGGGTTCACCAAGCCGCCACGGAGAGAAAACACTTAGACAGGAAGCGTGCCTACGAGCCAAGGAGGACCCAGCCTTGGGGTCGAGCAAAGGAAAGGAGAGAAGGAAACAGGCCACCGAGGCACAACTTCGTGATGGAACTCAAAGATCTGATCGCGGTGCCCAACATAGCCGACAGGTTGAGGCCACCGGTGAAGTCTGACAGGGTGCTGGGACCCCACAAGGAATCATGGTGCGAATTCCACGAAGCATTTGGGCATCATATTAACAATTGTTTGGCGTTGGGTCACCAATTGGATGAACTCGTAAAGAATGGCTTCCTGAAGAACTATTTGGTGGAGAAGCAGACAGGACAATCGTCAGTTTCGCAACCGACGAGTGGCGAGGGACAGCAGCACGAGGTGCCCATCCACGACGAGGTCCACACCATAGCGGGTGGGTTCTCGGGCGGTGGGTGTACTGCGTCACAACGCAAGAAGTATGTTAGGTTCATAATGTCACTAGAGGCTTTTGAGGATCATTCGCCCGATGTGGACATCACGTTCACCAAAGAAGATCTCAGGGACGTTGTGCCCCACGACAACGACCCCATTGTGATTTCGCTAGTCACGGCGGGAAGGATGGTTCATCGAGCATTGGTCGATCAAGGGAGCTCAGTAGATGTGATGTTCTGGCCAACATTCGAGAAGTTACAGTTGTCCCTAGACCATCTGAGGCCGTATGGGGGCTGCCTATATGGCTTTGCTGGTGACCGAGTGGAGGTCAGGGGATACATTGAGTTAAGAACGACATTCACAGATGGGGCGGTTTCGCGAACAGAGAAGATCAGGTACCTGGTCGTGAATGCCCCCTCAGCGTACAACATCCTGTTAGGGAGGCCAACACTCAACAGGATAGAAGTTGTACCCTCCACTAGGCATATGAAGGTCAAGCTCCCTTCGATGGAAGGGGTGGTTATCATCATCCGCTTTGATCAAAAGGAGGCAAAAAAGTGCTATGAAAACAGCCTCAAAAATAGGCGATCAGTGTGCCATGTAAGCACAACGCCACCCCCTGGTGCAGGCCCCGGACAGGAGAACCGGCGAGTAGGCACTACACTTCAAGTAATCGCTGAAGGGGATGTGGAGATGCCAAGTATGGCGAGCGTCGCCCGGATAGAGGAAGAAGGCGATCGCCCGGATGCCACCGGGGAGTCAGGAATCGCAAGGGTGGTCATCGCTAGTGAAAGGAGGCCCCAGCCGGTTAAGGATTGGTTCGAGATGGAGATCGGTGGGAAAACATTCAAGCTGGGAAAAACCTTAGATGACGAAACACGGGACCAGATCGTCAGGGTGATAAGTAAACATCTAGATGCGTTTGCGTGGTCCGCCTCAGATATGCCAGGAATTGATCCCGACTTTTTGTCCCATCATTTGGCCATGGACCCCCAAGTCAAGCCGGTCCGTCAAAGAAGAAGGAAGTTCAATGAAGAAAGGAGGCAGGCGATCAAGGAGGAAACACAGAAACTCCTCGCCGCGGGCCACATCAAGGAAGTGCAGTATCCGGAGTGGCTCGCTAATGTTGTGTTGGTGAAGAAGAGCAACGGGAGATAGCGAATGTGCGTCGATTTCACAGATCTGAACAAGGCGTCTCCAAAGGATTCCAACCCTTTGCCCAATATAGATGCCCTGGTGGACAGTGCAGCAGGGTGCAAGCTGTTAAGCTTCCTGGATGCCTTCTCGGGGTACAACCAGATCAAGATGCACCCTATGGATGAGGAAAAGACTGCCTTCATGACGGAAAGGTCGTGCTATTGTTACAGGCTGATGCCCTTTGGGCTGAAGAACGCGGGAGCCACGTATCAGAGGCTGATGGATAAAGTGCTCGCGCCTATGCTAGGGAGGAACGTGCAAGCTTATGTCGACGAAATGGTCGTGACATCCTCGGAGAAGAATCGGCACGTTGCGATCTAGAAGAGCTATTTGTTACAATAGCCAAGTACAGGCTGAAGCTAAATCCTGAGAAGTGCATTTTCGGCGTAGAAGCGGGAAAGTTTTTGGGTTTCCTCTTAACCGAAAGAGGAATCGAAGCGAATCCTGATAAGTGTGCCGCCATCCTGGCAATGAGAAGCCCTGCCACTGTCAAGGAGGTAAAACAGCTTATAGGTCGGATGGCCGCTCTGTCACGATTCGTATCTGCCAGTGGGGAGAGGTGATGGCATTTCATGTAAGAAAAAGTGGTGCGGAAGCTATGAAGGTGTGTGAGCAAGATCCTCCTAAGAGTGGTGTTGATCTTGAAGGTGCATGATATGTATGAAGCTAAGGAGGTTCGGCCAACCCAAGGAGAGGTGAAGGAGATGAAGTTTAGAGCCTAGAATTTTAGGGAGAAGCAAAGCTTGGCACAAAATGGCAGCATAACTTTACTCACAATAAACTTGAAAATACAAGGTGTAGGCTCCTCCTTTTATAGGCTAAGGAGGACCATAATGCAACCCTAATGCTAGCCAAATGAAATGTAAATGTGAAGCACATGGGTGCACATGGCACATGGGTGCACAAATGAGCACATGGGGAGGGGTGTGTCTAGTTTTTATGCTCACCCCTTCCATGGGCTTTCTAGACCGGCCTTGGTAAATTTAGAGGTTTTTTTAGAAACTCTAAGTTTACCTTGGTTGGTGTTTTAGGTGCCAAAATTAATTCTAAGAAAATTACAAATAAAGTTCCTATGTTAATTTTGACAAGAAATTAAAGTCTACTCTACACTAGAGTTTATGGCATTTGAACATGTAAAAGAACGTCTTCTTGGATCCTCTTGGCCATAACTCTATGGTTGGCCCAAATCTACCCTTTGGTGGGCTTGCATGTGGGCTTGTGCTTGGGCCTCTTCCATCATCCCCTCCCTCTTGAAAAGGATTTGTCCTCAAATCCATTGCTTCTTCTTCTTCATGGCTAGGGGAATGGATGTGGCTGGATGGTGTCCATCATCTCCTTCTCCTTGAGAAGATCTATCCTTAGATCTAGAGATTTGATCTCGGATAGCAGCCTCTTGCTTCTTCAACTATGCTTGCCCTCCCGGATCAAACGTCCACCTAGGGGAATTATCAAATAAAGCAAATGAGTTAGTTGAAGCAGTTATATACAAATCAATTTTATGAAGTTGCCATTTTTGTTTTTCTTTTGTTTTTGGCAACTTTTTACAATATTTCTCTTTTGATGGTTGCATGTGTTCTCTAATCCTCTCATGCTTTGTAAAATTTTCAATAGTGGTTACTTGTTCCTTAGGCATAATTCCTTTAGGAAGTGGTAACAACGCAAAAAGAGAAAGAGGACTATGTTCACATACAACTTCAAATGAAGAAATATTAGTAGTCTTGTGGACTACTCTATTGTATGCATGCTCAATAGAAAAAGGATACTCATCCCAAGAATTGTGGTTGGCTTTCACGATTTCTCTAGGCATAGTAACAAGAGCTATGTTTTCAATTTTATTTTGACCATTCTTTTCAGGATGATAAGAATTTGAAAAGGACAACTTAGTTGCAAGTTTTTCCAAGAGAATCCTCAAATGATGGTTTTCAAATTTTGGAGCTCTATCCAACACTAAGTTTGAAGAGAAATCATGAAGACTTGTCACTTCTTTAAGGAAGAGTTTATCCATGTCCATGAAAATGGAATCAAAACCTTTTGTTGTCCTAGGAAGATCTAATATGAAATTTAGGCTTATGTCTTCCCAAGGATCATTTGCAAAAGGTGAAGGAGTATAGAGTTCATGAGACATCGCCTTAGATGTATTTTTAAAACACGGAATGTATCTAGGGTAATGTCTTTGAACATCTTTTCTCATGGGTGACAATAATTTTCCTTTTAAAAGCTCTAGACTTTTATCAACTCTAATTTGACCCATGAGTTCTCCTTCATGAAAGAATTTCTCTTTTATGTGTGAAGGTAGTCTCGTTGATACAACCTTTGTTCATGGAAATTTCAATTCTTTGCAAAGGTTGTCTCAATAAGACATGACAAGTTTCTTTAGGCACTACTTCACATAAAAAATTGTCTTTGTAGATGCCTATAGATTACTTGACCTTCACTTGGTGATATCTTGGCATGTATGTAAAATAATCTACTATATTTTTATCTATGGAAGCCTTTTTTAAGGTTTCTTCTTTTTTTTCTAGGCTTGCAAGTGTTCCTTTACAAAAGGTAAGGCTAGGTTGTTCAACAAGAGGTATATTTTCAAATGTATTTTCAACTTTTCCTTCTTGTTGAATGACCTTGTGGGAAGGAAACTCTTCTCCCACGCCTTTTGTTTCCCAAGGGTTTTCTCTTGCTTTTCTATTTTTACATTTTCTTCACTCTCACTAGCTTCTTTTTCTTGGCTACTATTCTCATCTTTGTCCCTTAAGATCATAGATCTTTCATTGAAACATTGAGATGCTAATTGATCATTGCCAAGGTATTCTAAACATGGAATTTCTCTAGCTTGAGTGTGAGAGATATGCTTGGTTAGGTTTTCTTGTCTCTCTTTCCTAGCTCTCCTAGGGAATTGTTGATGATATTCATTTTTCCTAAGACTTTCTTCCCCAAGATAATCATGATGTTTAGAGCTAGATGCATGAGAATGTAATTTTTTTGAAAATTGAGACTTCTCATTCTTTGCTTTAGTCAAATCATTAGTTTTGATCTCATTCTCCAATTGTTTAGATGAAATTGATTGAATATCCTTAGTAAGTTGTTTCAAAAGAGATTTCAAGGATTTCACCTCACTTTTAAGAGATTTAGAGGAGTGAGAAGACATGACTAAAGCTTTGTGTGTAGAAGTATTTTACCTTGAGAAAAATTTAGGGAAGTCAAAGAAGGTAGTCTTCCAGGTAAGGGAGGTGAGTCACAAAGGACTACTTAAGTACCAAGCCTTTGCCTTAGCCAAAAACTATCCCTCAATGTCTTCACACAAAAATTCCTCTTAGTAAACTACTTAGAACAGAATTAAGTTGAGAAATCAAAACTTTTTTTTTCAATGCAAGAAAACAATGTATGCTAACTAATCAACAAAGCTAGACGGTTTATCACAAACTTAACAAAATATTCATGCAAAGAGTCACTAACTAAGCAAAAGAAAAGGCAAATACAAACAATTAACAATTGCTAATTAAGAATTCTATACTAGTCGGCCCTAGGTGAGGCTTCTTGGACACTTTGAGCCCTTGAAGACACACTCACCATCTAAATCGTAATTAAGAGGTAATTAACACAAATTAAGTTGCAAGGAAATTAAGAAAAACCCCCTTTGTTGATCCTCTTTTTGCTAGTGGCACTCCCTCTTGTTGTCTTTGGTTGTTAGCCCTCCAAATGTGTATAGTGTTTTGAGAAAGTGTGCTTCGGCTTTGTCTTTGTCTTCTCCTTAGAATGAAGGTCTTGATTCTCCAATTTCCAGCACCTATCAAAGGGCTAAACCTTAACCAAGTCAAGTTTCCATTCACACAAACACCAAAGGAGAATAAATTCCAGCACCCAAATTAGAGGTCAAAGAACAAAAGCAAGAAACAATTAAATTGAATAAAACAGTACCACCAAAAGGAGTTAGATTATGACAACTAGAAAGAGGTTCAAGAAATATTAAGCAAGCAAATAAAAGGTACCAAAATAAAGGTAGGCACACAAAAGAATCCTAAGAATGGCACTAGATTTAGATGACCAAATAAAAAAAAACAGCACCACTGGAAAATGTTGTGGGCCAGAAACGTGTTTTTCCCCAATTTATGCTGAGCTGTGTTTTTAAGATATGATTCTAAAATTTGATATGCAAGATATTCAAGATCTTAGCTAAATCCTGGCTTTGGAATCACTCAAAACGCATGCACCAATTGTTTTTAATAAATTTTGCAATTTTGGTGTTCAGTTACGCCAGCTGTAGCGCCTCAGATTTGCACACTGATTTTAAAAGATTTATCATTTTTTTTCTGTTTATTATTTTGGACTAATTCTTTTTTTGTCCTTTCTATAACACTTCAAACTTGCATATTCCAGAGAATCAAAATTTTCCTATGAGTGAAAATATTTTTCTGGAACAAAACAGCCAGCACAGAAAATCTGAAACAGGGAATTCTGGAAACTGGAAACAAAAACAGCAAGATACCAAAATTTAAACACAGTAGAATTTGTGAAATAGAATTTGTGTAGGATCTAAACACAAATGGAAATCAAACTAAAATTAAAAAGGCACCAAAAGATCAAAGAACAGCAGATTCAAAGCAATTAAAGATACCCAAAATCAAGAAATAATCAAGCCAAATAAAGGACTACTAAGAATTGTTGACATTGTGGATGAACATGACTTGACAAAACATATATGGATTCAGAAATTAAAGACTCAAAAGCATAACATGAACCAAATAAGAAAGTAAATAAAGACTCAAAAGCCTAAAAGAAAACAACAACTCAAAGGTGTATGGAATCCTATCACAATTTGCACAAGAAATTGTTCAAGATCAATTGAACAAAAGTGCTTCGGTTGGATCTTCCACAAAGCACACCAAAACAAATTAAAATGCAAAAAAAAAACAGCAAGACAATTATGGAAATAAGATAAACAACATGAAATAAAGAAGAACTAGAAATGAAAAGACCAAAAGCAACTCATCTTGAAGAACCCAAGCTCATGATAGCAAATGATGGCATTTCATGAAGGTCTTCTTGAATCATGTAAGAAAAAGTGGTGCGGAAGCTATGAAGGTGCGTGAGCAAGATCCTCCTAAGAGTGGTGTTGATCTTGAAGGTGCATGATATGTATGAAGCTAGGGAGGTTCGGCCAACCCAAGGAGAGGTGAAGGAGATGAAGTTTAGAGCCTAGAATTCTAGGGAGAAGCAAAGCTTGGCACAAAATGGCAGCATAACTTTACTCACAATAAACTTGAAAATACAAGGTGTAGGCTCCTCCTTTTATAGGCTAAGGAGGACCATAATGCAACCCTAATGCTAGCCAAATGAAATGTAAATGTGAAGCACATGGGTGCACAAATGAGCACATGGGGAGGGGTGTGTCTAGTTTTTATGCTCACCCCTTCCATGGGCTTTCTAGACCGGCCTTGGTAAATTTAGAGGTTTTTTTAGAAACTCTAAGTTTACCTAGGTTGGTGATAAAGGAGGCTTTTATTAATGGAGGAAGAGGACATCCACCCTCACATTTGAAGTTCTTCCTTCTAGTCTTCTCAAAATTAAAAGAAGACATAAAATAAAGATGAGGCCCAAGCCCAAAGCCCAAGCCCAAGCCCAAGAAGGCCAAAGCCCAAAGAGCCATTATTGGGAGGCAATGCCAAGCTTTGAAATACTCTTGTATAGTTTTGGGAGGTGTGGTTATTAAATAAAGGAGTGTGAAAATGTAAAATAAAGTCACATTACCCATGTGACTTAGGAGAGTGGTGTAGGTGTAGTTTTTGGGAGGTGTCATAGTAGAAAAAGGTCACACCTCCCATGTGACTTGTTTTTTGTGGGAATTTCAAATGAGTTTATTTGAAATTTTCCACCTATTTTTCAGCACCTTAGGCTATAAATAGAGGTGCTTCCTTTGTAAAATTCAGATTGGAATTAATCTAAGAAAACTCTACTCAAATTTTGAGTGAACTTTGGAGAGCTTTTGGAGCCTTCTTCTCTAGTCTTATCTTGATGGATCATTGGAGTCCTCAAGTGGCGGCATCACTCTCATCTAGGAGCATTCCACACTTCTAGTGGCGAGATCATCCAACATTCTTCCATCTTCATGAGCACTCTCTTCTCCTTCCTTTCTTCTCTTTCTATTGTTTTTGTTAGCTTGTGTTCTTGAATTTTACTTGAGTATTCTTGCTGTTTTTGTTTTACTCCAAGTGCTTGTGAAAAGGTTTATGGCACTCATAATTCTTATGAGTATGGTTGCTCTTTTGGAATGGCATTATCCTTCCTAGAGTTTACCTTAAGCTTCCTTTCACTTGTTGTTAAAATTTGTGATGTGTCTTTTAATTTTGTAATCATGTCAAGTTTTGTCTTAATCATGTTATTCCATATTTGTCATTACTTCTAGTAGTACTTTTATTGTTTTGATTGTTTCTTGCTTTGGTGTCATATAATTTTCTGAATTGATGTTGATCCTTTGTGCATTTTCTTTTTAGAATTGAGTTCATACTTGTATTCTAGACCTATACAAGTTCCAATACATCATTTTCTATTATGTCTTTGCTAGTTCATCATCCTGTTTTTTTATTCCTATTAGGATTCCTCTGTTTCTGAAAAAAAGTGCTTACTGTTTTTCCTTATTGCAATTGATTTACTTACTGGAAAATTCTGAAATTCTGGATTTGGTATATTCAAAGTGTTAGAAAAGAATAGAAAAAAGAATCATTCAAAAATACGAAGTACACAAAAAATGATAAATAAAATAAAAAAAGTGTAGAATTCTGCCGAAAAAAATACGGTAATCTGGCAGCGGTTTTGAAAAATTTATTTCTCTCAATTGGCTTACTGTTTTTAATTGATTCCAGTGCCATTATTGAGTTAACATCTTGAAGTTTCTGTAGTTTAAATTTCATAATCCAATTCGCTCTACATAATTCCAGTTAAATCAGTGAATATCAAGCACAGTTTGCATTTAAAAAAAAAAAAATTTCCAGTAGCTAATTTTTTGTTTTCTTCATCTACTCTAGTGCTTTTCCTTAAGTATTCTTTTGTGTGCGCCTACTTTTCTCATTGAGTTCTTTATTTTCTTGATTGTCTTTCATTCTTACTCTTTGAGTTTGTCTTACATATAGTATTCCTTTTGCAATTACCTTTCTTTGCTTATACCTTTTCTTGTTTGTCTTTATTGTTTCATTGGTTTTGTGGTGGTTGCTTTTGAGATTGGTGTGCTTGCTTTGACATCTTTCATTTGAGGATTCCAAGGCCTCAAGATCAGATTGGTGCAAGGACATTATTTCTTTGAGAGTGACCTCTTTTTTCTGCCTCTATTCACTTCGGCAATTTCATTGCCAAGCTCACTGTTTTTGCTAATTTTGTTTCTTAACTTGTTTGCTGTTTTTGTGTGTTTGCTGTTTTTTATTTGCAAAATGGCTGGCTATTCAAGTGGTGCATCTTACAAACAACATTCTCCTTCCAAAGCTTCAGTCCTTGGTGAAGAAGAACATAGAAGAAGGAGGCATCACCATCATTCCCATGAAGAGAGCTATAACCGTGACCAAAGATATCACCAAGTGTTCAACATTGCTTGTAAAAAAGTCCCTAGTTTTAATGGTGATAGTGATCCTAATGTGTATTTAGATTGGGAGACTAAGGTTGACCATTATTTTCATGTGTATAGGGTCCAAGATGACGATAAACTTAGGATAGTTTCTTCATCCTTTTTGGGCTATGCCAAAGAATGGTGGCATAAAATTGTAATGGACATTATATATCGCAAGAAACCTCCCGTGGTTTCTTGGAATGCTTTGAAAGAGTGTATGCGCGCGAGGTTTGTTCCTCCTTCTAGGAAGGAACACTTGTTGAAGTTCCAAAGGCTTCCTCAAGGACATAGGATGGTAGAAGAATACATTAAAGATTTTGAAACAACTTTGACTAAAATGAATATGCATGCTAATGAAGAGTCAAAGCTAAAATGGTTTGTACGTGGTTTGAGAAGAGATATTAGAGAAATTGTAGAATTAAATGAGTACTCTTCTTTAAAGAAAGTGTTTCGCCAAGCCATCAAGGTAGAATCCTATCTTTTGAAAACAACTTTCAAAAATACTCATGATTATAATTTCTACAACTCTTCTAGGAAGGATGCCAACAAAATGTCTACTCAAAATTGTCCTTCCAATTTTTCCAAACAAACCATGTTTCCAAAGAAAGTTTCTACTACAAATCCTTCTAATCCTAAGTCACCTACCCAACCTTCAAATATCAAATGTTTTAAATGTTTAGGTTTTGGGCACATAGCTCTTCATTGTCCACAAAAGCAAATCTTAATGATAAAAAAGGTAAAACAAGACCTACCTCACCCACCTACCACAAGTAAAAAAGAAAAAGACAAAGAAGGCCAAGTTGACATGGATCTAATCCTTTCACCTCCAAGGTGTTTTCCTTCCTTATCTTTTTCCTTACCCAAGGTTCCTATTTCACCACCATCTTGGTTAAAAACTGTTAGGGATAATTTGTTCATACCTCCTAATGGTTGTCACCATTTAAGAGGTCTTTTTCCAAAACATCACATCATTCCCAAACAAATTTTAACAACTTGGTCGATTTATAGAACCTCCTTTTCTAAAATCCCATTATTTACAAATGCTAAGTCATGTTTACATTTTTCTTCCACTTTTAATTGTAAAATTAAACTGACTTTGTTATATGCAGGGATTCAGAATTCGTGGACGAATTCTCTCCAACTCGAGGAGTATGATGAGAATCAAATAAAGGAGGCTTTTATTAATGGAGGAAGAGGACATCCACCCTCACATTTGAAGTTCTTCCTTCTAGTCTTCTCAAAATTAAAAGAAGACATAAAATAAAGATGAGGCCCAAGCCCAAAGCCCAAGCCCAAGCCCAAGAAGGCCAAAGCCCAAAGAGCCCAAGTCCATCCCATGAGGGGCAATGCCAAGCTTTGAAATACTCTTGTATAGTTTTGGGAGGTGTGGTTATTAAATAAAGGAGTGTGAAAATGTAAAATAAAGTCACATTACCCATGTGACTTAGGAGAGTGGTGTAGGTGTAGTTTTTGGGAGGTGTCATAGTAGAAAAAGGTCACACCTCCCATGTGACTTGTTTTTGGTGGGAATTTCAAATGAGTTTATTTGAAATTTCCCACCTATTTTTCAGCACCTTAGGCTATAAATAGAGGTCCTTCCTTTGTAAAATTCAGATTGGAATTAATCTAAGAAAACTCTACTCAAATTTTGAGTGAACTTTGGAGAGCTTTTGGAGCCTTCTTCTCTAGTCTTATCTTGATGGATCATTGGAGTCCTCAAGTGGCGGCATCACTCTCATCTAGGAGCATTCCACACTTCTAGTGGCGAGATCATCCAACATTCTTCCATCTTCATGAGCACTCTCTTCTCCTTCCTTTCTTCTCTTTCAATTGTTCATGTTGTCTTGTGTTCTTGAGTTTTTTGGTTCTGTTTTTCTGTTTTTCCAACACCTATGTTCTGTTCTTGCCTTTTAATTTCAATTTTGTTCGGTTCCTTTTAGTTTCTCCTCTTTTTTGGTTCAATTTGACTAAAATTGGTTCATCCAAATGAGTTTGGGATTTGGTACTAGTTTTTGGTGAGTTCTTGTCTTAGAACAAATGATCCAACTCTAAGAAAAGTGCCTCTATAATGTCCAACTCAAGGTGATTCCTAAGAAGGTCAAGAACCTTTCTCTATATGGCTAGTGGAATCACATCAACATGGGTGCACAAATGAGCACATGGGGAGGGGTGTGTCTAGTTTTTATGCTCACCCCTTCCATGGGCTTTCTAGACCGGCCTTGGTAAATTTAGAGGTTTTTTTAGAAACTCTAAGTTTACCTAGGTTGGTGTTTTAGGTGCCAAAATTAATTCTAAGAAAATTACAAATAAAGTTCCTATGCTAATTTTGACAAGAAATTAAAGTCTACTCTACACTAGAGTTTATGGCATTTGAACGTGTAAAAGAACGTCTTCTTGGATCCTCTTGGCCATAACTCTATGGTTGGCCCAAATCTACCCTTTGGTGGGCTTGCATGTGGGCTTGTGCTTGGGCCTCTTCCATCAAGAGGGGCCACCCGTATTTCCAGTGTTTAAAGAGGAATAACAGGTTTGTCTGGACGAGAGAGTGTGAAGAGGCTTTCATAAAACTCAAGGAATACTTGGCGAGCCCGCCGGTTCTGTGCAAACCCCAAGTGGGAACGCCCCTCAAGTTATACTTCGCCGTCACCGAAAGGGCGTTGAGTGCGGTGCTCGTCCAAGAACAAGAACAAATTCAAAAACCTATCTATTTTGTCAGTAAGGTATTACAAGGTCTGGAAGTGAGATACCAAGCCTTAGAGAAAGCGGCGTTAGCGATCGTGTTTTCGGCGAGAAGGCTACGACATTACTTCCAGAGCTTCGCGGTATGGGTGATGACTGACTTGCCCATCCAAAAGGTTCTAAAGAAACCGGATGTAGCTGGGAGGATGGTAAAATGGGCGGTGGAGTTGTCAGAGTTCGACGTCAGGTATGAACCTCGAGGACCGATCAAAGGGCAAATCTTCGCCGACTTTGTGGTCGAGCTGTCCGCTGAAACGACGCATAACGCCGGAAGTGATGATCGTTGGGTACTCTCGGTTGATGGGTCGTCCAACCAGCTAGGTAGTGGGGCGGAGTCATCCTGGAAGGACCCAACGGCGTGTTAATAGAACAATCCCTGAGGTTTGCCTTCAAAGCCAACAATAATCAGGCGAAATATGAAGCATTGATTGCCAGTATTCTTTTGGCAAAGGAAATGGGGGCGAAGGTACTGATGGCCAAAAGCGACTCTTTGCTGATCACCGGGCAGGTGATCGGTGAATTCCAAGCCAAGGATCCACAGATGGCGGCTTACCTAGAATATGAACAGGAGTTAAAAAGGTCTTTTGCCTTGTTCGAAGTGGTGCACGTACCGAGGGAGCAGAATGCCCGAGCTGACTTGCTTGCCAAACTCGCCAGTTCGGGCAAGGGGGGCAGGCAGAGGACTGTTATACAAGAAACTCTAAAGACACCCCGGGCGTTCGCAGCAGACCACCAGGTCCTTCAAGTTTGCAAGTCGACGGAAGGGATAGCAAGGAGTCACCGATCTTTAACTAAGGAAACCTTGAGGACACTGAAAGTTAGGGCGCACCCAGTAGAGGAAGCAAAGACAACGCGGTTTTACGCTGTTTACCAACCAGACACATGGATAACGCCATACCAACGGTACATAGCAGACGGCGTTCTCCCAGTGGATCCGACGGAGGCCAGAAAGGTAAAGAAAAGCTCCAGCAAGTTCACCTTAATCGATGGAGAGTTGTACAGGTTCGGATTTACACACCCCCTGTTAGTATGTGTGCATGGAGAGAAGTGCGTAAGAATTATGACTGAACTCCACGAGGGGATTAGCGGGAGCCACATCGGAGGTCGAGCCCTGGTAACAAGAACTCTCCGCGCGGGCTATTATTGGCCAACCATGAGGGAAGATTGCAAGGAATATGCACAGCGTTGCAAACAATGCCAGCAACACGCCAACTGGCACAAAGCGCCCCCAGAAGAGCTAAAATCAATCTACAGCCCCTGGTCGTTTCATACGTGGGGAATCGATATTCTGGGGCCCTTTCCGTTGGCGATCAGGCAAATGAAGTACTTGGTTGTAGCGATTGAGTACTTCACGAAATGGATCAAAGCGGAACCAGTAGCCCAGATAACCGCACACAAGATTCAGAATTTCGTATGGAAGAACATTGTGTGCCGTTTTGGTGTGCCCAAGCGTTTGGTATCAGATAATGGGACCCAGTTCGCAAGTCACCTATTGAAGAAGTTGTGGGAGGATATTGGGACGCAACAGGTGTTTGCTTCTGTGGAGCACCCATAAACGAATGGGCAAGTGGAGTCGGCCAATCGGGTTTTGCTGAGAGGACTGAAGAGGAGGTTGGAGAAAGCCAAGGGGTCTTGGGCTGAAGAAGTCCCCCGCATAGTATGGGCATATCATACCACCGAGCACTCGGGAACCCACGAAACCCCGTTTAGCTTGGTATATGGGTGCGATGCGATGATCCCAGTCAAAATCCAGGAAAGCTCGCCAAGATTCCAGAACTTCGTGGCAGAAGACTCGAACGCCGAAAGGAGAATGAATTTGGATTTGCTGGACGAGGTCAGGGAGGAGGCTCAAGGGTAAAGGACGAAGCAGTAAAAAGAAGAGTTGAACGCAAGTACAACTCCAAGATGAAATCAAGGCGATTCAGAGATGGCGACCTGGTAATGAGGAAGGCCCACCAGTACGAGATGCAGAACAAGTTGTCGCCCAAGTGGACGGGACCGTTCAGAATAACAGAAGCACTTGGAAACGGCGTTTACCGCCTAGAAACACTGGAAGGAGGGGCAATTCCTCGCACTTGGAACGCCACCCATCTCAAGTTTTATTACAGTTAAAACATTGTAAGTAGCAATAAAACAGTTTTTCAAGGGGGCACTCTTTTTCCCTAAAGAGGGTTTTTTAACGAGGTCACCCAATAAAGAAGGTTTCAAAAAGTTACTAAAGTTTCCCAGTTGTTAAGTTTGCATGCTCATCGTTTTTAAGCATTTGGAAAGAAACTTTATCATCTTTGTTTAATTTAAGGCAAATTCAGAACGCATGCATTCAGTACAAGGTTTTAAAGCATAATGTTTTAAGTCCTCATCACCATATGGCGATCGGAGGCACAAGTGTGAAGTTTTTAGTCCTCCTCGCCGTGAGCGAGCGTAGGCGAGAAGAGATCAAAAGTCCTCATCGCAGAGGGAGCGAGCGTAGGCGAGAAGAGATCAAAAGTCCTCCTCGCAGAGTGAGCGAGCGTAGGCGAGAAGAGATTAAAAGTCCTCATCGCCGTGAGCGAGTGTAGGCGAGAAGAGATTAAGATAAGGTACAATTAGGACAGAGCGTCGCCAGAAGTAGGCGTCGCCACCAGATAATCAAGCAAAAGTCAAGTCTAGAGCAAGGTAACAAGGTACGTTCAGTGTGAGTTAAAATCCGGGCGCCTAGTCCTTGAGTAGGGGTCCCTCCTCAAGTAGGAATAGCTAGCCCCGGTATCAGATGATAGATATAAGTTAAATCTGGATGTCTAGCCCTTGATCAGGGGTTAAGGGATTTCTTCGGGACGCCCCCTCCTCAAGTAGGAACAGCTAGGTCCAGCATCTGATGTTCAGAACAGATTGCAAGACCTCTTTGCGTAAGCAAATTGAGGCAAAGTTCGAATGTCCTCCTCACCCTCTAGTGAGTTCAGGCGAGATCAGATTGAAAGTCCTTAGTGCCTCCAGGGAAAAGGTAGCCCCTGGTGAAGTTGAGGCGCCAGAGAAAGTCCTTCTCACCCTCGAGTAAGTTCAGGCAAGATAAAACCGAAAAGTCAGGGGTGTTAACGATCTCAAGTATGGGAAAGAAGGGTTGGAGAAGAACTCTTTCCCCTTGAGTGAGACACCAATATTGACCTAGTAAGACCAGTTAAGTTAAAAGTTAAAAGGTGGTAGGAGAGCTTCGCAGAGGGCTCCCCACCACCCGAATCATTGTTCTGAAACTCAGGGAGGTAGAGAAGGATTCGAAAGGCGACTCTACCCCTAGTTGAGGGAACAATGATGTGAGTTATTTCAGGGTAAAGACTCGGGGAAGGTAGGGAGAGATCCGAAAGGCAGCTCTCCTCCCAGATGAGCAAAGATGAAATCAGGGGGTGGTCCCGTGGGGGACGTTCTCAGTTAAGAGGAAGGTGGCGTCGCCAGAAGCCCATTGCACGAAAATGAAACGGAAGAGGATTGCATGGCAAGGGCCCACGTCAGCAAAGTTCCAGGCGACGACGTAGAAATGCCTTTGGCCCTTGGTAGATTGGGCGAGAAAGGGTACAGATATTAAGGTCGACCTAAGCCCTTTTTACTGGATAAGTTAGAAGATTATACATATATATATATATATATATATATATGCGTGCACATGAGTATCAAATAGTTCAAACAGAATGAAAATTACAGACCAAAGTCAAGTACAAGAGTTTTCAAGGCGATAAATCAATGGGGGGGACGATCTTGCCGTCCACAACCTCATTGTACACGGAAAACTCTGAGAGATCCAGATCGGGGAATTTGCAAGCAAAGTGCTCCAGAGCTGCTCCGAAGCCGGAAGTGAGAAGTTGGGCAGCATCAAGTTGAAGCTCATCAACCTTTGTCTTCAACCCGCGGTTCTCTTCATCGAGCTCGTCAGCTTTCTTCTTAAGCCCGTTGTTTTCTTCACGAGCTTGAGCTAGTTCTTGGGAGGCCTTTCCCGATCCTGCTCAACTCTTCCCAGAAGAGTCTCCCTCTCGATCGATCTCTTCTCTAGGTTGGCCACCTGTTGGGCATCGGCTTTCTTCGCCTCCTCCAGCTTGACGATTTTCTCCCTCAAGGGGACGAGCTTGCTCTCCAGCTCGATGATCTCCTGAAGCTTGTCGTGCAGTTTTCTACGCAATTCATTCTTGTCATCGCGCACGCTTCGGAGCTCGTCTTTGAGAGCATTCCCGACCCGCGAGAACTCGATAACTTGCAGCAGCATGTCGCACTTGATCTTATTAGCTTCAGCCTTCGCGGTGCTTGCGACTTCTTGATGGATGCGGCAGTCGAGTTCTAGCTTCTCCAAGTGGCCTTTTAGCCCTTCGGCGACGATGTGAGGGAGGCACTCGTCGGCCATAGCATGAAGACGCGTATTGAAGTTTTTCAAGGCCTCTTGGAGGGAGCTTGGAAGACTTGGTGTTGATGGAGGGGGCGGGGGTTGGTGCTCACCACCACCCTCGCAAGGTTGGAACACCGGGGGAGCTTCGAAGCGTGGTGGTGAGGTGGGCAACTCTTCGGCGGCTTGGATGGAGGCTTGCGTATCATGAAGTTGCTCGGGGGCGACCTCAGCAACTGAAGCATTTGAAAGTGGAACCTCCCCAGCGGACTGGAATGGTGTGGAGGCGCTGGGGGGGTTCTCAACGAAGTTTGGAGCGGCGCTCTCAATCGCTGGGGGCTCTGCCACCGCCACCCTGTTCCTCTTGCAGATTAGTCCATCCTCAGTGGCTTCATCCGTCTCTTCATCAGACACTACCCTAGGGACCTTCCTCTTGGCCTTCTTGAGGGGTAGTTTCTTGCGTTGGGGGGCTGGAAGAGCGGCGACTGCGGGTGGATCGGCTGGCGAAGACTGGCCTTGAGCGGCGGCGATCTCCACAACAGAATTCGGAACTGTTTGGGAGCCCGCCACCAGCTTGTGGCGCCTAGCTATGGCACGTAGCTCAGCCATCTTATCCTTTCCCAGCAACATATCTGCATAGTGGCCCATGATTAGTCTAGTGGTTAACAATGCAAAGAAAGATAAGTAATGAAAGACCACACAGGGAAAGCTAAAACTACACACGAGACAAAGGTCGGACGACACAAGTGTAAGTTAAGAAAGCCCAAGGACGAACCTATATGGACGTCTAGCTGGCCTTCGTGAAACTCATAAGAAATAATTGAGGAGGTGGGGAGAACCACGTTGCAGGAGGCGACTCCTTTCCAGAAATTGCACAAATTCTTGTCGAGCGCCCCCATCTTTTCCGGCCCCCTGGCCTTCCTGAAACTTGACTTCTTCTTCCCCTTGTTCACCCAGTACAAGGGGAACCCGTCGAGAAGAGAAGGGTCTTGATTGCTGCAGCACACACGTACGAACTTCCCCTTCCAATCCTTGTAGGATTGCTGGAAGATAGAAAGAGTGGACCTCCCGACGATCCCTTTGAGGCTGACCCATAGACGACCGCCCGGATTCTTCGCCTCGAACAGGTACAGGAATACGTCCACAGAGGCTGGGAGCCCCAAGTGTGCGCAGATAATCTGGTAAGCTCGCACGAACGCCCAGCTGTTGGGATGGAGCTAGGCGGGACCTATGTCGAGCTCGGTCAGGAGCTCCCTCTCAAAGTGCGTGAAGGGAAACCGGAGTTTGACCTTCTTGAACATGGTGGTGTAGATGAAGCAGAAGGGGGTGCCGTCGCTCCCCTGATCATCGGTGCAGATTGGCTCACCGGGAGGACAAGGCCGCACAACCACTTTGTCATCATGCTCTTTACTGAAGGAGAGGTTTGCCTTGTCAGCCCTCTTGAGGCGAAAGACGTCAAGGTCGGAGTTGACAGACGAGGTCTCACCCAACAAGGTTGCGGAGGCCCACGGGTATAACCGCTCGTAATCTGGTAGGGGTTCTACCACCACACTGGTTTGTGGTGGGTTTGGTTGTTGTTGGCTACGGTGAGAAGACGCGGGTCTCACGACTCGGTCGGAGGAAGCATTGGGACCCCTTGGGGGGTCACGAGAAGAAGAGGGGTTGGCCCTACGAGTTTTCGCCGGAGGGTTGCAAGGAGATGGAGGAGGGTTTGGTGTGAGTTTTGGACGAGTCATCGAGAAAGCTGCAAGAAGATGAAAAGGTATGAGTGTTCGTAAACAGAAAGACTCGACAGAAGAAGAGAAGAGAGAAGAACAAGGGGGGCTCGCAGAGAAAGGTTCAGAAACCCTAAACGCAAAGAAGAGAAAAACGAAACAGAGAAACATCCCACAACGTATGCTCCAGACAAGTATTGGATGATGCAAACCGATCAAAATGCAGCAAATATCAGTAGAAGCGGTAAAAGAGTTACCTTTAGACGATCAGAAGAGCGGTCAGAAGGATGGAGGTTGGGAGAATCGAAGCGTTCGCTGGAGTGTTTTGAGAGTTCAAAGAGAGGTAGAAGATAATGAAACAGTGAAATGGCGCGAAGTGTTTAAGAGTTTTGAAGAATGTCGAACGTTGCGAGAAGCGCAAACGACAATGAACAATGGCCGTCGATGGGTCCACATTGATGAGAATCAAATAAAGGAGGCTTTTATTAATGGAGGAAGAGGACATCCACCCTCACATTTGAAGTTCTTCCTTCTAGTCTTCTCAAAATTAAAAGAAGACATAAAATAAATGTTCCGTCCGGTTGACCGGGACTTCTTCGTGCGCGACCTCAACCGTCAGCTAAGGACTCCTTCCCACTGATTGCCTGTGAATTCCTGCAAAAAAGAAGGACAAAGAGGCGCCCTAGCGGTCGTTTGCACTCCGACGCTCAAGTCAGCCAGCAAGAAACACCAAAACTGTCCACCCACGTATCTGAGCACCGCGTATGGCACTCTGCAGGTGGTAAAAGAAACTGTGTATATATGTGTGTGTGTGTTGTCCCCTTCAGGCAAAAATGTTCTCCAGTCACTTGTACGTAGTCCTCAAGCACGGGCAAGCAACCAGAGAGTTTCTCCTAAATTTGTCGAAGGTTCCAACCCTTTTTCCGACATTCCCAGCGCTATTTAAACTGCCCTAGCATTTAAAGCGCCTTAACGCGCTTTTAATCTCAAACGTAACGCACTCATTAAAGCGCTTAATTACGAAACGTAGCGCATTTAAGACGTTGAAACGCTCGGGAGCCATAATAGTACCTGAATGCTCGAAAGGGAAACTGTATTGAATATCTTTAATTACCTGGCACCTGACTAGAGGGTGTTTCTATTCCGGCATGGCTGTCATACACGTGGAGGGCCTCACGACGCCATGACCCCATCTGGGGGCGTTTCTGCCCATCTGGGGACGTTTCTACGTGTGGGTCCTCCTGTTTGGGAGTGCTACTGCGCTAGGGGTGGCTTTTTGGGTGCCAACTCATGCCCCCAAGTATCTAGCCACTTACTCTGAGAGCGTATCTGCCTTCCTCTCACACCCTGCACCCGGTTATCCTGGGCGTGACCTTCCTCTTGGGTCGTATCTGTCCCGAAGGCGTCTCTGGGGCGGCAGGGGTACTTCGCGAGTCAGGCTGCCCTTCACTGGTACTATCACTATGGCCTTGAAGCCACCTTTTCCTTCTCTTTATCACTTTCCTGAGATATCGGGACTTGAGGCTTTCCCACGACGTCGCTCCCTCCATGGTCTTTCCTACCCATGGGTATCGGGGAACCACACCGTGATTGCCTTGCTTTTACACTGTTCGATCTGGCGACGCTTTCACCTGGGCGACGCCTTCACCTGGGCGATGCCTTCACCTGGGCGACGCCTTCACCGAGGCGACGCCTTCATCTAGGCGACGCCTTCACCTAGGCGACGCCTTCACCTAGGCGACGCCTTCACCTAGGCGACGCCTTCACCTAGGCGACGCCTTCACCTAGGCGACGCCGTGCCTTAGCGCCGTGTCTTAGCGACGCCTTGAGTTGACTTTGACCTTCCATTCGTTGACTTTGACCTTGACTTAGTCAACGCCCTTATACGGGACGGTACAATAAAGATGAGGCCCAAGCCCAAGCCCAAGAAGGCTAAAGCCCAAAGAGCCCAAGTCCATCCCATGAAGGCCAAGGCCAAGCTTTGAAATACTCTTGTATAGTTTTAGGAGGTGTGGTTATTAAATAAAGGTGTGTGAAAATGTAAAATAAAGTCACATTGTCCATGTGACTTAGGAGAGTGGTGTAGGTGTAGTTTTTAGGAGGTGTCATAGTAGAAAAAGGTCACACCTCCCATGTGACTTGTTTTTGGTGGGAATTTCAAATGAGTTTTATTTGAAATTTCCCACCTATTTTTCAGCACCTCTAGGCTATAAATAAAGGTGCTTAGCTTGTACAATGGAGAATTGAAATTAGAGAAAAGAAACTATACTCAATTTTTGAGTGAGCATTGGAGTGCTTTTGAGCCTTCTTCTCTAGTCCTATCTTGAAGGATCCATGGTGTCCTCAAGTGGCGGCAGCACACTCATCTAGGAGCAACCATCCTTCTAGTGGCATGATCACTCACCTTCTCTTCCATCTCCATAAGCTTTTCTCTTCTCCTTCCTTCCTACTCTTTCAATTGTTCATGTTTAGCTTGTGTTCTTGAGTTTTGGTTTGGTTATCTTTCATTTTCCAGCAGCTGTTCTTATTCTTTTCTGTTTTGGTTCGGTGCATTTTAATTTCCAGCACTTCTATTTCAGTTTGCTTATCTTTTGTTCCATTTTGTTCATTTCAATTTGACTATAATTGGAACTTCCATATGAGTTTGGAATTGGTGCTAGTTTTTGGAGAGTTCTTGACTTAGAACAATGATCCAATTCTAAGAAAAAGTGCCTAACTATTGTCCAACTCAAGTTGATTCCTAAGAAGGTCAAAAACCTTTCTCTATGTGGCTATTGGAATCACATCACACGTGTCGAACGATCGAAGGAGTTGGTGAAGTGTCAAGTCAGTAGATGGCCCGGGCATTAGCGCACGAAGCCACGTAGATCGCCGAAGTTTAACTTATCTTCTTTACCAGAAGAATCACAGCCCGCGTACCAATCGATTCATCAAGAGCGATGACGTGATCAAGAAGTGCGCATGGTCGCCGATCGTAAAGATGGCAGTCTGCAACATATGAGACCGCCGGCTGTGTCTTCGCCAAAATGAAAGAACAATAGGCGACCTGACACCGCTACGAGCAACACATCGCCAACTTTCCCAATAAGATCGGAGCAAAGATGCCGGAGGTTCGAATAAGAAAGCTTAAATGAACGAGCATCCCACACAAATACGAAGGCCAAGTAAAGCCATAAATTAAACGATCAGAGGCAGGGTATGCACTACAGTCCAAAGGGAAGGAATGGGGAGACGAGTAAATGCTATCTAAGGAATTCATGCCGAACATGACGAAGGGAGATATTAGGAGTAACGCGCGCGGCATAGCAAGGAACGCAAGCATGCAAAAATAAATCGGATAGCATTTAACATAAAGGAAAACGTAAAGTAAGAGTTATGGTTACAGACAGAGTTCATAACAGTTGCAAGATGAAAATATAATCATGTACACATTCTAATGTTTGCACAAAAAGCGAAAACAGGCCTTTCATCAATGGCCCCCAGAGTTTGAGCAGTACGACGAAGAAGCCCCGTCTCCAAGTCTCAAAGCTTGAGTCAGCAGTGTCCTTTGATGATCGTTTATCTTCGAACCTACGTAAAAAAAGGGTTGATCCGATCGGTCATCGGTAGTCGATGACGTCAGCAGCAGAGAACCACGTGGACCACTCGCGAGGTGACACGCGGACCAGGTGACAGATAGATCGGGGTGAACGTGATCGGTTGTCACTAACCAAATGACCACCGACAAATCAGGCGGCAGAGAAGTCAGGGGATAGATCACCCAGAACGGTGATCGGTGGTCAGTAACCAAGTGGCCACCAACAGACCAGTTCCCAGATGAACGCCTGGGGGCAGAACGCGAGAAGCAATAGAGCACCGATCAGTCATCGGGTGCATGGTCATCGGGGTCTTGTGTTACACGCAGTTAAACTGGGACTGAGGTTCCCAGCGAGAGCGTTACGCATGGACCTCGCATGAGCACATCTCAGGGAATCATGCACGAGAGTGGCCTGAGGGAGCTAGTAAACCAGTCAGTGATTGGTGATTCCCTCAACCCATTACGTGCGTGACACCGTGAAGGGTAAGCCGTTTACGCAGAGAGCAACGTTTGGTGAGTGTGCCTAGACCAGCCACAACTGGCGTTCTCCTAAGAGTATGCGATTTACCCAGATGGAAGAGATATCCTAAGTTACTCCGCAAGGGCGTAACTTAGGCACACAAAGAGAAGCGCTAGAGCCCTTCCAGTAAGTGACACGTGTGTGGTTAGATGTGAGTTGCATGCCTCCACGTGTCATCATCTGAGAGGGGTGCGGTCCAGATAAAGGTGCACTCCGTACCACTAAGGGTACAGACAGGCGCAGCCAAGCGCAGAGACGCGCAGACACGCACAGACTCTCACGCTCTTACTCTACTGATTCTAGAGGTACGTTGTCGCAGAAAAGCATAAAAGGGTTTTGGCACATGTCAGAGAGGCATAACAGAATTCTGTTAGGCCCAGATACAGGCAGAGACATAAAAGAGAGAATCAGGGTGAGAGTCAGGGGGATAGAAGAGAGAGAGCAAGAGTTTTTCACACACACTACTAGTTTTTCTCATTTGGTGGTTCTGTGGTCACACACACTAGCTAGAGGCGCCGTCTGTGTGTTTTGCAGGTCGCGTTTGGAGATCCAAGAGAAGGTTCTGAGGGTGACTTTGCAGAGAACACAGTCGCGTAGATGGGACAGAGAGCGCTACAAAGCGATTCCTCCACGTTCGAGTTGTTGGCAGGATCAGGGGTCAAGCACAGTAAGAGACAGGCACGAAACGAAGCATTTCGAAACAAAATCATACAAGAAATCCAACGAGAGTAGGGAGTAGGGGGTCATAAGGAAAGCCTCCCGCACATATATATTTTCCCAGAAGCTCGGCATTATATTCTAGGCTTATCAAGGTAGCCGCGTCAAAACCTCCAGCGCCCGCCAGGATCTTGCAAGCCTCCTGATCCCTTGGAGGCAACCTCTTAAGAGGCTTAGATTTCAAGGCTCTGGCGTCCTTTGTCCAAAACAAAGGAAAGCCGTCCAAAGCAGAAGGCACAAGGCTGGAACAGCACACCTTGAAAAACCTGCCTTTCCACCCTGTGAAGGTTTGCTGGAAAGGGGTCAAAAGAATCCTACCAGGAACGTTACTAAGAGTCACCCAGAGGTTATTTCTCTGCAAGGAAGATGTCTAAAAGAAGTGAAGGAAGATGTCTACGGAAGGTGCACATCCGAGGAAACCAAACAAAATATCAAAGGCTTTAACGAAGGCCTAACTGTTAGGATACAGTTGGGCTGGGCCAGCGTTCATCTCTGTTAGCAACTCTCTCTCGAACTTAGAAAAAGGAAGGCGCACGCCGACGCGCTTAAAGACCACCTGGTAAAAATAGAAAAAGGGGACTCCATTGTTGGACTGCCATCCCCACACACCGGCTCCCCTAAGGTGCAAGGGAGCACGACGATGTCGTCATCATGCCTCTTTGCGAAGGCACGACGATCATAGGAACACTATTCCCCCACGTGTTCCCTGAGGGCCCTGGTGGAAAGTGAGCTAGAGCATTCGTCAAGAAGTTCACTCGAAGCCCAAGGGTAAAGATCCTTGTGACCCACTCTGGAGGAAGAAGGGTTCGTAGACATTTTAGCACGTAACTGCCAGTAAAGAAACTGAAGGTCAAGGAGGAAGGATCCAGCAGCGGAATAGAAGGAAAGTTTACAAGGAAAGAACACGGAACAAGGAGTTCTTGAGAAGAAGATGAATATCACAAGAAAGATGCGAAAGAAGTAAAGACAGTGAGTTAAGGCACGGGGTTTTCAAAGATTCAAGCGTGACAGTTGAAGCAGTAAAGGACGTTAAAACAAACGCCTTACGATTGGGACACATGTCACGAGATGGAGGTGCGAACTGAAGTGTCACTTTTCTCGCTCAGAGAATATCACATTGTCAGAGTCCTTGAGGGTACGTCGCACCGGCGACGCAGAAATGTCACGTCAACCGGTCGGGGAGTGACACGTCGTAAGAACGCCGCGAGGACAACAGGGGTGAGGCCTTAGTCTTTTCGCTGAAGCAAGGCATCAGCTTAAGACTGGGGGGCTTGTGTACCGTCCCGGGGTGATCAACCTAAAGTCAAAGTCAAAAGTCAACACATAAAGAGACGTCGCCCAATGGAGACGTCGCCCAAGGGAACTTCCCCTAAGAGAGACATCGCCAAGATGAGGCATAGCCTCGACAGTCCAGAACAGTAACAAGGTAAAGAAAGGTGGCTCCAAGGCCATAAGTTCTAGTGCCAGCAACGGCTAAACCTGGCTTATGAAGTGACTACGACCACTGGTGAGAAACCCTGGTACAGATACGACCCATGAGAGGGCCACAACCAGGGTTAGACCACGTGCATGGTACGAGAGAAAGGTATACATACCCAGGGCAAGTAACCAGTGATTGGGAGGCATAAGTTGGCGCCCAAATAGTATGATGGCGCGAGGGATACAGCGTTCAAGTTAGAACCCAACTGGCTGCAAGATTATTCATTGCACTCCAGATAAGGAATGTCCATGGGCCAGATACGCCAAGATCCTAGGGATAGCGGCACAAGGACCTTCTCCAAGGAACCCTAGATAATAGCAGCAGCGCAAAGGCAAACCCTAGTTTTCACCTATATAAAGGGCACGAAGAACCCTAGTAAGGTACGCTTTCACAGTTACACGAGTTTTAACGTAATTCTCATAAGTCACACAGAGCACAAACCCTAGTTGTCTTCGCAGCATCCCGCAGTGAGCACAAGGCAATTAGGGCAACACAGTTTTAGCCACACAGTTTCAGTCATTGAGATTATCATACAGTTTTCAGTCACTTTGGTGTTTCTCGCTAGCTGACTTGATCGTCGGAGTGCAAACGGCCGCGAGCTGCGCCCCTTTGTTCACTTCTTTCAGGTACTCACAGACGGAGCAAGACGAAGGTGCCCTAGCTCGCAAGGACAAGCCACGTGTAAAGACGATCCCGGTCAACCGGCCAGAACAGTTTTCAATCTAATAAAATTGTAATTGGTTTACTTTGAACCAAATGAATAAAGTAATAATACTCAATTTTGGTTTCCTTTGAACCAAATGATTCCATTGATAATAATTGTTCTCGTCGGTTGACTCGTTTCGCCGGTTGACTCGTTTCGCCGGTTGACTCCAACAGCTGCTTTGGTCCTTCAATCTTGTCTGAGAATCGTCTTTCTTGGTCAAGAAACCTCTCACCTGCAAAGACAAAAGGGGAGTCCTAGCGGCCGTTTGCACTCCGACGCTCAAGTCAGTATTAGGGCAAAGAACACTAAATGTATAAAGTAGTTTCAGTCTTAAAAACTGTGTACCTGGCTAGGGTTCTTAACACCCTTTATATAGGTTGAAACTAGGGTTTACCTCTATTCTGTTACCCTTGTCTAGGGTTCCTTGGAGAATGTCCTTGTGCCGCTATCGTGTAATCTTAGCGTATTTGGAACACGAACTTCCCTTAACTGGGGTGCAACGAATAACAGAGTGGCCGCCTAGGTACCAGCTTGTGCACCTAATATCCCTGCGCCGTTTGTTTCGTGTGTGCCCTAAGTGTCCACATGCCATGCATGCAACCTTCCTGGAAACCCTAATTCTAATGGGCCCTTGCACCTCCTAGGATTATCCACGGTGTTGCGTTGTACACCATGGGCACGGATCCCTCGTGACTTAGGCTTCCCACATATCTTTTGTCTTTAACTGTTATCTTAACGAAACTCTAAGGCCCATCTTACGGGGCCTTCCACTGCATCCTGACGCCCGATGTCCGATCTTCTCCCTCTACTTTCGAGGTCTGATATCGATCTCCAACATCGGGCTTAGGGTAGCAACCTCAAAGACTGACCCACTCCCGGGTATGTGTCTGGGGCCCACTTCACGTGGCTCCCTACCATCACTAGGTACCGGTGCGCGATGTCTGAGGTCAGCCTCTGAGTCGGTGACCAGTGACTGGTCGGGACAATAAGTAATGATTAGTTAACTTTGAATCTCCTGAATAAAGTAGTAACGTTCAATTTTGGTTTGTTTTGAACCAAATTAATCGATTGGTAATAAATAATAATCAGTTAACTTTGAACCGATTAAATAATGATTGGTTAAACTTCAACTGATTATGTAATGATCGGTTAACTTTGAAACGATTG
Organism: Phaseolus vulgaris; assembly: GCF_051622355.1. NCBI lineage: Eukaryota > Viridiplantae > Streptophyta > Magnoliopsida > Fabales > Fabaceae > Phaseolus > Phaseolus vulgaris. The sequence continues at coordinate 24,965,493 of NC_143507.1, forward strand.
ATAAATTATTAAAAATAATTGAATTTTATTTATTCAATGATGTGCCTCGTTAGAACCTTATTCGACAAAACCCTCCTTAGGGATAAAATCAAGTTAAGAAAAAAGAACACACTTTACAATCAACAAAAATAAATTTTGAGATGAATATTGGTATACCTTGACATTTTGGGTACATTCTACTGCTCAGAAATTTGAATAATGGGCTTTGTTGGTGTGTTGGTGGAGGTTACCCTCTTCACCAAGTACAGGGCCACTCGTAAGCTTTGTACGTAATATTCCCGAGTTGCCTTTGGGTCAACCTTCATAGTTATAATTCAGTTGTTTTCTATTGGGAGTTTCATGCTCGTATGGGGGTGTAAAAAGCATGACACCGAGTTGGTTGAGAGTTTGATGCTTGATGAGCACATTATACGACGTCTCTGCTTCTACCAAAATATACTTCATCATTTAAGGTGAGATCTGTTGCAGTTGTCCTAAATGTAATGAGGATATCTATATATTCCCTAATGAGCACTCGCTCCCTCATTGAATCCAAGTAGTGGATATGGGTAGAACTTTATCAAAGTATGAGGGAGATCCAACTTTAAAAGGTTGACTAGTATAATAAATCGATTGAGCTTTCTTGGTCGATAAAAACTTTGAAAACCTGCCCATTTGCAATGGTTGTTATGACGACCATGAGATCATCATTATCGGGATTGTACCGCCCTGGTAGTCGGAAGTGATGACGTGGCACCAAGCTACAGTACAGGCGTGTTGAGAGGACGCCAGGTTGGCAGAAGGGAAGGAGGTCGGGGGGCTCCTGTAGTCGCAAGTTATGAAGTTGGCGTGCTCCGATCTCTAGCGTACCAGAACCGGCGATCACCCAGTTGAAGATGAAGTCGCCAGAAGTAGACTCAGGCGACCTAGTGATCGGAGATCGCCAGAGGAAGCACATCGCCAGAGATGAAGGTGGTGCAGATTATGAAGGCGGCCGGCGAGACCACAGGGAAGGTGTATGAAGGCACCCTAACTCGCCAGTTCCAGTAGAGATCGCACTCCCAAGTTAGCTATGCACTGGGCAGTACCATGCATAAGTAACTTAGCCAAAATGAGAGTAGAAGCAGCGCCCAAGTCAAGGAGGCTCCAGATAGTGGCACGTGTACGACTGGATGCGAGCCACGTGTCCAGGTCTGTAATTGCCAGGAGAGAGAAAGTCACCAGGTATATAAGAGTTCTCAACGAACTTCTTGAGGTACGCGCGTTCAGATTATACTCTTTACGCTTGCGAGTTTCTAGAGCACACTGTGAGAGAGGATTTGCACGGTTCTTGTTCTCTTAGTATTTGGTGATTCGGTCACTGACTTGGGCGTTGGAGTGCGATCGGCCGCAGCGGCGCCGCTCTGTTCTTTTGTAGGTTCTTGAGGTAGATCTTGAAGAAGGACGGACATTTGAAGCGATGCGTAAGTCGATCCTTTGACGAGGCAGTTTCCTACGCTCTGGTCGACAGGCAGGATCATCAGGCGCCCACCGTGGGGCCGTGTAAAACTTGCTCCCATCCACAACCATCGTTCGTTGTTAGGTTTTCGAAGTTTTCTGCGTGGTTGTGTGTTGGTGCAACCATCGTTCGTTGTTAGGTTTTCGAAGTTTTCTGCGTGGTTGTGTGCTGGTGCAACCATCGTTCGTTGTTTGCTTGAAATTTGTTCGGTGAATTCGCGTTTTACACCGTTCGTTCGAGGTTTTGTTCGGTGAAGTGAGGTTTTCTGCTGTTTACGCGCGATTTGTTCGGTGGAGTCTGAGTTCTTTCGCTCGTTCGGTTTTTTCGTGGAAGAAGCGGTGGTTTCTGGTGGAGTTGCAGGTTTCTTTGAAGGTTTGCGGTGTTCTTGAGTTTTCTCGCGGAGTTTCGCACAGTTTTTCCGATTGATCGCTGACTCAATCGTAGCTAAAGTAAGTGTTGCCCGCCGCATTCTGTGATTCGCTGAGTTTCATGAGAAAAATGAGAAGCAATCGCTCAAGTCCAGTTGCGCCCTTTGCTGCTGAAGGCGCCGCCGCCATGACCATGGCGCAGATGGCAGAGATGATGCGTTCGTTGCAGGCCACTGTGGAAGCCTCACGCATAGAGCAGGCGAGAATGCATGAGGACCTGGTCGCCTCTCGCGCCAGGAACGAGGAGCTCAGCAAGGTGACTGAGGAGCTGCGTCAAGCTCTTCGGGAGCAGCAAGGGCGTTCCTCTGCTGAAGAGGTGGCGCCGTCATCGCCACCTCGCGTTTTTCCTATGCCTTTTGTTCAGGCGATTACCGACACGCCTATTCCTACGAGCGTGGTCCCTGTCAAGGCTGTCTTTACCGGCGTGGAGGATCCAGAGGCTCATCTAACCACTTTCCATACACAGATGATGCTGTCGGGAGGGTCAGACGCCGTGTATTGCAAGATGTTTGTGAGCACGCTCCAGGGAACAGCGTTGGAATGGTTTGTGAGCCTGCCTAACGGTCACATAACCAATTTTCAACAGTTCTCGAAGGTTTTTGTCGAGCAGTACATTGTGAATAAGGCACCGCCCAGAGTGTCTTATGATTTGTTTGATATAAGGCAGTACCAGGGGGAAACCCTCAGAGACTACCTGAATCGCTTTGGAGCGCAGATGGTCAGGTTGCCGGCTAAGGATGAGGAAATGCTGGTTTATGCATTCAAGAAGGGCGTGCTGCCAGGACCATTCTGCGAGGCCTTGATCAGGGCTCACCCTGCGACGTTTGCTGAAGTCCGGTGACTTGCGGTGGCTCACATCGCCGACGAGAGTGAAGTCGCCGAGAAAAGAGGAAGCGTGGCTCCCGCTAGGCCACGCGCCCAGACCAGGATCTAGCCGCAGAGGGTGCTGGAATTAGCGGCGACGACCAGGAAGGACCAGAGGACTCGCCATCCTTATGATAGGAGGAACAAGGGGAGGGGCCAAGGACGCCAGCAACCAGCACGCCGGGAATACAATCGCCCGCCTAAGCACAAGTTTGTTATGGGATTGGCGGACCTGATCGCCATTCCCAATATATCTGCTAGGTTGAAAGCGCCTGAGAAGGTGGGCGACAAGGTGCTGGGACCAAAGCCAGATGCCTGGTGTGAGTTTCACCAGGGCTTTGGCCACACTTTGGACTCGTGTTTGTCCTTAGGATATCAGCTCGATGATCTGGTTAAGAGCGGGTTCCTAAATGACTATCTGCTGGATAGGAGGACGGGGGGAGCGTCGAGTTCCCAGCCAGCAGGTGGAGAAGCCCAGCAGCACGAGATGCCTATCCACGGGGAGATCCACACCATTGCAGGAGGCTTCTCGGGTGGTGGATGTACCGCGTCGCAGAGGAAGAAGTACGCGCGGTCGGTGATGACAGTGGATATGTTTGAAGATCACTCGCCGGAGGTGGACATTACGTTCACCAAGCAGGATCTTCGGGACGTTGTGCCCCATGACAACGATCCCATTGTGATTTCGTTGATTACGGCGGGAAGGAAGGTCCATAGAGTTCTGGTGGACCAGGGAAGCTCGGCAGACGTGATGTTCTGGCCGACTTTCACGCAGCTGGAGTTGCCCCTTGACCAGCTAAGGCCCTATGGAGGGTGCTTGTATGGTTTGCCGGTGACCAGGTGGAGGTCAGGGGGTACATCGAGTTGAGGACCACGTTTACAGATGAGGCTGGTTCGAGAACGGAGAAAATCAAATACCTCATTGTGAACGCTCCTTCAGCATACAACATCCTGTTGGGAAGGCCCACGCTCAACCGGATAGGTGCCATACCATCGACTCGGCACATGAAGGTGAAGTTGCCGTCCATGGAGGGGGTGGTTATCACCATCAAATCCGATCAGAAGGAAGCAAAGAAGTGCTATGAGAATAGCCTGAAAAACAAGAGGTCGGTGAGTTATGTAACAACCACCCCACCTCCCGGTGTGAAGCCCAGATCGACGGTCATAGAAGAGACCGCCGGAAGAGATGTGGAGATGGTGGATGCTGAGCTGGGGGAGAGGAATGCTGGTCTGGAGGAGGAAGAGGCGCGGAATCGCCCTGAGGAAGCGAGAGAGCAGGGAATCGCCAGGGCGGTGATCGCCAGAGAATCCAGGCCAAAACCCGTCGAGCAGTGGCTCGAAAGACAGATCGGGGGAAAGGTCTTCAAGCTGGGAAGATCCTTGGAGGTTGAGCTCCAGGACCAGATCGCCAAGGTGATTGAGCGGCATCTGGACGCGTTTGCATGGTCCGCCTCGGACATGCCCGGGATTGATCCCGACTTCCTGTGCCATCATCTGGCGATGGACAACTTGGTGAGGCCGGTGCGACAAAGAAGAAGAAAGTTCAACGAGGAGAGGAGGCAGGTGATTAGAGATGAAACACAGAAACTCCTCGCCGCAGGCCACATCAGGGAAGTCCAGTACCCTGAGTGGCTGGCAAATGTCGTGCTAGTGAAGAAGAGTAACGGGAAATGGCGCATGTGCGTCGATTTCACCGACCTGAACAAAGCTTGCCCGAAGGACTCCTATCCTTTACCAAGCATAGACGCCCTGGTAGATAGTGCTGCAGGGTGCAAGTTGCTGAGCTTCCTGGATGCCTTCTCGGGGTATAATCAGATCAAAATGCATCCCATGGATGAAGAGAAGACAGCTTTCATGACGGAGAGATCGTGCTATTGCTATAAGGTGATGCCGTTTGGGTTGAAGAACGCGGGGGCCACGTACCAGAGGCTGATGGATCGGGTACTTGCACCAATGCTGGGAAGGAACGTGCAAGCGTACGTCGACGACATGGTCGTGACCTCGCCGGAAAAAAGCAGGCACGTGGCGGACTTGGAAGAATTATTCACAACGATCGCCAAGTACAAGTTGAAGCTAAATCCAGAGAAATGCATCTTTGGCGTGGAGACTGGAAAATTCCTGGATTTCTCTTAACTGAAAGAGGGATAGAAGCCAACCCAGATAAGTGTGCCGCCATCTTGGCGATGAGGAGCCCAGCTACGGTGAAAGAAGTCCAGCAGTTAAGAGGTCGGATGGCAGCCCTGTCTCGCTTCGTGTCAGCTAGCGGAGAGAAGGGACATCCCTATTTTCAGTGCTTGAGGCGCAATAACAAGTTTGCTTGGACGAAGGAGTGCGAAGAAGCCTTCGTCAAGCTGAAGGAGTATCTGGCGAGCCCGCCGGTTCTGTGCAAACCGCTGGTGGGAATCCCTCTTAGGTTGTATTTTGCTGTAACTGAGAGGGCGGTGAGTGCGGTGCTCGCCCAAGACCAAGATCAGGCGCAGAAGCCTATTTATTTTGTAAGCAAGGTGTTGCAGGGCCCCGAAACGAGATATCAGGCCCTGGAGAAGGCCGCGCTGGCTGTGGTATTTTCGGCGAGGAGGTTGCGCCACTACTTCCATAGCTTCACAATACTGGTGATGACTGACCTGCCCATCCAGAAGGTCTTGAAGAAGCCTGACGTTGTAGGAAGGATGGTGAAGTGGGCAGTAGAATTGTCAGAGTTTGATATCAAATATGAGCCTCGAGGCCCGATCAAGGGGCAAATCTTTGCAGATTTCGTGGTCGAGCTCTCATCTTAGGCAACGTGGGTTGAAGGGGACGACTTCCGTTGGGTACTCTCTGTGGATGGATCGTCGAACCAGCAGGGTAGCGGTGCTGGAGTCATTTTGGAAGGACCCAACGGCGTGCTGATCGAACAATCTTTGAGATTTGCCTTCAAGGCTAGCAACAATCAAGCAGAGTATGAGGTGCTGATCGCCGGGATTTTGCTGGCCAAGGAGATGGGAGCGAGGGTGCTGATGGCTAAGAGTGACTCGCTGCTGGTCACAGGGCAGGTAACAGGCGAGTTCCAGGCTAAAGATCCACAAATGGCGGCTTATCTGGAATATGTGCAGGAGTTGAAGAGTTCCTTTGCTTCCTTTGAAGTAGTGCACGTGCCCAGGGAACAGAATGCCCGAGCTGACTTGCTAGCTAAGCTCGCCAGTTCAGGCAAGGGGGGTAGGCAGAGGACAGTGATTCAAGAAACTCTGAAGACGCCGAGGGCATTTGTGGCAAATCACCTGGTCCTTCAGATAAGCAAGTCGACGGAGAGAGCCGCGAGAAGCCATAAGTCCCTGACGCAAGAAACTTTGAGATCGCCGAGAATCAGAGCATGTCGAGAAGAGAAGGAGAACATGACGCAGGTCTGCGCTATCCATGAGCCAGACACCTGGATAACCCAGTACAAGCGGTGCCTGGAAGACGGACTCCTCCCACTGGATCCGACAGAGGCTAGAAAGGTAAAGAAAAATTCTAGCAAATACACGTTGATTGATGGCGATCTGTACAGGTTTGGGTTCACTCACCCACTCCTGGAATGCGTACATGGCGAGAAGTGCACGAGAATCATGGCAGAGCTCCACGAAGGTATATGCGGAAGCCACGTCGGGGGTCGAGCTCTGGCCGCGAGGACTCTCCGTGCAGGCTAGTACTGGCCAACGATGAGAGAAGACTACAAGAAGTATGCGCAGTGTTGCAAACAATGCCAACAGCACGCCAATTAGCATAAGGCGCCTCCCGAGGAGTTGAAGTCGATCTATAGCCCTTGGCCGTTTCATACCTGGGGAATCGACATCCTGGGACCTTTCCCGCTGGCGATCAGGCAGATGAAGTACTTGGTGGTGGCGATTGAATATTTCACCAAGTGGATCGAAGCAGAACCAGTGGCCCAAATCACCGCACACAAGATCGAAGGTTTCGTGTGGAAGAACATCGTGTGCCGGTTTGGAGTGCCTAAACGCCTGGTGTCGGATAATGGGACTCAGTTTGCGAGCCACCTGTTGAAGAAGCTTTGCGAAGGGGTGGGAATTCAACAAGTGTTTGCATCCGTCGAGCACCCTCAGACAAATGGCCAGGTGGAGTCAGCTTATCGGGTGTTGTTGAGAGGTTTGAAGAGAAGGCTAGAAAAAGCCAAGGGAAGCTGGGCTGAGGAGGTACCCCGTATAGTCTGGGCGTACCACACCACCGAGCAGTCAGGAACCCATGAGACCCCGTTCAGCTTGGTCTATGGGTGTGATGCCATGATTCCAGTAGAGATCCAGGAGAGCTCGCCGAGATTCCAGAACTTCGTAGAGGAAGACTCGAATGAAGAGAGAAGGCTGAACCTGGATCTACTGGATGAAGTCAGGGAAGAGGCAAGATTAAAAGCTGAGGCAGTGAAGAGAAGGATTGAACGAAGATACAACTCGAAGGTGATGCCAAGGCAGTTTAGGGAAGGCGATCTGGTGATGAGGAAGGCCCACCAGTACGAGATGGAGAATAAACTGTCGCCTAAGTGGACGGGACCGTTCAGAATAACCGAGGCGCTCGGGAACGGCGCCTACCGCTTAGAGACGCTGGAAGGAGGGGCGATTCCTCGCACCTGGAACGCCACGCACCTGAAGTTGTACTATAGTTAAGAGCTTTGTAAGTAAAGACAAACACAAAAGTTATATTACAGTGTCTCTGATGAAACAGTTTGAAGGGGGCACTCTTTTTTCCCTAAGGAGGGTTTTCGAAGTATAAGGCGTTTTCAGATTGCATGCTTGCTATTTTCCAAAAAGTTTTGAAGAAAGACCTTGTCACTTATACGTGATTTAAGGCAAGTAAAGATATGTTGTACGCTTTCTAAAAGGTTTTAAGTCCTCATCGTTTTTCGGCGATCGGAGGCATCAGTTAAAGTTTTTAAGTCCTCATCGTCTTTCGGCGATCGGAGGCACCAGTTATAAGACCTCAACGCCCTCGCGCGTCCTGAGGCAAGTTAAAGACCTCCTCGCCTTCGAGCGAGTGCAGGCGAGAAAGAGTGAAAGTCCTCAGTGTTTCTGGGGGCGAGAAGATGTAACCCCTGGGGCAATGTAGAGGCAAGTGAAAGTCCTCAGTGTTTCTGGGGGCGAGAAGATGTAACCCCTGGGGCAATGTAGAGGCAAGTGAAAGTTCTCAGTGTTTCTGGGGGCGAGAAGATGTAACCCCCGGGGCAATGTAGAGGCAAGTGAAAGTCCTCAGTGTTTCTGGGGGCGAGAAGATGTAACCCCCGGGGCAATGTAGAGGCAAGTAAAAGTCCTCCGTGTTTCTGGGGGCGAGAAGATGTAACCCCTGGGGCAATGTAGAGGCATGATTTAAAGACCTTCTCGCCTGTGAGCGAGTTCAGGCGAGTTAAAGACCTTCTCGCCTATGAGCGAGTTCAGGCGAGTTAAAGACCTTCTCGCCTATGAGCGAGTTCAGGCAAGATAAAATCCTTCTCGTCTCGAACGAGTTCAGATACGGTGTAGAGGGTGGAAGAAGTTCTCAGGGTGGCTAAGGTACGTTCGAAGAGAACGCCTAGCCACCCGGTCTCTTGCTCTGAAGCACAAGGAGGTAGAGAAGGATCCGAAAGGCGTCTCTACCCCCAGATCAAAGAACAATGGCCAAGGCGTGAAGCCAGAAAGAAGCTGATCGCCAAGAGTTTCTAGCGACCAGGAAAAGTTCAAACAGTGGCGAAAAAGTTAAAAGACCCGTTTTGGTGAAGCAGATCGGGTAAGCGATGTCTTAAGCCTTTGAGTTGATTCTTGTTATATGAAGAGCTGATTTTACGTTAAGGATCATTGCCTTGAGTTTGTGAGTTTTAAAGCCATTATTATTCGAAGTCGGGATGGTTCGAAACAGCTAAGTACAGGATCGTGCTTACAAAATCGCTAAGTTAAATTTCTTTGAAGTAAAATACGCAAGGAAAGCTCAAGCAGTTGAAGAGGTTACAAGAAGAAATGCAAAGGTAATCTCGTTGAGTAAAATATCAGTTCAAAACGCATATACAGGAAAATATGAAGTTTTTACAGTTACATACAAAGGGAAAGTATAAAAGCAATGGATGGGTTAAATTGATCAGTCTTCGGCGGGCACCACTTTTCCATCCACCACTTCATTGTTCAGTGACACCATGCTGAGATCCAGGTCGGGGAACAAGCAGGCAAATTGTTCCCGTGCAGCTTCGAATCCAGCAGCCAGAATTTGAGCAGAGTTCAGCTTGAGTTCTTCAATCTGCTTCTGAAGTTCCTCAATCCGCTTCTTGAGATCTTCAGTTTGCTCTTTCAGCTCTTTATTCTGTTGCTCCAGCTCTTCAACCTGCTTCTTGAGTTGTTCATTGGTCTCTTAAGCCTGGAGAAGGTCTTCAGCAACCTTCTTGGATTCCGCTTGCACTTGGGCCAATTCAGCAGCTACCTTTCCCTTCTCTTCGTTGGCCTCGGCGAGCTCAGCGATGGCGTCGTCCCTTGCCTTTTCCACTTTCCCCAGGAGGATCTCCCGATCAGCGCACCTCTGCTCCAGTTTTTGCACCTTGGCGGCGTCAGTTTTGGCGAGAGCTTCTAAGTCAGCCACCTTAACGCGATAAGGCACGATCTTGCTCTCCAGTTCGATCTTTTCTTGAGCAAGTTGCTGCACCTTATGGCGGAGATCAGTGGCCTCCTTGCGCGCCAACCTGAGCTCGGTGCTCATTGCGTCCTCCACTCGGGAGTGTTCAATCTCCGCGAGCGTCAAGTTGAAGGACAACTTCTCCACCTCAACCTTCATGGTGCTGTTCTCTGTTTTGAGGTTGAAGAGGTCGTCCTGGAGCTTCCTGGTGGAGCTCTGCACCGCCCTAGTTATGATGGCGGGAATGTCTTCCGCTATCGTCTTCAGCTTAGCGGACAAAGGCTCCCACATCCTCGTGACCTCGAGAGGGAGGTTTGCTGCTTGGAGGGGCGCTGGTGGGGCTTGTTGTTGGTTTCCGTCGCCACCCTCTTTGGTTGGTTCTTCAGTGGATGCTTCTGCGCATGGTGGCGACGTCGGGGACTCGGTGATCAGAATCGGAGAGGTATGGGCAACCTCATCCCCGGTTGGAGCGGCATCTGCAGCTGAGGCGTTAGAGGGAGGACCCCCTCCAGCTGATGCATGTGGCGTGGAGGCGCTTGGGGGGTCCTCCAAGAAGTTGTCTTCGGCGGCCTCGACCGCAGGTGGCGCAGTTGCCAATGGAATGGCTTGGACTGGGGAGGCGGGAGCTGGCGGAGATGGCATTGTTGGAGGCGGAGCAGGTGTTGATGGCGGTGTTGACGTTGGAAGAGGGGGCGGGGCAGGTGGTGAAGAAGGTGCCACCCTCTTCCTCTTTGTAACGAGGCCATCTTCGGTGACCTCATCATCTTCTTCCTCATCCTCTTGGACTATCTGGGGAGCTTTCCTCTTAGCCCTCTTGAGGACAAGTTTCTTCCGCTGGGCGGCGGGTTGGACGTCGGAGGGTGCTGGGCCCTTAGGTGGCGATCGGCCCTGAGTGGCGGCGATCTCCACCATAGAATTGGGTACTGTTTGAGAGCCCGCCGCCAACCCGTGGGTTCGGGCGAGCGCCCTCAATTCAGCCATCATACCCTTGCCCAGCATGTTATCTGCGTAGAGTGAGAATGCATGGGTTAACTCATAGAGAAAATATGTGCATAAGGCAGTATGCAGCAAAGTAGATAAAGGGTGCAGAAAAGTAAAACCAAAGCCTTGTGCACAACGCACAAGACGCCCAGAAACAGTCAATAGAAGCAGTATTCAAAACAACAGTTTAAACGTTCTAACCTATTTGAATTTCGAGCTGGTCCTCGTAGAATTCGAAGAGGATCAGGGTGGTGGTAAGGAAAGTGATGTTGGCATCCGCCACCCTTTTCCAGAAAAGACAGAGATCTCTGTCCAATGCCCCCATGCTGTCAGGACTTCTGGGTCTCCTGAAGCAGCTCTTGGACTCTTTTTTCCCCTTGTCCACCCAGTACAAGGGGAAGCCGTCGAGTAGGGAGTCGTCTTTGTCGTTGGGGCGCACTTGGACGAACTTCCCTTTCCAGTCCTTATAGGATTGCTGGAAGATGGAGAAGATCGACCTCCCAGCAATCGCATTCAAGCTAATCCACAGGCGGTCTCCTGGGTGCTTGGCTTCGAAGAGAAACAAAAATACGTCCACGGATGCGGGCAGCCCCAGGTGGTCGCACATCACTTGGAACGCTCACACAAACGCCCAGCTGTTGGGATGGAGCTGGGCGGCGGCGATGTTAAGCTCGGTAAGGAGCTCCCTTTCGAAACGAGTGAAAGGGAACTTGAGCTTCACCTTCTTGAATAAGGTCGTGTAGACGAAGCAGAAGGGCCCGTCAACGGTCACCTTATCATCGGCGCAAACGGGCAGATCGGGAGGGCAAGGTAGCACTATCATCTTTTCATCGTGCTCCTTATAAAATGATTGATGAAGCTCATCCCCCTTAGTCAGCCGCAAAACTGCTCCAGCAGTGTTCACAGAAGATGTCTCCCTCAGAAGGGTCGAGTTGGCCCAGGGATACAGGGTTTTGAAGTCTGGCAAGGGAACGGGGGCTCCTCCGGCGATAGGTGGAGTCGCCTGGGCCAGGTTAGGGCGGGAAGACGCAGGCCTCTCAGCCTGGGAAGATGAAGCGCCACGGACTCGTGGTGGGTCGTGTGCTTGTGAAGGGGGGTTTCGTGATGAAGGAGGAGGATTCGGGGTGATCTTTGTGCGAGTCATTGTTGCAGCTGCAAAGGAAGAAGAAAAGGAAAAATGATCAAGGGTTACAGAGGCTGACTCGATCATGGAAGGAAGGTGAAAAACGAACGAACGTAGGTTCGTTGCGATGATTGACGAAGCCCTAAGTTACGTAGAAAGAGAAATGGAAAAAGCAACCCACAGCGTATGCACCAGGCAGTTACAGGATGATGCGAATCGGTCAAAATGCAAGGAAAACCAGCAGAAGAAGCAAAGTAGGTACCTTTCGATGATCAGGAAGACGACGAAGGATGATGGTGATCCAGAATGTTGGAGAGCGCTGAGAGTTTTTTGCAGAAGGAAGTTAGAGCGTTTGTGAACACGAAGGAGAGTGATGGAACAGTGTGGAGTGAAAATGGGTTTAAGAGTTTTTTCGAAATGGGTTTGGGAAGCGCAAACGGTAGCTGAAGGTAACCGTTGATGAGGCCACGTGTCGAACGATGGGTGAGGGGTTTGGTGGAGCGTCAGAGAAGCAGAAGGTACAACCGCTTGAAATTCCGCGCCAGTGCCACGCAGATCGGTATTGGCCTGACTCTTTCAGTCTTTTCGCTGGACAAGTCTTCGCTTAAGACTGAGGGGCTTGTGTACCGCCCTGGTAGTCGGAAGTGATGACGTGGCACCAAGCTACAGTACAGGCGTGTTGAGAGGACGCCAGGTTGGCAGAAGGGAAGGAGGTCGGGGGGCTCCTGTAGTCGCCAGTTATGAAGTTGGCGTGCTCCGATCTCCAGCGTACCAGAACCGGCGATCACCCAGTTGAAGATGAAGTCGCCAGAAGTAGACTCAGGCGACCTAGTGATCGGAGATCGCCAGAGGAAGCACATCGCCAGAGATGAAGGTGGTGCAGATTATGAAGGCGGCCGGCGAGACCACAGGGAAGGTGTATGAAGGCACCCTAACTCGCCAGTTCCAGTAGAGATCGCACTCCCAAGTTAGCTATGCACTGGGCAGTACCATGCATAAGTAACTTAGCCAAAATGAGAGTAGAAGCAGCGCCCAAGTCAAGGAGGCTCCAGATAGTGGCACGTGTACGACTGGATGCGAGCCACGTGTCCAGGTCTGTAACTGCCAGGAGAGAGAAAGTCACCAGGTATATAAGAGTTCTCAACGAACTTCTTGAGGTACGCGCGTTCAGATTATACTCTTTACGCTTGCGAGTTTCTAGAGCACACTGTGAGAGAGGATTTGCACGGTTCTTGTTCTCTTAGTATTTGGTGATTCGGTCACTGACTTGGGCGTTGGAGTGCGATCGACCGCAGCGGCGCCGCTCTGTTCTTTTGTAGGTTCTTGAGGTAGATCTTGAAGAAGGACGGACATTTGAAGCGGTGCGTAAGTCGATCCTTTGACGAGGCAGTTTCCTACGCTCTGGTCAACAGGCAGGATCAGGGATCATTGGGACAAAAATATGCATTTGTGAATGTGATGGGAAAGAGAATGATGGTTCATCTTGAGGTCAAAACATTGTTTGTGGGAATAAAAAACTCGTTCCCTTAGCCCTCAATTGAGGGTTTGGTATGGTACATTCAATATAGTCTCACATTGCTTAGAAGTCGAGGTCAATGATTGTTTATATACATCTTTCTCCTTTAATCCTTTGATGCACCTTTTAAGGATCAAATCTAACAGTTTCAAGTTCTAAAGCGGACAATAGATGTAATTATTGACTCTAGTGATGATATATCAACGAACCTAAAGTCGAAACACATCTATTTTTTTTATCAATAATAAAAATTAATATAATTTATAATGGAACATTAAAGATACTTCAACCTATTATAAAAATCAAAGTATCCCAAACATCACCTTAGGTATACCTGCTCAACCAGCAAATTACGTAAAGAAAACGTGAGTCATACACTATATCCAAAATCTCCAAAATCCTTATAATACCACCATGTAACCTAGTTAAACCAGATCATACATTATCGAAAATATAGGAATCCGAATTAGCAATGTGCCTAAATATGTAAATTTACAAAAAAAAAAAAAATGCAGATGCAGAGCTGTGTTTATCGAACTGTGAAAACTAAATTCCAGTACGTGGTGATGCATCCCATAAATTCAAGTGCAAGTTACTCATACTTTATTCCATTTCTTTACAAAACGAAAAGAAATTACTCATGTTATAACTAGTACTTCTACTATTAATTAATTTAACGATGATATATAATAATTTTCGCTCTCACATGCATACACATAAAAAGAAAAGATTAAAATATTCATTTGTTTTCAACTTGTTTTCAATTTGAAAAGCAATGGAGCATCATCCGGAAGAACACGTATTGGACCTTTAACTATGATCATGGCTAGAAGAATGAAAGAAGAAGAAGGAATTCAAAAAATTATATTTTTATGGAGAATTAATTTTTAACTTTTTCTTCCAAATTTCCTAGTCTTATAAATTTGTACAAAGTAGTATATGTTTTATTTTGAGCTTGTATTTCGGTTATTATCTTGGGTCATGTTTTAGTCCAATTTTTCCAATTAGAGTAGGGTGTAAATAGAAAAAGAAAGAGTCTAGCAAGAATTACAATTGGGTCTCCTTGGACCCAATGCAACTCTAGACCATATGAAGAGTTTTTTAGGGTTAGAGCTTGCACATAGACTGCCCATAGCAATATAAATACAAGTGTTAGCCCCTCGTAAATGAGATTTGAATTGATAAATAAATGTTGCCAAGTTGCAAGCTCCTTTGTCTTAAAATTCTCACTCACAAGTTTGCACTTTTATTATTGTTTTGCTTGAATCTTCTTCGGAGTTGACCTAACCTCTCTTAAGCTTCATTATCATTCTGTTAGAATATATGGCCTTAAACGAGAGGGGGGTGAATTGTTTAAGAAAGCTTTTCGTAAACTTTTAAGCTTAGAATGAAAATTCTTTGAAAGAACCTTGATTAAGGATTCAGTTTTTCAAATCAAAACAGCAAAAGCACAAAGCTGGAAAAACAATCGGTTGTTTTAGCGAAACAATCGGTTGTTTATACCAGTTTCAAAATATCAAAACTGAATTTAAAGAGATAGGGATAGAGAAATTGTACACAGTTGTTTATACTAGTTCACTCCAAACAAGAGCTACATCCAGTCTTCTCAGAAACCCTGAGGATAACCACTAAGCAATCACCACTTCATCACTTACACCACAACCAAGAGAATGACCTTGAACACCTCAAGAAACACACTCTCCTTGGCTAAGACTAAGATTGCTGATCTTGAACACCTCAAGAACACGCAGCCAATCTCATCAAAACACACAAAAACGAATTGTTCAACAGATTACACAGATTACACTTGTTACAGATGAATATCTGAAATCAATACAAGTAGAATCCTATTCCAGCACCTTGATCAATCACAAAACTCTTAAGCAATCTCAGCACTTTGAAAACTCTTAGAAAAACTTTGTCAAAAGATTCTTAAATCTTAAAACTGTTTTTCTTAATATATTCAAAGATATAGTTTGTTATCAAATCTTAACAAACTCTTAAATTGCATTAAAAGATTGGTCAAAGCAGTTAATGACTAAAGCGTATACAGTTAAAGCATTTTAAAGCTCAGTCAAAGAAAACATTTTTTTTGTTATGGTCCCAAAATAAACAATCGGTTGTTTCCTCGAATCAATCGGTTGTTTTGGTACTTAACAGTTTCAACCATTCAAAAACAGTTTTCAATCTTTCTCAAAACACCTAAGTATAAACAATCGGTTGTTTCGACAAAACAATCGATTGTTTCAACTTAGTTTGAAAAACATTTTTCTTTCATAAAGATTGAGATGCTAATTGCTTGAGATTTAATACAAGGGTGGATTACAACATATAAACTACCCGAGAACAAAGCTTTAACCAGCACAACAACAACAAGCACAGAAGAGGCTTCAACATCCTTCAAAGGATTTGGATTCTTCAAAACATTGAACATCAAAAGGTTCAACAATCTCCCCCTATTTGATGAAGACAAATCCCTGGTGCTTGTGTTGTACCTGATTAAATCTGAAGCAGTTCCTGCAGAAAATAGCATTTATACTATCCAAAGCTTCTTACAGCAGCAAGACAGTTTATTACACATTCAAGGTATAAAACATGATAAACAATCGGTTGTTTACACGAAACAATCGGTTGTTTCTATCAGCAGCAGCAGAAAACACTTTTATATAAGAGTTTTTAACATTTTATGCAATACCAGACAAGGATATACAAGAACCAATAATACTCCCCCTATTTGTCTTCACAAATAGACTTTCATATGTACCACAAACAGATTTAAGAGAGATTATTAAGATCAAGAATACCTAACTCATTTCTTAAGAAGAAAAACCTTTCTTTTGGTAATGGTTTTGTGAAGATGTCAGCTAGCTGCAGTTTGGTCTCCACAAACTTCACTTCACAGTTCCCATTTTGCACATGATCTCTGATGAAATGATGTCTTATTTCAATATGTTTGGTCCTTGAGTGCTGAATCTGATTTTTGGTAAGATTGATTGCACTTGTGTTATCACACATCAAGGGAACCTTGCTGATTTGTAAACCAAAATCTGCAAGTTGTTGCTTGAGCCATAGAATCTGTGCACAGCAACTACCAGCAACTATATATTCAGCCTCAGCAGTAGAGAGAGCAACACATGCTTGCTTCTTGCTATGCCATAAGATTAGGCTTGAGCCAAGAAGGTGACAAGTGCCACTTGTGCTTTTTCTATCTAGCTTTCAACCTGCAAAGTCAGAATCTGAATAACCAATTAAATGTATTGGAGAGTGAGAAGGATACCATAGTCCTACAGATGATGTTCCTTTGAGATATTTCATAATTCTTTTTGCAGCTTTGAAGTGTGACTCTTTAGGATTTGCTTGATATCTTGCACATAGACACACCGCAAACATGATGTCCGATCTACTAGCTGTTAGATAAAGCAAAGATCCAATCAAACCTCTGTATTTTGTTTGATCTATACTCTTTCCAGCAGCATCCGCATCCATGTAGCAGCTTGATGGCATTGGAGTGCTTGCTTCTTTGCAATTCTCCATTTCAAACTTCTTGAGAATCTCCTTGCAATACTTTTATTGACTTAAGAAAATCCCATCCTTTGTTTGTTTAACCTGCAATCCAAGAAAGAAAGATAGTTCTCCCATCATAGACATTTCAAACTCACCTTTCATTGCAGCCACAAATTCTTCACACAATCTATCTTGTGTAGCACCAAAGATGATGTCATCAACATAGATTTGCACAAGAATTATTTCTGCATTTGACTTCTTGATGAAGAGAGTTTTGTCTACCACTCCTCTCTCATAACCATGAGATAGCAGAAAGTTGCTAAGCCTCTCATACCACTGCCTTGGAACTTGTTTTAGTCTATACAAAGCTTTCTTCAACTTGAAGACATGGTTAGGATACTTGTGATCTTTAAAACCCGGTGGTTGATCTACATAGACTTTGTTCCGGCCGGTTGACCAGGGACGTCTTTGCGCGTGGCCTATCCCCGCGAGCTAGGGCACCTTCGTTCTGCACCGCCTGTGTGTACCTGAAAAAGAAGTGAACAAAGGGGCGCCCTCGCGGCCGTTTGCACTCCGACGATCAAGTCAGCTGGCGAGAAACATCAAAATGACACACCCCCGTATCGGAGCACCGCAAATGAATGCTCTGAAGGTGGTCTAATCACTGAGTAACTAATGCTTTTTCTCCCTAATTGCCTGTGCATACAGTGGGTGCGCGAGCAAGCAACTAGAGTGTATCTATGTGTGTTCTCCCAAAAAAAATTCTCGATCCCCATATCCCACGCCTAAAGCCCCCTTTAAACGTCCCTAGCATTTAAAGTGTCTTAAAGCGCATTTAAGGATAAAACGTTGAGCGCCTTTTAGACGTTCAAAACGCTTAAGGTGTTTAAAGTGCTTTAAAGCGTTCGAAACGTAAACTTAATTACTTTGACATAATCTTAATTACCTCATACCTGACAAATTGTCTGGAAAACATTGATGTTTCTGTTTGTCCCGCCACGTGTCCTCCTGACTTGACCATTATTCTACGTGGAGGACCTCACAGCACTGTAACCCAACTTAGGGATATTTCATCGTGTGAGTCCTCATTCCTTGGAGTGCATCTGGCGCAAGGGGTGACTTTTTGGGTGCCAACTCATGCGCCCCAATCTCTAGTCACTCGCCCTGGAAGTGTATCCACCTTCCTCTCGCACCCTGCACCTGGTTTCCCCTGGGCATGACCTTCCCTTGAGTCGTATCTATCCCAAGGGTCTCCCTGAGGTGGCATGGGCACTTCACGAGTCAGGCTACTCCCTACTGATGCTAGTACTATGGCCTTGAAGCCACCTTACTCTTCTCTTTATCACTGTTCTGAGCTGTCGAGGCCTGAGGCCTTCCCGTGGTGTCACTCCCTCCATGGTCTTTCCTACCCATGGGTATCGGGGAGTAACACCGTCGACACCTCTCTTGGCGACGCCTTCTCTAGGCGACGCCCTATCTTGGTGACGCCTTCTCTAGGCGACGCCTGATGTGGTCAATCTGTTGACTTTGGTCAACGCCCGGGGACGGGACGGTACAGACTTCCTTATTGATGTAGCCATTCAAGAAGGCACTCTTTACATCCATTTGGAAGAGTTTAAAACCACTCATACATGCAAAGGCCAGTAGCAGCCTCACAGCCTCCAATCTAGCCACATGAGCAAAGGTTTCACCATAGTCTATGCCCTCTTCTTGATTGTAGCCTTTGGCAACTAGCCTTGCTTTGTTCCTTGTGATCACTCCATCCTCATCTAGCTTGTTCCTGAAAACCCATTTCGAACCAATAATATTCATTTCATTAGTTTTAGGGACAAGAAACCATACCTCATTCCTTTCAAACTGATTTAGCTCTTCATGCATAGCTTCAACCCACTTCTCATCCTTGAGAGCTTCCTCAATTGACTTTAGTTCAATTTGATATACAAAAGTTGTGTGCCTGCAGTAGTTTGAGATGGAGCTACGTGTGGAGACACCTTCCTTTATCTACCCTATGATGTTATCCACTGACAGATCTCTAGGAATCCTCCACTCTTTGGGCAGCTCACTCTTTTGCAGAATTTCAATCGGTTGTTTCTGCGAATCAACCGGTTGTTTTTCTGCACAGATTTCCAGCTTCTCCAAACTGATGCTCTGTTCATCTTCCTCAGCACTGATCTTTGGGATCTGACTGATTCTGCGATCTACCTCATCAAAAACAACATGAACAGATTCTTCTACAGTCATCAACCTTTTGTTGTAGACTCTATATGCATGGCTTGTGAGGGAATAACCAATGAAAATACCAAGGTCAACTTTTTCATCAAACTTTCCCAAGCTTTCCTTTCCATTGTTGAGAACAAAACAGCTACATCCAAAGACTTTAAGGTGACTGATGTTGGGCTTTCTTCCATTGAAAAGTTCATATGGAGTTTTCTTCAAAATGGGCCTTATAAGTACCTTATTCATCACATAACAAGAGGTACTCACTACATCTGCCCAAAAATACTTAGGAAGTGATGATTCACTAAGCATTGTTCTTGCAAGCTCTTCAAGAGACCTGTTCTTCCTCTCTACAACTCCATTTTGCTGTGGTGTTCTTGGTGCAGAGAAATTATGCAGAATCCCTAACTTCTCACAGAACTTGAAAAACTTCTCATTCTGAAATTCTCCTCCATGGTCACTCCTTATAGATCCTATGTTGTTGTTCTTTGTGTTTTGTAGTCTTCTTGCTAGCTTTTTTAATGCAACAAAGGCATCACTCTTTGATTCCAAGAACAAGGTCCAAGTGTACCTAGAGAAATCATCAACAATAGCAAGAGCATAATAATTTCCACCAAGACTCATAGTTCAAGAGGGTCCAAAGAGATCCATGTGAAGGAGTTCAAGAGGTCTCAAAGAAGAGACAACATTTTCGGTTTTAAAAGAACTTTTCACTTGTTTCCCTTTTTGGCATGCTTCACAAATGTGATCCCTCTCAAACTTGAGTTTTGGCAGCCCAAACACAAGATCTTTTGATATTAGCTTGTTCAAATGATTCATGTGAATATGAGCAATTCTTCTATGCCAAAGCCAAGATTCATCTTGCTTGGATAGAAGACATCCAATTGAACATGGTGAAGAGATATCTAGAAGATACACATTATTAACTCTCTTACCTATCAACATTACCTCTTTGGTGTTGGGTAGACAGATTTCACATGTGTTTGTCTTGAACATCACTTGATATCCCTTGTCACAAAGTTGCTAATGCTCAGCAGATTATGCTTTAGGCCTTCAACAAAGAGCACATCATGAATCACCAAGATGCTCTCATCTCCTATGGATCCTCTTCCAAGAATTCTTCCTTTGTTGTTATCTTCATAGGTGACATGACCCTCTTGCTTGAAGGATATTCTCAGGAACTTTGATTTGTCCCCTGTCATATGCTTGGAGCATCCACTGTCCAAGTACCACAATTGCTTGCTCTCCTCCAAGATTTCCTACAAAAGAGATTTTCAAGTACAAAGGTTTGGTCCCCTTATGAATGTGGGTCCATCTAGTTTATACTCATTAACAAAAGTTTTATTTCCCTTGGGAATCCACTTCATAAGCCCTTTTGGAACAACATGTTTTCTGATTTTACAGAATCGCACAGAATGGCCTCTTTTCATGCAATAGAAGCATGTAACAATCGGTTGTTCGATGATCCAATCGATTGTTTTTCTGGCATTTTCGAAAATGATTTTGAAAATCTATCTTGTTTATTTTGTGGATTAAAACCCAATCCAGATTTTCCAAAAACACACTTTTGAGATGCTAGCACACTCTTAAAGTTTGATTGGCATTTAGAAAGCTTATCCACTGTTTTAACAAGATAATGGACCTTCTTTTCAAGATTTTCGCAATTTTCACAAACTAGAGTATCACACTTGCAAGAGGAGTTTTTGTAAATGATTTCCAGATTTTCAAAATCCATTTTTGAATTTTCTAAATCCTCTTCCAGTGCCTTTACTCTGTTTTCAAGCCAACTATTCTTTTCTTTCAACCGATTGTTCAAGAGAGCCAATCGGTTGGCTTCTTCATGCGTTTATTGAAAGGCTTGAAGCAATTGACCATAATTTTCAGAGTTTGAAGAATTTGATGAACTTACACTACATGAGTCATCCTCCCTTCTGGCCATAAAGCAAAGATTGAGGCTTTTCTTATTTTGCCTTCTCTTTCTTCTTGCTTGACTCTTTGTCATTGCTTCCTTTGGTTCATGAGCAGCCTTGAGTGTCTCCCACATTTCCTTAGCAGTTTTGCACTTTGATATCCTGAAAAATTCATTAGTATCTAGTGCAGAAGCTATAATGTTTTGAGCAGGCCTATCAAGCTGAGCCATCTTACATTCATCATTTGTCCATTTCGACAAAGGTTTTGCAATGAAATAATTATCCTTTTTGAACTTTGGAATGTAAGGGCCATTCTCAATTGAGTCCCAAATTCTTTGATCAATAGATTCAATAAAGATTTTCATTCTTCCTTCCCAAAACTTATAATTCAATCCACAGAATAAAGGTGGTTTGTAGATTGTAGCACCCTCCTCAAAAGATAGTTTTCCAGCCATAGAAAAGAAAAAAAAAATTAGATCATCTTGAATAACTTTCAAGAACCAAGCTCTTGATGCCAATTGTTAGAATATATGGCCATAAACGAGAGGGGGGTGAATTGTTTAAGAAAGATTTTCGTAAACTTTTAAGCTTAGAATGAAAATTCTTTGAAAGAACCTTGATTAAGGATTCAGTTTTTCAAATCAAAACAGCAAAAGCACAAAGCTGGAAAAACAATCGGTTGTTTTAGCGAAACAATCGATTGTTTATACCAGTTTCAAAATATCAAAACTGAATTTAAAGAGATAGGGATAGAGAAATTGTACACAGTTGTTTATATTGGTTCACTCCAAACAAGAGCTACATCCAGTCTTCTCAGAAACCCTGAGGATAACCACTAAGCAATCACCACTTAATCACTTACACCACAACCAAGAGAATGACCTTGAACACCTCAAGAAACACACTCTCCTTGGCCAACACTAAGATTGCTGATCTTGAACACCTCAAGAACACACAGCCAATCTTAGCAAAACACACAAAAACGAATTGTTCAACAGATTACAAAGATTACACTTGTTACAGATGAATATCTGAAATCAATACAAGTAGAATCCTATTCCAGCACCTTGATCAATCACAAAACTCTTAAGCAATCTCAGCACTTTGAAAACTCTTAGAAAAACTTTGTCAAAAGATTCTTAATTCTTGATCCTGCCGACAACTCGAACGTGGAGAAATCGCTTTGTAGCACTCTCTGTCCCGTCTACGCGACTGCGTTCTCTGCAGAATCACCTTCAGAACCTTCTCTTGGATCTCCAAACGTGACCTGCAAAACACACAGACGACGCCTCTAGCGGTCGTTTGCACTCCGACGATCAAGTTAGACCACAGAACCACCAAATGAGAAAACTAGTAGTGTGTGTGAAAAACTCTTGCTCTCTCTCTTCTCGTCTTCGTCTCTTTTTTTCTCTCCATCTCCCCCTGATTCTATTTATGTCTCTCTCTGTATCTGGGCCTAACGGAATTCTGTTATGCTTTTCTGGCACGTGTCAGAACCCTGTTATGCTTTTCTGAGACAATCGTACCTCTAGAATCAGTAGAGTGAGAGCGTGAGAGTCTGTGCGTGTCTGCGCGTCTCTGCGCTTGGCTGCGCCTGTCTGTACCCTTAGTGGTACGGAGTGCACTTTTATCTGGACCGCACCCCTCTTAGATGATGACATATGGAGGCCTGCAACTCACATCTAACCACACACGTGTCACTTACTGGAAGGGCTCTAGCGCTTCTCTTTGTGTGCCTAAGTTACGCCCTTGCGGAGTAACTTAGGATATTTCTCCCATCTGGGTAAATCGCATACTCTTATGAGAACGCCAGGTGTGGCTGGTCTAGGCACACTCACCAAACGTTGCTCTCTACGTATACAGCTTACCCTTCACGGTGTCACGCACGTAATGGGTTGAGGGAATCACCAATCACTGACTGGTTTACTAGCTCCCTCAGGCCACTCTCGTGCATGACTCCCTGAGATGTGCTCATGCGAGGTCCATGCGTAACGCTCTCTTTGGGAACCTCCGTCCCAGTTTAACTGCGTGTAACACGAGACCCCGATGACTGATCAGTGCTCTATTGCTTCTCGCGTTCTGCCCCCAGGCGTTCGTATGGGAACTGGTCTGTTGGTGGCCACTCGGTTACTGACCCCCGATCACCGTTCTGGGTGATCTGTCCCCTGACTTCTCTGCTGCCTGATCTGTCGGTGGTCACTTGGTTACGGACCACCCGATCATCGCTCTTGGTGATCGTCTCCCTGATCTCTTTGTCACCTGGTCCGCGTGTCACCACGCGAGCGGTCCACGTGGTTCTCTGCTGCTGACGTCATCGACTACCGATGACCGATCGGATCAATTCTTAAAACTGTTTTTCTTAATATATTCAAAGATATAGTTTATTATCAAATCTTAACAAACTCTTAAATTGCATTAAAAGATTGGTCAAAGCAGTTAATGACTAGAGCGTATACAGTTAAAGCATTTTAAAGCTCAGTCAAAGAAAACATTTTTTCTGTTTTGGTCCCAAAACAAACAATCGGTTGTTTCCTCGAATCAATCGGTTGTTTTGCTACTTAACAGTTTCAACCATTCAAAAACAGTTTTCAATCTTTCTAAAAACACCTAAGTATAAACAATCGGTTGTTTCGACAAAACAATAGGTTGTTTCAACTTAGTTTGAAAAACATTTTTCTTTCATAAAGATTGAGATGCTAATTGCTTGAGATTTAATACAAGGGTGGATTACAACATATAAACTACCCCAGAACAAAGCTTTAACCAGCACACCAACAACAAGCAAAGCAGAGGCTTCAACATCCTTCAAAGGATTTGGATTCTTCAAAACATTGAACATCAAAAGGTTCAACACATTCTTCATACACCAATACTTCACAGTTTCTTTCACCCATTTTAGCCACCCAATCCCACCAAATTTCGCACTCCAAAATACAAAACAAACGACTCATAGCAATGCAAGCTAGAATTGCATAATTTGGTATCTAGAGCATTAGGTTCACGGTTCTTCAAGAGATAAGTTCTCAAAAATATTTGTTTTTCATTTTCGATATTGTTTACATATTTTTTTTCATGTCTTGATTATGTTTTTCTTATAGTTCTACAATCTCCATCATACCAATACCGGCGGTCACCAAGTTGAAGATGAGGTCGCCAGATGTGAATCCAGGCGACCAAGTGATTAGAGATCGCCAAAGCAAGGACATCGCCGAAGATGAAGGCAGATGGATGCTTCCCAGCTGGCCAAAGGATGAGGTCGGGGACAGCTCACTCGGGCATAAACGGTGGAACAGGTGGCGCAGATTATGAAGGCGGCCGGCGAGACCACAGGGAAGGTGTGTACAAAGGCACCCTAACTCGCCAATCCAGTAGAGATCGCGCTCCAAGACAACTATGCACTGAGTAGTATCATGCATAAGTAACTTAGCCAAAGGAGAGTCAGAAGTAGCGCCCAAGTCAAGGATGCTCCAGATGAAGGCACGTGTACAGCTGGATGCAAGCCACGTGTCCAGGTGTGTAACTGCCAGGAGAGAGAAAGTGTCCAGGTATATAAGAGTTTCTCAACGAACTTCTGAGGTACGCACGTTCAGATTATTCTTTACGCTTGCGAGTCTTGAGTACACTGAGAGAGAACTGGTCACGGTTCCTTAGAGTTCTTGAGTCTTACCCTTGAAGTAATTGGTGGTTCAGTCACTGACTTGGGCGTTGGAGTGCGATCGGCCGCAGCGGCGCCGTTTCGTCTTTTGCAGGTTCTTGAGGTGGATCGCGGCGGAAGACGGAGGCAGACGCGGCGCATACGTCGATCCAAGTTTGACGAGGCAAAGCTCCAGCGCTTTGGTCAACAGGCAAGATCATCAGGCGCCCACCGTGGGGTCGTGTAAAACCTGTTCCCATCCACAGCGTGAGTTCTTGGAGGTTTCTGCAGTTTCTGTGAAGTTGTGTGCTGGTGCAACCATTGTCCGCTGTTCCTCTAGGTTTTGTTCGGTAATTACGCGTTTTCCACCGACCGTTTGGGTTTTTGTTCGGTGAGGTGAAGTTTTCCGCTGATTGCGCGAGTTTCGTTCGGTGAGATCTGAGTTCTTTGGCTCGTTTGGATTTTCGTGGAAGAAGTGCTGGTTTTTGGTGGAGTTACGGGTTTCTGTGGAGGTTTTCTGTGTTCTTGATGTTTCTTTCGAAGTTTCGCAAAGTTCTGACCGATTGATCGCTGAATCGATTGTCGCTGAAGAAGGTGTTGTTCATTGCTCCCTGTGATTCGTCAAGTTTTCATGAGAAAAATGAGAAGCAACCGTTCAAGTCCAGTTGCGCCCGTTGCTGCTGAAGGCGACATGACTATGGCGCAGATGGTGGAAATCATGCGTTCGCTGCAGGCGAATGTGGAAGCCTCGCGCATAGAGCAGGCGAGAATGCACGAGGACCTGGTCGCCTCTCGGGCCAGGAATGATGAGCTTAGCAAAGTGACTGAAGAACTGCGTCAAGCTCTTCAGGAGCAGCGAGGGCGCCCAGTCGCTGAGGAGGTCGCGCCGTCAACGTCGCCTCGCGTTTTCCCTATGTCTTTCGCTCAGGCGATTACCGACACGCCTATCCCTACGAGCGTGGTGCCTGTGAAAGCTGTTTTTACCGGCGTGGAGGATCCTGAGGCACATCTCACCACGTTCCATACGCAGATGATGCTGTCAGGAGGATCAGACGCCGTATACTGCAAGATGTTCGTGAGCACGCTCCAAGGAACGGCGCTGGAATGGTTTGTGAGCCTGCCTACGGGTCACATAACCAATTTCCAACAGTTTTCAAAGATCTTCGTCGAGCAGTACATCGTGAACAAGGCACCGCCCAGGGTGTCTTATGATTTGTTCGACATAAGGCAGTATCAGGGAGAGTCCCTTAGGGACTACCTGAATCGTTTTGGGGCGCAGATGGTCTGCTCGCCAGCCAAAGACGAAGAGATGCTGGTCTACGCATTCAAGAAGGGCGTGCTGCCGGGACCATTCTGCGAAGCATTGATCAGGGCTCACCCTGCCACGTTTGCTGAGGTCAGGCGACTTGTGTGGCCCACATCGCCGATGAGAGTGAGGTCGCCGAGAAAAGAGGAAGCGTGGCTCCCGCTAGGCCACGCGCCCAGACCAGGATCCAGCCACAGAGGGTGCTGGAGACAGCGGCGGCCAGGAGGGATCAGAGGACTCGCCATCCTTATGATCCAAGGAAGAACAAGGGCAGGGGCCAAGGGCGCCCGCAACCAGCACGCCGGGAGTACAATCGACCGCCAAAGCACAAGTTTGTCATGGGATTGGCGGACCTGATCGCCATTCCCAATATATCAGCTAGGTTGAAAGCGCCCGAGAAGGTGGGCGACAAGGTGCTGGGACCAAAGCCAGACGCCTGGTGTGAGTTTCACCAGGGCTTTGGCCACACCGTGGACTCGTGCTTGGCTTTAGGATACCAGCTCGACGATCTGGTCAAGAGCGGGTTCCTAAACGACTACTTGCTGGACAAAAGGACGGGGGGCGCGTCGAGCTCCCAACCAGCAGGTGGAGAGGCTCAGCAGCACGAGATGCCTACACACGGGGAAATCCACACCATTGCAGGAGGTTTCTCGGGTGGTGGATGCACCGCATCACAGAGGAAGAGGTATGCGAGGTCTGTGATGATGGTGGATATGTTTGAGGACCACTCGCCGGATGTGGACATTACGTTCACAAAGCAAGATCTTCGGGACGTTGTGCCTCATGACAACGACCCCATAGTCATCTCGTTGATTACGGCGGGAAGGAAGGTCCATAGGGTTCTGGTGGACCAAGGAAGCTCGGCAGACGTGATGTTCTGGCCGACTTTCACACAGTTGGAGTTGCCCCTTGACCAGCTGAGGCCCTATGGAGGGTGTTTGTATGGTTTCGCTGGCGACCAGGTGGAGGTCAGGGGGTACATTGAGTTGAGGACCACGTTTACAGATGAGGCTGGTTCGAGAACAGAGAAAATCAAGTACCTTGTCGTAAATGCTCCCTCAGCATACAACATTCTGCTGGGAAGACCCACGCTCAACAGAATAGGCGCTATACCGTCGACCCGGCACATGAAGGTGAAGCTGCCGTCTATGGAAGGGGTGGTGATCACCATCAAGTCCGACCAGAAAGAAGCGAAGAAGTGCTACGAGAATAGCCTGAAGAACAAGAGGTCGGTGAGTTACGTGACAACCACCCCGCCCCCTGGTGTGAAGCCCAGGCCGACGGTAATAGAAGAGACCGCCGGAAGTGACATGGTGATGGTGTATGCTGAGCTGGGAGAGGGGAACGCCGGTCTAGAGGAAGAAGAGGCGCGGAATCGCCCTGAGGAAGCGAGGGAGCTGGGAATCGCCAGGGCGGTGATCGCCAGAGAAACCAGACCAAAACCCGTCGAGCAGTGGCTCGAAAGGGAGATCGGGGGAAAGATCTTCAAGCTGGGAAGATCACTGGAAGTTGAGCTCCAGGACCAGATCGCCAAGGTGATAGAGCGGCATCTGGATGCGTTTGCATGGTCCGCTTCCGACATCCCCGGGATCGATCCCGACTTCTTATGCCATCATTTGGCGATGGACAGTCAGGTGAGACCAGTACGACAGAGGAGAAGGAAGTTCAATGAGGAGAGGAGGCAGGTGATCAGAGACGAAACACAGAAACTCCTCGCTGCAGGCGATATCAGGGAGGTGCAGTACCCTGATTGGCTGGCCAATGTCGTGCTGGTGAAGAAGAGCAATGGGAAATGGCGCATGTGCGTCGATTTCACCGATTTGAACAAAGCCTGCCCAAAGGATTCGTATCCTTTGCCAAGCATAGACGCCATGGTGGACAGTGCTACAGGGTGTAAGTTGTTGAGCTTCCTGGACGCCTTCTCGGGGTATAACCAGATCAAGATGCATCCCATGGATGAAGAGAAGACTACCTTCATGACCGAGAGATCGTGCTACTGCTACAAGGTGATGCCTTTTGGGCTGAAGAACGCGGGGGCCACGTACCAGAGGTTGATGGATCGAGTACTTGCACCAATGCTGGGAAGGAATGTGCAAGCGTATGTAGATGACATGGTCGTGACCTCGCCGGAGAAGAGCAAGCACGTTGCGGATTTGGAGGAGTTGTTCACTACGATCGCCAAGTTTAAGTTGAAGCTGAATCCCGAGAAGTGCATCTTTGGCGTAGAGGCTGGGAAGTTCCAGGGATTCCTCCTAACTGAAAGAGGAATAGAAGTCAACCCTGATAAGTGCGCTGCCATTTTGGCGATGAGGAGCCCGACTACCGTGAAGGAAGTGCAGCAGCTTACAGGTCAGATGGCCGCCCTGTCTCGTTTCGTGTCCACTAGTGGAGAGAAGGTCCATCCGTATTTCCAGTGCTAAAGACGGAACAACAAGTTTACCTGGACGAAGGAATGCGAAGAGGCCTTCGTTAAACTTAAAGAGTACCTAGTGAGCCCGCCGGTTCTGTGCAAACCGCTGGTGGGAACCCCTCTTAGGTTGTATTTTGCTGTGACTGAGAGGACGGTGAGTGCGGTGCTCGCCCAGGAATAAGATCAGGCTCAAAAGCCTATTTATTTTGTTAGTAAGGTGCTGCAGGGCCCCGAAACGAGGTATCAGACCCTGGAAAAGGCTGCACTGGCAGTAGTCTTTTCGGCGAGGAGGTTACGCCACTATTTCCATAGCTTCACGATACTGGTGATGACCGACTTGCCCATCCAGAAGGTTTTGAAGAAGCCTGACGTTGCTGGGAGGATGGTGAAGTGGGCAGTGGAGCTGTCGGAGTTCGATATTAAGTACGAGCCCCGAGGTCCGATCAAGGGGCAGATTTTCGCAGACTTCGTGGTCGAGCTCTCGTCTGAAGCAGCACGAGTTGAAGGGGACGACTTTCGTTGGGTGCTTTCAGTGGATGGATCGTCGAACCAGCAGGGTAGCGGTGCTGGAGTCATCTTGGAGGGACCCAACGGCGTGCTGATCGAACAATCCCTGAGGTTTGCCTTCAAAGCCAGCAACAACCAAGCAGAATATGAGGCGCTGATCGCCGGTATCTTGCTGGTTAAAGAGATGGGAGCTAGGGTGCTGATGGCTAAGAGTGACTCGCTGTTAGTCACGGGACAAGTTCCAGGCGAGTTCCAGGCTAAAGATCCACAAATGGCGGCTTACCTAGAGTATGTGCAGGAATTGAAGAGTTCCTTTGCCTCCTTTGAAGTGGTGCATGTGCCCAGAGAGCAGAATGCCCGAGCTGACTTGCTAGCTAAGCTCGCCAGTTCAAGCAAGGGGGGTAGGCAGAGGACGGTGATTCAAGAAACTCTGAAGACGCCGAGAGCATTTGTAGTAGATCACCTGGTTCTCCAGATAAGCAAGTCGACGGAGAAAGCGGCGAGGAGTCACAGATCCCTGACTCAAGAGACCTTGAGGTCGCCAAGGATAAGAGCATGTCGGGGAGGGAAGGTGAACATGACGCAGGTCTGCACGACCCATGAGCCAGACACCTAGGTAACACAGTACAACCGGTGCCTAGCGGATGGCCTTCTCCCGTTGGATCCGACAGAGGCTAGGAAGATAAAGAAGAATTCTAGCAAGTTCACAATGATTGACGGCGAGTTGTACAGGTTTGGGTTCACTCATCCACTCTTGGAATGTGTGCACGGCGAGAAATGTACAAGGATTATGGCAGAGCTCCACGAAGGGATATGCGGAAGCCACGTCGGGGGTCGAGCTCTTGCCGCAAGGACTCTCCGTGCAGGTTACTACTGGCCAACAATGAGAGAAGACTGTAAGAAGTATGCGCAGTGTTGCAAGCAATGCCAGCAGCATGCCGATTGGCACAAGGCGCCTCCTGAAGAGTTGAAGTCGATTTACAGCCCTTGGCCGTTTCACACATGGGGAATCGACATCCTGGGGCCATTCCCGCTGGCGATCAGGCAGATGAAGTACTTGGTGGTGGCGATCGAATATTTCACCAAGTGGATTGAAGCAGAACCGGTGGCCCAGATCACCGCACACAAGATCGAGGGTTTCGTGTGGAAGAACATTGTGTGCCGGTTTGGTGTGCCCAAGCGCCTGGTGTCGGATAATGGGACTCAGTTTGCAAGTCACCTGTTGAAGAAGCTGTGCGAAGGGGTGGGAATTCAACAAGTATTTGCATCCGTCGAGCACCCTCAGACGAATGGCCAAGTAGAGTCAGCCAATCGGGTGTTGCTGAAAGGGTTGAAGAGAAGGCTAGAGAAAGCCAAGGGAAGTTGGGCTGAGGAGGTACCTCGTATAGTCTGGGCGTACCACACCACCGAGCAGTCAGGAACCCATGAGACCCCGTTCAGCCTGGTCTATGGGTGCGACGCAATGATTCCAGTAGAGATCCAGGAGAGCTCGCCGAGATTCCAGAACTTCGTGGAGGAAGACTTGAATGAGGAAAGAAGGTTGAACCTGGACTTACTAGATGAGGTCAGGGAAGAGGCAAGATTAAAAGCTGAGGAGGTGAAAAGGAGGATTGAACGAAGGTATAACTCGAAGGTGATGCCAAGGCAGTTCAGAGAAGGCGACCTGGTGATGAGGAAGGCACACCAATACGAAATGGAGAACAAGCTGTCGCCTAAGTGGACGGGGCCGTTCAGAATAACCGAAGCGCTCGGGAACGGCGCTTACCGCTTAGAGACTTTGGAAGGAGGGGCGATTCCTTGCACTTGGAACGCCACGCACCTCAAGTTATATTACAGTTAAGAACTTTGTAAGTAAAACAAACACGAAGAGCTTTACAATGTTTCTGTTAAAACAGTTTGAAGGGGGCACTCTTTTTTCCCTAAGGAGGGTTTTTAATGAGGCCACCCAATAAAGAAAAGTTTTTGAAGCTTAAAGTTGTTTTAGATTGCATGTTTGTTGTTTTCCGAAAGTTTTGAAGAAAGACCTTGTCCCTTATATGTGATTTAAGGCAAGTTAAAGATATATTGCATGCTTCCTAAAAAGTTTCTAAGTCCCCATCGTCTTTCGGCGATTGGCGGCATCAGTTAAAGTTAAAGTCCTCATCGTCTTTCGGCGATCGGAGGCACCAGTTAAAAGACCTCAACGCCCTCGCGCGTCCTGAGGCGAGATGAAGACCTCCTCGCCGTTGAGCGAGTGCAGGCGAGTTAGAATGAAAAGTCCTCAGTGTTTCTGGGGGAGAGAAGATGTAGCCCCTGGGGCAATGTAGAGGCACCAGTAAAAAGTCCTCAGTGTTTCCAGAGGAGAGAAGATGTAGCCTCTGGGGCAATGTAGAGGCACCAGCAAAAAGTCCTCAGTGTTTTTGGGGGAGAGAAGATGTAACCCCTGGGGCAATGTAGAGGCACGAGTTAAAGACCTTCTCGCCGATGAGCGAGTTCAGGCGAGTTAAAGACCTTCTCGCCGATGAGCGAGTTCAGGCGAGTTAAAGACCTTCTCGCCGATGAGTGAGTTCAAGCAAGATAAAATCCTTCTCGTCTCGAACGAGTTCAGGTATGGTGTAAAGGGTGGAAGAAGTTTGTTGGGTGGCTAAGGCAGGTTCGAAGAGAACGCCTAGCCACCCGGTCTTTTGTTCTGAAGCTCAGGAAGGTAGAGAAGGATCCGGAAGGCGCCTCTACCCCCAGATAAAGGAACAATGGCCAAGTTGTGAAGGCAGGAGGAAGCTGATATCGCCAAGAGTCCTTAGCGACCAGGAGAAATTCAAGCAATAGCGAGAAAGTCAAGACCCGTTTTGATAAGGCAAATCAGATGAGCGGAGTCTTAAGCCATTAGTTGAGTTGAAGTTCGTTATTTGAAGAGCGATTTTACGCTAAGGTTCATTACCTTGAAGTTACAAGTTGTTAGAGTGTTATTGTTCGAAAGCTGATGGTTCGTAGCGGGTAGTATATAATTGCACTTACGAAGTTACTAAGTTAAGTTCGTTGAAGTGAATTATACAAGAAGAGATAAAGCAGACAGAGAAGTTATAAGAAGAAGTACAAAGACTTTATCATAAGGTATAATCAGTTCAAGACACATGTACAAATAAAGAGAGAGTTTATTACAAGTATAAGAGAGAGACAAAGGAATAATGGGTGGAGGGAAGCAATCTAGTCTTCAGAAGGAACAACCTTCCCGTCCACCACTTCGTTGTTGAGAGACACCATGGAGAGATCCAAGTCGGGGTACAGGCAGGCGAACTGCTCCAGGGTGGCGTCAAATCCAGCAGCGAGAATCTGGGCGGAGCTCAGCTCAAGTTCTTCTATCTGTTTCTTGAGCCCCTCGTTCTGCTGCTTTAGCTCTTCAGCTTGCTTCTTGAGTTCTTCAACTGCTTCCCGAGCTTGAAGAAGGTCTTCAGTAACCTTCTTGGATTCCGCCTGCACCTGGGCCAGCTCTGCGGCGATCTTCCCGTTTTCTTCGTTGGCTTCGGCGAGCTTGGCCATGGTGTCGTCTCTCTCTATTTCCACCTTCCCCAAGAAGACCTCCCGATCGGTTGACCTTTTCTCGAGGTTTTTTACCCTGGCGGCATCTGCTTTGATCAACGCCTCCAGGTCAGCCACTTTGACGCGATAGGGTACCAGCTTGCTCTCCAGCTCAATCTTCTCTTGAGCCAAGAGCTGCACCTTATGACGTAGATCGGTGGCCTCCTTGCGTGCCACCCGGAGCTCAGTGCTCATGGCATCTTCCACTCGAGAGTGATCAATCTCGGCGAGTGTTAGGTTGCAGGATAACCTCTCCGCCTCGATCCTTATGGAGCGGTTCTCAGCTCGGAGTGTGAAGATGTCATCTTGGAGCTTCTTGGTGGAACTCTCCACAGCTTTGGATATGATGGAGGGGAAATCCTCCGCCATCATCTTCAGTTTTGCTGAGAAGGGCTCCCACACCCTCTTGACCTCAAGAGAGAGGTTTGCTTGTGGAGGCACCAGGGGGGCTTGTTGTTGGTTCTCGCCGCCACCTTCTTGAGTTGGTTGTGGAATGAACGCTTCTTGGCGTGGTGGCGACGTCGGGGATTCAGTGATGATGATAGGTGAATTGTGAGCACCATCATCCCCGACTGGTGCAGCATTTGCGGTTGAGGCGTTTGAAGGAGGACCCCCTCCAGCTGATACATAGGGCGTGGAGGCGCTCGGGGGGTTCTCCATGAAGTTGGGCTCGGCGGCCTCAACCACAGGAAGTGCAGACGCTAGAGGAACCGCTTGGACTGGCGAGGTGGGAGCTGGTGGAGGAAGCGGTGTTGGAGGCGGAGCGGGTGTGGAAGGTGGTGTTGATGTTGGAGGAGGAGGTGGAGCAGGTGGTGAAGAAGGCGCCACCCTCTTCCTCTTGGTGATGAGGCCATCTTCAGTCGCCTCATCGTCTTCTTCTTCTTCTTCTTCATGGACTACTTGAGGGGCTTTCCTCTTTGGTTTCCCGAGGATAAGCTTTTTGCGCTGCTGTTGGGCGGGCTGGGCAGCCGAAGGTGCTGGGCCTTTAGGGGGCGATCTCCCCTGGGCGGCGGCGATCTCCACCACAGAGTTTGGCACGGTTTGGGAACCCGACGCCAACCCATGGGCTCGGGCGAGTGCCCTCAACTCAGCCAGCTTTCCCTTGCCCAACATGAGGTCTGCATGATGCAAAGAAACATGGGTCAGTTCAGAGAGAGAGAAAAAAACGCATAAGTCAGTATGCAAGAAAAGCAGATAAGGGGTGCAGAAAATAAAACCAAAGTCTTGTGTACAACACACAAGACGCCCAGCAACAGTTAACAGAGGAATGGCAAGGCAAAGACGTAAACGTTGAAGCACTAACCTATGCGAGCCTCGAGTTGATCTTCGAAGAATTCGAAGAAGATGAGCGCAGTGGTAAGGAAGGTGATGTTGAGATCTGCCACGCTCTTCCAGAAGAGGCACAGATCTTTGTCCAAGGCTCCCATGTTATCGGGGCTCCTTGGCCTCCTGAAGCTCCCCTTGGACTCTTTATTCCCCTTGTTTACCCAATACAAGGGGAAACCGTCGAGCAGTGAGGCGTCCTTGTCGTTTGGGCGCACCTGGACGAACTTGCCCTTCCAATCCTTATAGGATTGCTGGAAGATGGAGAAGATCGACCTCCCAGCAATCCCATTTAGACTCACCCACAGGCGATCTCCTGGGTGTTTAGCTTCAAAGAGGAAAAGAAAGACATCCACTGACGCAGGCAGCCCCAAATGTGCGCACATGATCTGGAACGCCCGCACGAACGCCCAACTGTTGGGATGGAGCTGGGCGGCGGAGATGTCGAGCTCGGTAAGTAGCTCCCTTTCAAAACGAGTGAAGGGAAACCTAAGCTTCACCTTCTTGAACAGGGTGGTGTATACGAAGCAGAACAACCCGCCGTTGTTCCCTTTGTCGTCGGCGCACACTAGCATGTCGGGGGGGCAAGGTAGCACCATCATCTTGTCGTCATGCTCCTTGTGGAACGACAGTTGAGGCTCGTCCCCTTTCTTCAATCGAAGAACTGCCCCAGCAGAGTTTACTGAGGAGGTTTCCTTCAACAAGGTCGGGGTGGCCCATGGGTATAATTTTTTGAAGTCTAGGGAAGGAACGGAGGCTCCTCCGGCGACAGGTGGAGTAGCCTGAGCCAGGGTAGGGCGGGAGGTTGCAGGCCTCTCAGCCTGGGAAGAAGAAGCACCAAGTGCTCGCAGTGGGTTGTGAGCTTGAGATGAAGGGTTTCGTGACGAGGGAGGAGGATTTGGGGTGATCTTTGAGCGAGCCATCGTGGAAGCTGCAAAGGAAGAAGAAAAGAAAAGGTGATCAGGGTTCGCAGAGGCTGACTCGATCGTGAAAGAAGGGTGAAAAACGAACGAACGAAGGTTCGTTGTAACGAAGACGAAGCCCTAAGTTACGAGAAAGGAGAAATCGAAGAAACAGCCCACAGCGTATGCACCAGACAGTTAATGGATGATGCGAATCGGTTAAAATGCAGGAAAAGTCAGCAGAAGAAGTAAAGGGAGTACCTTTTTATGATCGGAGGAGCGATGAAGGAAGTTGAGGATTCGGGAGGTCGAAGAGCGTCGTGAGCTTTTGCAGAAGAAACTTGAAGCGTTTGAAGAAACGAAGAAGTGATGGAACAGTAGAAGCGAAATGGGTTTAAGGGTTTTTCGAATGGGTTTTGGAAGCGCAAACGACAACTGAAGGCAACCGTTGATGAAGCCACGTGTCGAGGAATTGGAAGAGTGGTTGGTGGAGCGTCAGGAAAGCAGAAAGTACAACCGTTTGGAATTCCGCGCTAGTGCCACGTAGATCGGTATTGAAGTGACTCCTTTACTCTTTTCGCTGGACAAGTCTTCGCTTAAGACTGGGGAGCTTGTGTACCGCCCTGGTAGTCGGGAGTAATGACGTGGCGTCGAGCTGTGATATAGGCGTGTTGGATGGTACACCTGGTTGGCAGAAGGGAAGGAGGTCGGGAGGTTCGCGTACTCGCCAGTTATTAAGTTGGCGTGCTCCAATCTCCATCATACCAATACCGGCGGTCACCAAGTTGAAGATGAGGTCGCCAGATGTGAATCCAGGCGACCAAGTGATTAGAGATCGCCAAAGCAAGGACATCGCCAAAGATGAAGGCAGATGGATGCTTCCCAGCTGGCCAGAGGATGAGGTCGGGGGACAGCTCACTCGGGCATAAACGGTGGAACAGGTGGTGCAGATTATGAAGGCGGCCGGCGAGACCACAGGGAAGGTGTGTACGAAGGCACCCTAACTCGCCAATCCAGTAGAGACCGCGCTCCAAGACAACTATGCACTGAGTAGTATCATGCATAAGTAACTTAGCCAAAGGAGAGTCAGAAGTAGCGCCCAAGTCAAGGATGCTCCAGATGAAGGCACGTGTACAGCTGGATGCAAGCCACGTGTCCAGGTGTGTAACTGCCAGGAGAGAGAAAGTGTCCAGGTATATAAGAGTTTCTCAACGAACTTCTGAGGTACGCACGTTCAGATTATTCTTTACGCTTGCGAGTCTTGAGTACACTGAGAGAGAACTGGTCACGGTTCCTTAGAGTTCTTGAGTCTTACTCTTGAAGTAATTGGTGGTTCAGTCACTGACTTGGGCGTTGGAGTGTGATCGGCCGCAGCGGCGCCGTTTCGTCTTTTGCAGGTTCTTGAGGTGGATCGCGGCGGAGGACGGAGGCAGACGCGGCGCATACGTCGATCCAAGTTTGACGAGGCAAAGCTCCAGCGCTTTGGTCAACAGGCAGGATCAAGAAGTTTCAAAAGATTTGCAAGATTGTTGTTAAAACTTTGCACTGGTACAAGATCATATCACATGGCTTCTTGTTTAGTATAATCTCAGGTGTTTTCTATCTCTTTCAAAGTTCTTGTAATTGTTCTTTCATTACAAATGTAAAGTGTGTGAAATCCTGCAAAGTCAAAGGGTCTTCTGACTTGAGGTGTGTTGTGTTACAAAGAGGGTTAGTGGGTCTTGTGGTTTTCAAGGTCACCTCTTTGTGGTGTGTTTGTGTAATCTGGATTTGATTACTAGTGGGACTCAGAGCTTGTTATGAGAACTGGATGTAGTTCAAGGTTTACTGAACCAATATAAAATTATTGTTTGAATCTCTCTATCTCTAACTCCTTATAACTGTTTGTGTTAATTCTGTTTTTGTTGCTGGTATAAACAACCCATTAAAATGCAATTTCAATCGGTTAAAATTTTGAAAACAATTTTTGTATCATTGTTTGATTGCTTTCCCTAATTGCTTATCTGTGATTGTTTGGTAAAGGTTCATTCTTAATCAAGTTTTGCGAAAATCTTTGACAAACAATTCCCCCCCCCCCAATTCACAAACAATAATAATTTGAGCTAAAAAGAGAAAGTTGAAAGGTCCAAGAATGGAAAACAATACCAAAAAAGACTATTTCGCAACAAGAGTATCTCGCTTAAGTGAGATATTCTCGCTTGAGCGAGAATGCGTCAGACAAAATAGGCCTTTTTTTATGTTTTATCAGTTAGCCCATCAGGGCGACATATGAAGCGACCTAATCCTAGAAAATTAGGTTAAATAAAGGGCTAAAGGCTCAACCCTAGTGTGTCAGATTGAGAGGAAAACACCATAGAGTGAATTGTAACCCAATTGGGAGAATGGAAGGTGCTAGAAGTATGCGTGGCTAATTCTACCCTTTGGGATTGGGAGTAATATGCTCAAACTCTTATGTATTGAGGTGATATCTTATATTTTAATATTCAGTTCTTGATTGATTATTGGTATTATTGTTTTACTTTTAACTTTCTGTTACAAATCGAGAATCTAAAATCTGACCGGGAGATATTTTTAGGGTTCGGACCTAAACAACAATACTTAACATATTTGAGTGCTAGGGATAGACTTGAAATGTTAATTGCCATTAACGTCTGAGTGTGATTCTAAGTTGTTTTTATAAATATGCGAGGGATTGATATTTAGGAAACAATATTAAGGATTTTATATGCAAGGGATCAATATTGATCCTGCCTGTTGACCAAAACGTTGGAGCTTGCCTCGTCAAAACTTGGATCGACGTGTTCACCGCGTCAACCTCCGTCCTTCGCCACGATCCACCTCAAGAACCTGCAAAAGAACAGAGCGGCGCCGCTGCGGCCGATCGCACTACAACGCCCAAGTCAGTGACTGAACCACCAAATACTAAGAGCAACACTCAAGAACTCGCAAGGAGCCGTGCAATGTTCTCTCTCACAGTATATTCAAGAACTCGCAAGCGTAAGAAGATAATCTGAACGTGCGTACCTGAGAAGTTCGTTGGGAAACCCTTATATACCTGGACACTTTCTCTCTCCTGGCAGTTACAGACCTGGACACGTGGCTCGCATCCAACTGTACACGTGCCATCATCTGGAGCCTCCTTAACTTGGGCGCTGCTTCTGACTCTCATTTGGCTAAGTTACTTATGTATGGTACTACCCAGTGCATAGTTGTCCTGGAGTGCGATCTCTACTGGGATTGGCGAGTTAGGGTGCCTTCGTATACTCCTTCCCTGTGGTCTCGCCGGCCGCCTTCATCATCTACTCTTCTTGCTTCACCGTGTATGCCATGTGAGCTATCCCCCGACCTCATCCTCTGGCCTGCTGGGAAATGTCTATCTGCCTTCATCTCCGGCGATGTCCCTTCTTCGGCGATCTCTGATCACTTGGTCGCCTGGGTTTACATATGGCGACTTCATCTTCAACTTGGTGACCGCCGGTATTGGTGTGATGGAGATCGGAGCACGCCAACTTAATAACTGGCGACTACACGAGCCCCCCGACCTCCTTCCCTTCTGCCAACCTGGCGTCCTCTCAACACGCCTATACAATAGTTTGATGCCACGTCATCACTTCCGACTACCAGGGCGGTACACAAGCCCCCCAGTCTTAAGCGAAGACTTGTCCAGCGAAAAGACTAAAGGAGTCACGTCAATACCGATCTACGTGGCGCTGGCGCAGAATTCCAAGCGGTTGTACTTTCTGCTTTCCTGACGCTCCACCAAACACTCCTCCCATCGCTCGACACGTGGCTTCATCAACGGTTACCTTCAAATGTCGTTTGCGCTTCCCAAACCCATTTTGCAGAACCCTTAAACCCATTTCTCTTCACTGTTCCATCACTTCTTCGTTTTCTCAGACACTTCAAATTTCTTCTGCAAAAGCTCTCAACACTTTTCAACCTCCTGAATCACCAATTTCCTTCATCACTCTTCCGATCATAAAAAGGTACTTCCTTTATTCTTTCTGCTGGTTTTTCCTGCATTTTAACCGATTCGCATCATCCATTAACTGTCTGGTGCATACGCTGTGGGCTGTTTTTTCTATTTCTCCTTCTTCGTAACTTAGGGCTTCGTCTTCGTTACAACGAACCTTCGTTCGTTCGTTTTTCACCCTTCTTTCATGATCGAGTCAGCCACTGCGAACCCTGATCACCTTTTCTTTTCTTCTTCCTTTGCAGCTTCCGCAATGACTCGCTCAAAGATCACCCCAAATCCTCCTCCCTCGTCACGAAACCCCTCATCTCAAGCACACAACCCACCGCGAGCACGTGGTGCTTCTTCTTCTCAGGCTGAGAGGCCTGCACCCTCCCGCCCCAACTTGGCTCAGGCTACTCCGCCTGTCGCCGGAGGAGCCTCCGTCCCTTCTCCAGATTTCAAAAAACTATACCCATGGGCCACCTCGACCTTGCTGAGGGAAACCTCCTCAGTAAACTCTGCTGGGGCGGTTCTTCGACTGACGAAAGGGGATGAGCCTCACCAGTCGTTCCACAAGGAGCACGACGAAAAGATGACGGTGCTACCTTGCCCCCCCGACCTGCCAGTTTGCGCCGACGACAAGGGGAACAACGGTGGGCCGTTCTGCTTCGTCTACACCACCCTGTTCAAGAAGGTGAAACTTAGGTTTCCCTTCACTCGCTTTGAAAGGGAGCTTCTTACCAAGCTCGACATCGCCGCCGCCCAGCTTCATCCCAATAGCTGGGCGTTCGTGCGGGCGTTCCAGATTATGTGCGACCATCTGGGGTTGCCAGCGTCAGTGGACGTCTTTCTCTTCCTCTTCGAAGCCAAACACCCAGGAGATCGCCTGTGGGTGAGTTTGAACGGGATTGCTGGGAGGTCGATCCTCTCTATCTTCCAGCAATCCTACAAAGACTGGAAGGGCAAGTTTGTCCAAGTGCGCCCAAATGACAAGGACGCTTCTCTGCTCGACGGTTTCCCCTTGTATTGGGTAAACAAGGGGAACAAAGAGTCCAAAGGTAGCTTCAGGAGGCCAAGGAGTCCTGATAGCATGGGTGCTTTGGACAGGGACCTATGCTTCTTCTGGAAGAGTGTGGCAGACGCCAACATTACCTTCCTCACCACCACGCTCATCTGCTTCGAGTTTTTCGAAGATCAACTCGAAATTCGCATAGGTTAGAACTCACCTCAACGTCTAAGTCTTTATTTTGACATTACCTCTGTTAACTGTTTCTGGGCGTCTTGCGCGTTGTGCACAAGACTTTGGTTTTATTTTTTGCACCACTTATCTTCTTTTGCTGCATACTGCCTTATGTTTTTACCTTTTTCTCTGAACTAACCCATGCACCTTTGCATTATGCAAATCGCATGTTGGGCCAGGGCAAACTTGCTGAACTGAGGGCGCTCGCCCGAGCCCACGGGTTGGCATCGGGTTCCCAAACCGTGCCAAACTCAGTGGTGGAGATCGCCGCCGCACAGGGCAGATCGCCACCCAAAGGCCCAACTCCTCCCGATGTCCAGCCCGCCAACCAGCGCAAGAAACTTATCCTCAGGAAACCAAAGAAGAAAACCCCTCAAGTGGTTCATGAGGAAGAGGAAGAAGACGACGAGGCGACTGAAGATGGCCTCGTCACCAAGAGGAAGAGGGTGGCGCCTTCTTCACCATCAGCTCCACCTCCACTTCCTACATCAACACCGCCATCCACACCAGCTCCGCCTCCAACATTGCTTCCTCCACCAGCTCCTGCCTCGCCAGTCCAAGCGACTCCATTGGCGTCTGCGCCTCCTGTGGTTGAGGCCGCCGAAGCCAACTTCTTGGAGAACCCCCCGAGCGCCTCCACGCCTTATGTATCAGCGGGAGGGGATCCTCCTTCAAACGCTTCAACCGCAGGGGCTGCTCCAGTCGGGGATGAGGGTGCTCACAACTCCGCAATCCTCATCACCGAATCCCCGACGTCGCACCACGCCAAGTAGCACCTGCTGAGCAACCAACTCAAGAAGGTGGCGGCGAAAATCAACAACAAGCCCACCCGGTGCCTCCACAAGCAAACCTCTCTCTTGAGGTCAAGAGGATGTGGGAGCCTTTCTCGGCCAAACTGAAGATGATGGCGGAGGACTTCCCCTCCATCATCTCTAAAGCTGTGGAGAGTTCTACCAGGAAGCTCCAGGATGACCTCTTCGCACTCCGAACTGAGAATAGCACCATAAGGATTGAGGCGGAGAGGTTATCCTGCAATTTGACACTCGCCGAGATCGAGCACTCGCGAGTAGAAGATGCCATGAGCACCGAGCTCCAGGTGGCGCGCAAGGAGGCCACCTATCTACGCCATAAGGTGCAGCTTTTGGCTCAAGAGAAGATTGAGCTGGAGAGCAAGCTGGTGCCTTATCGCGTCAAAGTGGCTGACCTGGAGACGTTAATCAAAGCTGACGCCGCCAAGGTGAAGAAGCTCGAACAAAGGTCAGCCGATCGGGAGGTCTTCCTGGGGAAGGTGGAAAAGGAGAGAGATGACACCATGGCTAAGCTCGCTGAAGCCAACAAAGAAAACGGGAAGATCGCCGTCGAACTGGCCCAGGTGCAGGCAGAATCCAAGAAGGTTGCTGAAGACCTTCTTCAAGCTCAGGAAGCAGTTGAAGAACTCAAGAAACAAGCTGAAGAGCTGAAGCAGCAGAACGAGGGGCTGAAGAAACAGATCGAAGAACTTAACCTGAGCTCTGCCCAAATTCTTGCTGCTGGATTCGAGACCGCCCGGGAACAGTTTGCCTGCCTGTTCCCCGATCTAGATCTTACCATGGTGTCTCTCAACAACGAGGTGGTGGACGGGAAGGTTGTTCCTGCTGAAGACTAATTGATTCCCTCCATCCACTACCTTTATGCTTTCTCCCTTACCCAATCTGCTTGTAATAAACTTTCTATTTTTCTGATTTTTCTGTACATGTACCTTAAACTGATGTTCACTTTATGACAAGGTCTTTGTATTTCCTCTTGCAACTCCTTTGTCTGCTTTATCTCTTCTCGCACAATTTACTTCAAAGAAATTAACTTAGCAATTTCGTAAGCGCGATTATATACTTAACTGCTTCGAACCACCGATCTTCGAACAAAATGCTCTAACAACTTGTAACTTCAAGGTAATGAACCTTAGCGTAAAATCGCCCTTCAAATAACGAACTTCAACTCAATTAATGGCTTAAGACACCGCTCACCCGATCTGCTTCATCAAAACGGGTCTTTGACTTTCTTGCCATTGTTTGAATTTCTCCGGGTCGCTAAAGACTCTTGGCGATATCAGCTTCTTCCTGGCTTCATAACTTGGCCATTGTTCCTTCATCTGGGGGTAGAGGCGCCTTTCGGATCCTTCTCTACCTCCCTGATCTTCAGAACAAGAGACCGGGTGGCTAGGCGTTCTCTTCGAACCTGCCTGGGCCACCCGACAAACTTCTTCCACCCTTCACACCATACCTGAACTCGTTCGAGACGAGAAGGGTTTTATCTTGCCTGAACTCGCTCATCGGCGAGAAGGTCTTTAACTTGCCTGAACTCGCACATAGGCGAGAAGGTCTTTAACTCGCCTGAACTCGCTCATAGGCGAGAAGGTCTTTAACTCGCCTGAACTCGCTCATAGGCGAGAAGGTCTTTAACTCGCCTGAACTCGCTCATAGGCGAGAAGGTCTTTAACTCGTGCCTCTACATTGCCCCAGGGGTTACATCTTCTCTCCCCAAGAAACACTGAGGACTTTTTGCTGGTGCCTCTACATTGCCCTAGGGGTTACATCTCCTCTCCCCCAGAAACACTGAGGACTTTTCACTGGTGCCTCTACATTGCCCCAGGGGTTACATCTCCTCTCCCCCAGAAACACTGAGGACTTTTCACTGGTGCCTCTACATTGCCCCAAGGGTTACATCTCCTCTCCCCCAGAAACACTGAGGACTTTTCACTCTTCCTCGCCTGCACTCGCTCGACAGCGAGGAGGTCTTTATCTCGCCTCAGAACGCGCGAGAGCGTTGAGGTCTTTTAACTGGTGCCTCCGATCGCCGAAAGACGATGAGGACTTTACCTTTAACTGGTGCCTCCAATCGCCGAAAGACGATGAGGACTTAGAAACCTTTTAGAAAGCATGCAATATATCTTTAACTTGCCTTAAATCACATATAAGTGACAAGGTCTTTCTTCAAAACTTTGGACAACAGCAGGCATGCAATCTAAAACAACTTTAAGCTTCGAAAACTCTTCTTTATTGGGTGGCCTCATTAAAAACCCTCCTTAGGGAAAAAAAGAGTGCCCCCTTCAAACTTGTTTTAACAGAGACATTGTAATATAACTACGTGTTTGTCTTTACTTACAACGTTCTTAACTGTAATATAACTTGAGGTGCGTGGCGTTCCAGGTGCGAGGAATCGCCCCTCCTTCCAATGTCTCTAAGCGGTAGGCGCCGTTCCCGAGCGCCTCGGTTATTCTGAACGGTCCCGTCCACTTAGGCGACAGCTTATTCTCCATCTCGTACTGGTGGGCTTTCCTCATCACCAGGTCGCCTTCTCTGAACTGTCTCGGCATCACCTTCGAGTTATATCTTCGTTCAATCCTTCTCTTCACCGCCTCGGCTTTTAATCTCGCCTCTTCCCTGACTTCATCCAGTAGATCCAGGTTCAACCTTCTCTCCTCATTCGAGTCTTCCTCCACGAAGTTCTGGAATCTCGGCGAGCTCTCCTGGATCTCTACTGGAATCATTGCGTCGCACCCGTAGACCAAGATCAACGGGGTCTCATGGGTTCCGGACTGCTCGGTGGTGTGGTACGCCCAAACTATACGGGGTACCTCCTCAGCCAACTTCCTTTGGCTTTCTCTAGCCTTCTCTTCAAACCTCTTAGCAACACCCGATTGGCTGACTCTACCTGGCCATTCGTCTGAGGGTGCTCGACGGATGCAAACACTTGTTGAATTCCCACCCCTTCGCACAGCTTCTTCAACAGGTGACTTGCAAACTGAGTCCCATTGTCCGACACCAGGAGCTTGGGCACACCAAACCGGCACACAATGTTCTTCCACACGAAACCCTCAATCTTGTGTGTGGTGATCTGGGCCACTAGTTCTGCTTCGATCCACTTGGTGAAATATTCAATCGCCACCACCAAGTACTTCATCTGCCTGATCGCCAGTGGGAATGGTCCCAGGATGTCGA
Source organism: Phaseolus vulgaris (assembly GCF_051622355.1). NCBI lineage: Eukaryota > Viridiplantae > Streptophyta > Magnoliopsida > Fabales > Fabaceae > Phaseolus > Phaseolus vulgaris. The sequence continues at coordinate 25,008,919 of NC_143507.1, forward strand.
TTCCCCATGTATGAAACGGCCAAGGGCTGTAAATCGACTTCAACTCCTCGGGAGGCGCCTTGTGCCAATCGGCGTGCTGCTGGCATTGCTTGCAGCACTGCGCATACCTCTTGCAATCTTCTCTCATTGTTGGCCAGTAGTAACCTGCACGGAGAGTCCTTGCGGCCAGAGCTCGACCCCCGACGTGGCTTCCGCATATCCCTTCATGGAGCTCTGCCATAATTCTTGTACATTTTTCCCCGTGCACACATTCCAGGAGTGGGTGAGTGAACCCAAACCTGTACAGATCGCCATCAATCATTGTGAACTTGCTAGAATTCTTCTTTACCTTCCTAGCCTCCGTCGGATCCAGCGGGAGAAGGCCATCCGCCAAGCATCGTTTGTACTGCATCACCCAGGTGTCTGGTTCATGTGTAGCGCAGACCTGCGTCATGTTCACCCTCTCCCCCCGACATGCTCTTATTCTTGGCGACCTTAAAGTCTCTTGAGTCAGGGACCTATGACTTCTCGCCGCTTTCTCCGTCGACTTGCTTATCTGAAGAACCAGGTGATCTGCCACAAATGCTCTCGGCGTCTTCAGAGTTTCTTGAATCACCGTCCTCTGCCTACCCCCCTTGCCTGAACTGGCGAGTTTAGCTAGCAAGTCAGCTCGGGCATTCTGCTCTCTGGGCACATGCACCACTTCAAAGGAGGCAAAGGAACTCTTCAATTCCTGTACATACTCCAGGTAAGCCGCCATTTGTGGATCTTTAGCCTGAAACTCGCCTGTTACTTGCCCCGTGACCAGCAGCGAGTCACTCTTTGCCATCAACACCCTAGCTCCCATCTCTTTGGCCAGCAAGATCCCGGCGATCAGCGCCTCATATTCTGCTTGATTATTGCTGGCCTTGAAGGCAAACCTCAAGGATTGTTCGATCAGCACGCCGTTGGGTCCCTCCAAGATGACTCCAGCACCGCTACCCTGCTGGTTCGACGATCCATCCACCGAGAGTACCCAACGGAATTCATCCCCTTCAACTCGTCCCGCTTCAGATGAGAGCTCGACCACGAAGTCTGCAAAGATCTGCCCCTTGATCGGGCCTCGGGGCTCGTACTTGATATCAAACTCCGACAGCTCCACTGCCCACTTCACCATCCTCCCAGCAACGTCGGGCTTCTTCAAGACCTTCTGGATGGGCAGGTCGGTCATCACCAGTATCGTGAAGCTATGAAAATAGTGGCGCAACCTCCTCGCCGAAAATACCACAGCCAGCGCAGCCTTCTCCAGGGCCTGATACCTTACCTCCGGGCCCTGCAGCACCTTACTAACAAAATAAATAGGCTTTTGAGCCTGATCTTGGTCCTGGGCGAGCACCGCACGCACCGCCTTCTCAGTTACAGCAAAATACAACTTGAGAGGGGTTCCCACCAGCGGTTTGCACAAAACCGGCGGGCTCGCCAGATACTCCTTCAGCTTGACGAAGGCTTCTTCACACTCCTTCGTCCAGGCAAACTTGTTATTCCGCCTTAAGCACTGAAAATATGGATGGCCCTTCTCTCCGCTAGCTGACACGAAGCGAGACAGGGCGGCCATCCGACCTGTAAGCTGCTGCACTTCCTTCACTGTAGCCGGGCTCCTCATCGCCAAAATGACAGCGCACTTATCGGGGTTGGCCTCTATTCCTCTTTCAGTTAGGAGAAATCCCAGGAACTTCCCAGCCTCCACGCCAAAGATGCACTTCTCCGGATTCAGCTTCAACCTAAACTTGGCGATCGTAGTAAACAACTCCTCCAAGTCCGCAACGTGCTTGCTTTTCTCTGGTGAGGTCACGACCATGTCATCCACATACGCTTGCACATTCCTTCCCAGCATGGGTGCAAGTACTCGATCCATCAACCTCTGGTACGTGGCCCCTGCATTCTTCAGCCCAAAAGGCATCACCTTGTAGCAGTAGCACGATCTCTCGGTCATGAAGGCAGTCTTCACTTCATCCATGGGATGCATCTTGATCTGGTTATACCCCGAGAAGGCGTCCAGGAAGCTCAACAACTTACACCCTGCAGCACTGTCCACCAGGGCGTCTATGCTTGGTAAAGGATATGAGTCCTTCGGGCAAGCCTTATTCAGATCGGTGAAATCGACGCACATGCGCCATTTCCCATTACTCTTCTTCACCAGTACGACATTGGCTAGCCAATCGGGGTACTGCACCTCCCTGATATGGCCTGCAGCGAGGAGTTTCTGTGTTTCGTCTCTAATCGCCTGCCTCCTCTCCTCGTTGAACTTCCTTCTTCTCTGCCGTACTGGTCTCACCAAGTTGTCCATCGCCAAATGATGGCACAAGAAGTCGGGATCGATCCCGGGCATGTCCGAAGCGGACCATGCAAACGCATCCAGATGCCGCTCTATCACCTTGGCGATCTGGTCTTGGAGCTCAACCTCCAGGGATCTTCCCAGCTTGAAGATCTTTCCCCCGATCTCTCTCTCGAGCCACTGCTCGACGGGTTTTGGCCTGGTTTCTCTGGCGATCACCGCCCTGGCGATTCCCAGCTCCCTCGCTTCCTCAGGGCGATTCCTTGCCTCCTCTTCTTCCAGACCGGCGTTCCCCTCCCCCAGCTCAACATCCACCATCACCACATCTCTTCCGGCGGTCTCTTCTATTACCGTCGATCTGGGCTTCACACCAGGAGGCGGGGTGGTTGTCACATAACTCACAGACCTTTTGTTTTTCAAGCTATTCTCATAGCAGTTCTTTGCTTCTTTCTGGTCGGATTTGATGGTAATCACCACCCCCTCCATAGACGGCAACTTCACCTTCATGTGCCGTGTCGATGGTATAGCACCTATTCTGTTGAGCGTGGGTCTTCCCAGCAGAATGTTGTATGCTGAGGGAGCATTTACGACAAGGTATTTGATCTTCTCTGTTCTCGAACCCGCCTCATCTGTAAACGTACTTCGCAACTCTATGTACCCCCTGACCTCCACCTGGTCACCAGCAAAACCATACAAACACCCTCCATAGGGCCTCAGCTGGTCAAGGCGTAGCTCCAACTGCGTGAAAGTCGGCCAGAACATCACGTCTGCCGAGCTTCCTTGGTCCACCAGAACCCTGTGGACCTTCCTTCCCGCTGTGATCAAAGAAATGACTATGGGATCGTTGTCATGAGGCACAACGTCCCGAAGATCTTGCTTTGTGAACGTAATGTCCACATCCGGCGAGTGGTCTTCAAACATATCCACCGTCATCACAGACCTGGCATACTTCTTCCTCTGTGATGTGGTGCATCCACCACCTGAGAAACCTCCTGCAATGGTGTGGATTTCCCCGTGCGTAGGCATCTCGTGCTGCTGGGCTTCTCCGCTTGCTGGTTGGGAGCTCGACGCGCCCCCCGTCCTTCTGTCCAGCAAGTAGTCGTTTAGGAACCCGCTCGTGACCAGATGGTCGAGCTGGTATCCTAAAGCCAAACACGAGTCCACGGTGTGGCCAAAGCCCTGGTGAAACTCACACCAGGCGTCTGGCTTTGGTCCCAGCACCTTGTCGCCCACCTTCTCGGGCGCCTTCAACCTAGCTGATATATTGGGAATGGCGATCAGGTCCGCCAATCCCATGACAAACTTGTGCTTAGGCGGGCGATTGTACTCCCGGCGTGCTGGTTGCGGGCGTCCCTGGCCCCTGCCCTTGTTCTTCCTAGGATCATAAGGATGGCGAGTCCTCTGATCCCTCCTGGCCGCCGCTGTCTCCAGCACCCTCTGTGGCTGGATCCTGGTCTGGGCGCGTGGCCTAGCGGGAGCCACGCTTCCCCTCTTCTCGGCAACTTCATTCTCATCGGCGATGTGAGCCACCGCAAGTCGTCTGACCTCAGCAAACGTGGCAGGGTGAGCCCTGATCAATGCCTCACAGAATGGTCCCGGCAGCACACCCTTCTTAAATGCATAGACCAGCATTTCTTCATCTTTGGCCGGCGATCGGACCATCTGCGCCCCAAAACGATTCAGGTAGTCCCTGAGGGACTCTCCCTGATACTGCCTTATGTCGAACAAATCATAAGACACCCTAGGCGGTGCCTTGTTCACGATGTACTGCTCGACGAAAATCTTTGAAAACTGTTGGAAGTTAGTTATGTGCCCTGTAGGCAGGCTCACAAACCATTCCAGCGCCGTTCCCTGGAGTGTGCTCACAAACATCTTGCAGTACACGGCGTCTGACCCTCCTGACAGCATCATCTGCGTATGGAACGTGGTGAGATGAGCTTCAGGATCCTCCACGCCGGTGAAAACAGCCTTCACAGGTACCACACTCGCAGGGATGGGCGTGTCGGTAATCGCCTGAGCGAAAGGCATAGGAAAAACACGAGGTGGCGTCGACGACGCGACCTCTTCAGCGACTGGACGCCCTCGCTGCTCCTGCAGAGCTTGACGCAGTTCTTCAGTTACTTTGCTAAGCTCATCATTCCTGGCCCGAGAGGCGACCAGGTCTTCATGCATTCTCGCCTGCTCTATACGCGAGGCTTCCACATTCGCCTGCAACGAACGCATAATCTCCACCATCTGCGCCATGGTCATGGCGCTGGCGCCTTCAGCAGCAACGGGCGCGACTGGACTTGGACGGTTGCTTCTCATTTTTCTCATGAAAACTTAGCAAATCACAGAGTGCGATGAACGACACCTCCTTTAGCAACGATCAATTCAGCGATCAATCGGTCAGAACTTTGCGACACCTCGCAAGAAACCTCAAAAACGCAGCGAACCTCCACAGAAACCTGCAACTCCACCAGAATACACCGCTTCTTCCACGAAAAACCAATACGAGCCAAAGAACTCAGATCTCACCGAACAAATCTCGCGTAAGCAGCAGAAAACTTCACCTCACCGAACAAAAACCCAAACGAACGGTGGAAAACGCGAAATCACCGAACAAAACTTAGATGAACAGCGAACAGTGGTTGCACCAGCACACAACCACGCAGAAAACTACAAAAACCTCCAAGAACTCACGCTGTGGATGGGAACAGGTTTTACACGGCCCCACGGTGGGCGCCTGATGATCCTGCCTGTTGACCAAAACGTTGGAGCTTGCCTCGTCAAAACTTGGATCGACGTGTTCACCGCGTCAACCTCCGTCCTTCGCCACGATCCACCTCAAGAACCTGCAAAAGAACAGAGCGGCGCCGCTACGGCCGATCGCACTCCAACGCCCAAGTCAGTGACCGAACCACCAAATACTAAGAGCAACACTCAAGAACTCGCAAGGAGCCGTGCAATGTTCTCTCTCACAGTATATTCAAGAACTCGCAAGCGTAAGAAGATAATCTGAACGTGCGTACCTCAGAAGTTCGTTGGGAAACCCTTATATACCTGGACACTTTCTCTCTCCTGGCAGTTACAGACCTGGACACGTGGCTCGCATCCAACTGTACACGTGCCATCATCTGGAGCCTCCTTGACTTGGGCGCTGCTTCTGACTCTCATTTGGCTAAGTTACTTATGCATGGTACTACCCAGTGCATAGTTGTCCTGGAGTGCGATCTCTATTGGGATTGGCGAGTTAGGGGGCCTTCGTATACTCCTTCCCTGTGGTCTCGCCGGCCGCCTTCATCATCTACTCTTCTTGCTTCACCGTGTATGCCATGTGAGCTATCCCCCGACCTCATCCTCTGGCCAGCTGGGAAATGTCTATCTGCCTTCATCTCCGGCGATGTCCCTTCTTCGGTGATCTCTGATCACTTGGTCGCCTGGGTTTACATCTGGCGACTTCATCTTCAACTTGGTGACCGCCGGTATTGGTGTGATGGAGATCGGAGCACGCCAACTTAATAACTGGCGACTACACGAGCCCCCCGACCTCCTTCCCTTCTGCCAACCTGGCGTCCTCTCAACACGCCTATACAATAGTTTGATGCCACGTCATCACTTCCGACTACTAGGGCGGTACAAATATAAATTAATTTTCTACGAGCATCAATTTCAATCAAAGAACTTAATATTAACATGCTAATCAAAATACATGAGAGTGAGAGAGATGAAACCTAATCCCTATTTTTCCAATTGAAGCAACTAATTCTTTGTTTGATTTCTTATTGATCAGTGCCAACATAACCAATTCAAAACTCTTTTTATTGTTTTGTGTTATATATAGCGATTATTATACTCAATAATTCATTGTTCCTTGTGGGATCGACATCCGTCCTTAGGGACAATTGTTACTTCTAACACCGCGGTGCACTTGCTGTAGAGAGTCATGACTTAGGTTTCTTATTTTCCAGTTTTTGTGAAATTTTGAACCCTATTGAGATGTTGTTGGTATCCATTTAAAATAGAACGTTGAAATACAAAATAGAAAAACAGTTATAAACAGTAAAAGTCAGAACATTTTCAACCTAGAAAAAACAGTTTTAATGTGGTGTTGCTCTCGGTATAAAATATACTGCACCTTATTCCTTGGGCATTTTGACCAGAAATTTTTACCACACCTTGCTTGATGTGTTGTGGAGTTGGGATAAAAGTTTGAGATTCAAATTCATTATAATATTTCCACAGTAAATTTTTGAGTCGTATCTGCCAGTGCTGAAAAATAGTTTCAATCTCTGAATACTGGTACTGGAGTGTTTGATTTATTTATCTCAGAATACACATCCGTTTGATCTAAAATTGTTTTGTTTGATCAAATATTGTGTTGAGATTCTTACATAAAAATTTCATACACAAAATTTCTCTGGATGAAGTTTCACAAATTTTGGAAGTTTTAGTGTCTGTTTCATTCTAGAATTTTTCTTTTGAAATTTATTCTAGTACTATTCTTAGGTTTCCTATTTGAGTGCTCACTGTTTTGTTAGCTTTAATTGTTGATTTTTGTCTTAAAATACTCCTTGCAGTTTTCAAATAAACCCATTTGAGTTTAGCAATTTTAATTGAGCTTTTCTTAACTTTTTACTTGTTGGCTTCATAAGGTAAATTCATATTGAGTGGAAGTTTGGTTTTGAAGTTGTGAAGCTAATTTCTACTTGATGATTCATAGCTAAAGGCTAAAAAAAATGATTATTTGGAGGGCATTAATTGGAGACATGAATCAAGTTCATATAGAGAGAAGGAAGATTTGACAACTTAAAGAAAAGAAATTTGTACTGACTAGTCCTCGGTCATCGACGCTAGAGAAAGACCTCAGACATCGGACATCGGTGTCTGATAGTAAAGATGGGCCACGTAAGCTGGGTCCCACAAGCAATATGAGTTAACATGAAGGTAACTCCCAGATACTAAGAAAGAGCCTAAGTCACGAGGGATCCATGCACGTGGTGTGTATAGCGCATTCGGGCGCAACACAAGTAATCAACCCTTTGATGTGTTAAGGCCTGTTAGGGTTAGGGTTTCCAAGGGAAGACTACATGCATGGCACATGAATGCTTAGGGCACCCATAGAACAGATGGCCGCAGAGCATTGGTGCATGAGTTGGTACCTTGACGACCATTCTGTTAGTCGTTGCACTCTAGTAAAGGAAAGTCCTATGTGCCACATTACGCTAAGATTGTGTAATAGCGGTGCAGGGACATTCTCCAAGGAATCCTGGACATGGGTAACAAAACAGAAGTAAACCCTAGTTACAAACTATATAAAGGGTGCTAAGAACCCTAGCAAGGTTCACTGTTTCTAAGACTGAAACTACTTTATACACTTATTGTTTCTTTGCCCAAGTACTGACTTGAGCGTCAAAGTGCAAACGGCCGCCAAGGCGCCCTTTGTCTTTGTAGGTTAGAGATTCTTCAACCAAGAAAGTTCGATTCTCAAGCGGAGACAGGCGGGCCAGAGACAGCCGTTCGAGTCAACTGGCGAGCAAGTCAACTGGCGAGAACAAAATTCATAAAAAAAAATTGTTTTATTTTTAGCTTTGTATCACGGAACCTTTGTGTTCGAGTTTATTTTCCTTGCTTATTTTTGCTTACATTAGTTGGTGAGGAAAATGATTTCAAAGCAATCCCATTAAAAACATTGTAATAGTTAAATTCGTTCATTAGTATGTGAAAGTGTGTCAAGGGGCTCCAAGTGTCACTTGCACTTTGACATAGGACACGTCTAGTTTACTTTTTCACCTTTCATTCTTTATTTTCTTTTCCTTTTAATTCTTTCTTGTTTAATTTATTTTTTTCCTTTATTTTTCTAAGTCTCTATGATACCTAGGTGACTGCTCTTCGTTTGTAGTTGATCTTCCTTGGATCACTAGGACGCCTTGCATATATCACATTTAGGAAAAATTCGTTTTGAAGTTTCTTTTGAGGAAAGACTTTGTTAAGACTATTCGAGGTAAGCTCTGGCTAAAGGAAGATTTGGTACTTAAGTAGTCCTAGTGACCCACCTCTCTTTCCCGGTAGTGAACTTGGAGACAGTTTGACTTGTTCACCTTGATTGAAACTTCACAAACTCTAAAACCTATTTGTGAAAATACTTTTATCTCTCATTTGAAATAAAAAATTTGTGAAAATCATTTCTTTTTAGTTTCAAAATGAGTGATCATTTACATGCATCAAGTGTACAAGAAAGTAATGGAGAACAAGAAGATGCCTATGTGTGGAGAGAGGGTAATAGAATTTTGAGGGAAGATAAAGATAGAAAATGGGATGAGATAAAAGAAATGTTTGACAAAATGGTTTTCAACCAAAATAAGGATAAAAGGTTTGAAGAAAGACCTATTCATAGAATAAAGATTTATAACTCCCATTATCAAAGAAAGGAAGGGATGTGTTTTAAGCCTAAAAGTTTATATTATTCTATAGAGCCTGCAGTATAAATTTCCTACTCTGATGGAAACAAAAATGTTGAAGATTATTTAGAATGGGAGACAAAGCTTGATCAAACTCTTAAGAAATACAAAGTGGATGAATATACTGGATTTTTCTTGGCTACCTCATGTTTGTTAGGTTTGATGGCTAGAACAAGAGGGGGCTGAATTGTTTTCAAAAGATTTTCTCAAATACTTTGCTTAGAATGAAATTTTAACAATCAACTCAGAGAAGCAATTCAAAAAGCAAATCAAAATACCAAACAAAAACAGATAGCAGAATTTTAATCGGTTAAAGATATGTTTCAACTGGTTGTTTATGACAACGGAAAATACAAACAGTTAATGAGAGAAGAGATAGAGAGAATTACACACAGAGATTATACTGGTTCAGTCTATCCAAGAGCTACATCCAGTCCTCAGTCAAACCACTGAGAATTCATTATGCAACCAATCACAGATTACACATACACCACACACAAAGAGGTGAATTTTGAATCCCACAAAGCCTACTCAATCTCTTTGCTCACAACAAAAACCTGAAGCCAGAATCACACTGACTTTACAGGATTTTACAGCAGTTATACAGAGAGTTATATGAACAATTACAAGAACATGAACATGATTAGAAAACACCTGGAAACACAGTACACCAGAACCCTAATGATCAGTTCTTTGAATCACAACAAAGCTCAAAGGCAATCTTGCTAAAACTTTGGTAAAAACCTTTTCACAAAAAGTTTGTAACTTCTCAAATCAATCAAAATCAAAGTATCAAATATTTATGTTTCATCAATCTCTTTACGTTCAAAAGAAGACTCATTTTATAAACCTTGAAAAGCTACTGTTGATGACAGTTTTGAACATTCAAATAAGTTAAAACAGGTTTTTAAACAACTGTTATGAACACATACATTTAATCGGTTAAAACCACGATTTAACCGGTTGAATGGTTTTGTCAGTTATACAACTGATTCAAAAAATAGTTTCAAAACCCTTTTGCTAGCTAAGTGACAAACAACCGATTATCTCGAAACTTTAATCGGTTGTTTTTCCCTTTGCATGGAAAAACACTTTAATCTTTAAAACAGATTGAAATAAGCTTTGTCTGAGAAACAATATTGATCTTACAAAGATTCTAAACCACATGCCAAAACCTAAACCTAAAACATCACAGAGCTTCAGACTTCATGAGGATTTGACACATCAAAACTTCTCATCTTTAACAATCTCCCCCTATTTGATGGAGATAAATCCTTGGGATGCTTTTATAAATGTTCTTTGTTTAGAATCTATTGAATCCTGCAAACACTGAACAAACACATAATAGACTAGTCCAAACAAAATGCACTATATATCAGATCTCAAAAAATTAGCAGAACCTACACAAGAACAATTGGTTATAATACAGAGATAACCGGTTGAAAAACTGTAAAACAGAAAATAGGAGTTTTAAAACTCCAAAACTAAAAGTAGTATAACATATACAGCTCCCAACAACCCTTCTCCTCCTATTTGTCTCATCAAATAGACAAACCAAAAGAAGACATAACTAAGATAAAGCATGCATATCAAGAATTCCCAATTCATTTCATAGAGAATAGAACCTATCCTTGGATAAAGCTTTGGTGAAGATATCAACAAGTTATCTTTTTGTGGAAACGAACTTGATTTCACAATCTCCATTGGTTATATGATCACAAATGAAGTGGTGTCTTATTTCAATGTGCTTTGTCCTTGAGTGTTGGATATGATTCTTTGTCAAATTAATGAAACTTGTATTGTCACATAGAAGAGGAACTTTGCTAATCTTTAATCCAAAATCTTCAAGCTGTTGTTTGATCCATAGAATTTGTGCATAGCAGCTACCAACGGCTATGTATTCAGCTTCAACAGTGGATAAAGCTACACACGCTTGCTTCTTACTATGCCATGAAATGAGGCTTGATCTAAGCAAGTGGCATGTTCTACTTGTACTCCTCCTATCTAATTTGCAACCTACAAAGTCCAAATCAGAAAAACCTACCAAATGTATAGGAGAGAGAGAGAGAGGGATACCATAAGCCCATGGATATTGTGCCTTTTAGATATTTCAAGATCCTTTTTGTAGCTTTGAGATGTGATTCCTTGGGGCAAGACTAGAATCTAGCACAAAGACACACAACAAACATAATGTCTGGTCGACTTGCAGTTAGATAAAGAAGATAACCTATTAAACCCCTGTACATGGTTTGATTAACCTCTGGTCCAGCTTCATCAGCTTCCAAATAGCAGTTTGTTGACATTGGAGTTGTTGCTGCTTTACATGCTTCCATCTCGAACTTCTTAAGGATGTCTTTGCAATACTTTGATTGGCATATGAAGATCCCTTCTTTGGATTGTTTATCTTGTAGACCGAGAAAGAATGAGAGTTCTCCCATCATTGACATTTTGAACTCCTCCTGCATAGCTTTGACAAAGTCCTCACAGAGTTTTACATTAGATGAGCCAAACACAATATCATCTACGTATATTTGTACTAAGATAATATCAGTTCCAGCTTTCTTAATGAACAAATTCTTATCTACCTTACCTCTTTCATACTCATGAGATAAAAAAAAAAACTTAGCCTTTCATACCATTGACGCGGAGCTTGTTTGAGGCCATACAATGCTTTCTTAACCTTGTATACATACTCTGAATGTTTATGATCTTGGAAGCCAGGTGGTTGTGAGACATATATCTCCTCGTTCATGATTCCGTTGAGAAATGCACTTTTCACATCCATCTGAAACAATTTAAAACCACTCATACAAGCAAAAGCTAATAACAATTTTACCGCTTCCAACCTTGCCACAGGTGGTTTCATCATAATCGATTCCCTCAGCTTGATTGTATCCTTTGGTCACTAGTCTCGCTTTGTTTCTTGTAATGATGCCCGAGTCATCAGTTTTGTTTTTGGACACCCACTTTGTACCTATCACATTCATCTGATTGGTTTTTGGAACAAAAGTCTAGACTTCATTCCTTACAAACTGATTAAGCTCTTCCTACATTGCTGCTATCCAGAATTCATCCTTGAGAGCTTCACACACTAATTGAGGTTCAATCTTTGAAACGAATGTAGTATGATTGTAGAACTTTGCACATGCCTTCTGGTGGAAACTCCTTTGTGGATTTGACCTATGATGTTGTCAATAGACAAATCCTTAGGAACCTTCCAGTCTTTTGGCAAATCCTCCTGCTGCAGATTTTCAATCGATTGAATCGAGGATTCAATCAGTTGAATTTTTGTTTTATTGTCAAGATTCTTCAAAAAGATGTTTTGATCTTCCTCATCTGTATTGATCTTAGCTGCAGGTTGTTCACAATTGTTAGTCGCATAAAAAATAACATGAATAGACTCCTCAACAGTCATAAGTTTTTATTAAAGACTCTATAAGCATGGATATTAAGAGAGTAACCAAGAAAGATACCTTTACCAGACTATATTGGCTTCTGCACCTGGTCCTGCTCATGAACCAGAACCGAACTGATAGCCCGATTTGTGACTGTGAAGAACAAGCGAAGCGGGTTGCCTAGTTGTGGCTTGCACAGTACTGGTGGGCTGGCTAAGTATTCCTTCAGCTTGAGGAAGGATTCTTTGCACTCCTTGGTCCAGACGAACCTACTATTTCTCTTTAGGCACTAGAAATAGGGATGCCCCTTATCTCCTCCTACTGATACGAATCTGGACAAAGCGGTCATCCGCCCTGTCAACTGTTGCACCTCCTTCACTGAGATCGGGCTACGCATGGCTATGATTGCAGCGCACTGCTCCTGGGGCTTTGTTCTCCGTCGTGGCCTCATGTACACTCATAGGCAGAGGACGGCTGGTTCCCCGAGGTCAGACAGGGCCAACACTACCACGTTTTTCTCTGACTTCTCCTTCTACAATGATGTGGGCCACAACTCGATGTCTAATCTCGCAAAATGTCCTTGGGCGGCATCTTATCAGTGAATCACTAAAGGGTCCTAGCAGCACTCCTTTCTTGAAGACATGCACCGTCATGTCTTCGTCCTTAGTGTGCCGCTTCACCACCTGTGCCCTGAATCTGTTTAAGAAATCTTTCAATGACTCTCCCTGGTATGGCTTTACGTCAAAAAGATCGTAAGAGATTGGAGGGGGAGCCCGGTTGACAATCTACTGTTCTCTGAACAATGTTGAGAACTGATCGAATGATGTAATGTGTCCGTCGGGAAGACTGACGAACTAGTCCAACGCTGTGCTTGACAACGTACTCATGAATAGCTTACAGTGCATGGCATTGGAGCCTCCTGAAAGCATCATCTGGGTGTGGAAGGCTGTGATATGAGCCTCTGGGTCCTCTACACCTGTGAAGGTGACCTTCGGGCCCATGAATGTGACCGGTATCACAATGTCCATGATCGCTTGAGAGAACGGCATGGGGCGAGCCCTAATCAGCATGGGTGGAGCTCGCTCATCCATTGTACGTTCTCCTTGAGTTGTTGCATGGTGACATATTGATCATCCTCATATGTATTGATCTTAGTTGAAGCTTGTTCACAATTGTTAGTCTCATCAAAAATAACATGAATAGACTCCTCAACAGTCATAAGTTTTTTATTAAAGACTCTATAAGCATGGCTATTGTACCGCCCTGGTAGTCGGAAGTGATGACGTGGCACCAAGCTACAGTATAGGCGTGTTGAGAGGACGCCAGGTTGGCAGAAGGGAAGGAGGTCGGGGGGCTCCTGTAGTCGCCAGTTATGAAGTTGGCGTGCTCCGATCTCCAGCGTACCAGAACCGGCGATCACCCAGTTGAAGATGAAGTCGCCAGAAGTAGACTTAGGCGACCTAGTGATCGGAGATCGCCAGAGCAAGCACATCGCCAGAGATGAAGGTGGTGCAGATTATGAAGGCGGCCGGCGAGACCACAGGGAAGGTGTATGAAGGCACCCTAACTCGCCAGTTCCAGTAGAGATCGCACTCCCAAGTTAGCTATGCACTGGGCAGTACCATGCGTAAGTAACTTAGCCAAAAAGAAAGTAGAAGCAGCGCCCAAGTCAAGGAGGCTCCAGATGAGGGCACGTGTACAGTTGGATGCGAGCCACGTGTCCAAGTCTGTAACTACCAGGAGAGAGAAAGTAACCAGGTATATAAGAGTTCTCAACGAACTTTCTAAGGTACGCACGTTCAGATTACACTATTTACGCTTGCGAGTTATAGAGCTGACTGTGAGAGAGGATTTGCACGGTTCTTGTTCTCTTAGTATTTGGTGATTCGGTCACTGACTTGGGCGTTGGAGTGCGATCGGCCGCAGCGGCGCCGCTCTGTTTCTTTGCAGGTTCTTGAGGTGGATCTCGAAGAGGAACGGAGGTGTGAAGCGGTGCACACGTCGATCCTTTGACGAGGCAGTTTCCAGAGTTCTGGTCAACGAGCGTGGTCCCTGTCAAGGCTGTCTTTACCGGCGTGGAGGATCCAGAGGCCCATCTAACCACGTTCCATACGCAGATGATGCTGTCGGGAGGGTCAGACGCCGTGTATTGCAAGATGTTCGTAAGCACGCTCCAGGGAACAGCGTTGGAATGGTTTGTGAGCCTGCCTAACGGTCACATAACCAATTTTCAACAGTTCTCGAAGGTTTTTGTCGAGCAGTACATTGTGAATAAGGCACCGTCCAGCGTGTCTTATGATTTGTTTGATATAAGGCAGTACCAGGGAGAGTCCCTCAGAGACTACCTGAATCGCTTTGGAGCGCAGATGGTCAGGTCGCCGGCTAAGGATGAGGAAATGCTAGTTTATGCATTCAAGAAGGGTGTGCTGCCAGGACCATTCTGCGAGGCCTTGATCAGGGCTCACCCTGCGACGTTTGCTGAAGTCCGGCGACTTGCGGTGGCTCACATCGCCGACGAAAGTGAGGTCGCTGAGAAGAGAGAGAGCGTGGCTCCCTCTAGGCCACGCGCCCAGACCAGAATCCAGCCGCAACGGATGCTGGAGACAGCGGCGGCGGCCAGGAAGGACCAGAGGACTTGCCATCCTTACGATAGGAGGAACAAGGGGAGGAGCCAGGGGCGCCAGCAACCAGCACGCCGGGAATACAATCGCCCGCCTAAGCACAAGTTTGTCATGGGATTGGCGGACCTGATCGCCATTCCCAATATATCTGCTAGGTTGAAAGCGCCTGAGAAGGTGGGCGACAAGGTGCTGGGACCAAAGCCAGACGCCTGGTGTGAGTTTCACCAGGGCTTTGGCCACACTTTGGACTCGTGTTTGTCCTTAGGGTATCAGCTCGATGATCTAGTTAAGAGCGGGTTCCTAAATGACTATCTGCTGGATAGGAGGACGGGGGGAGCGTCGAGTTCCCAGCCAGCAGGTGGAGAAGCCCAGCAACACGAAATGCCTATCCACGGGGAAATCCACACCATCGCAGGAGGTTTCTCAGGTGGTGGATGCACCGCATCGCAGAGGAAGAAGTACGCGCAGTCGGTGATGACAGTGGATATGTTTGAAGATCACTCGCCGGAAATAGACATTACGTTCACCAAGCAGGATCTTCGGGACGTTGTGCCTCATGACAACGATCCCATAGTCATTTCGTTGGTGACGGCGGGAAGGAAGGTCCACAGAGTTCTGGTGGACCAAGGAAGCTCGGCAGACGTGATGTTCTGGCCGACTTTCACACAGCTGGAGTTGCCCCTTGACCAGCTAAGGCCCTATGGAGGGTGCTTGTATGGGTTTGCCGGTGACCAGGTGGAGGTCAGGGGGTACATCGAGTTGAGGACCACGTTTACAGATGAGGCTGGTTCGAGAACGGAGAAAATCGAATACCTCATTGTGAACGCTCCTTCAGCATACAACATCCTGTTGGGAAGGCCCACACTACCGGATAGGTGCCATACCGTCGACTCGGCACATGAAGGTGAAGTTGCCGTCCATGGAGGGGGTGGTTATCACCATCAAATCCGATCAGAAGGAAGCAAAGAAGTGCTATGAGAATAGCCTGAAAAACAAGAGGTCGGTGAGTTATGTAACAACCACCCCACCTCCCGGTGTGAAGCCCAGATCGACGGTCATAGAAGAGACCGCCGGAAGAGACGTGGAGATGGTGGATGCTGAGCTGGGGGAGAGGAATGCTGGTCTGGAGGAGGGAGAGGCGCGGAATCGCCTTGAAGAAGCGAGAGAGCAGGGAATCGCCAGGGCGGTGATCGCCAGAGAATCCAGGCCAAAACCCGTCGAGTAGTGGCTCGAGAGAGAGATCGGGGGAAAGGTCTTCAAGCTGGGAAGATCCCTGGAGGTTGAGCTCCAGGACCAGATCGCCAAGGTGATTGAGCGGCATCTGGACGCGTTTGCATGGTCCGCCTCGGACATGCCCGGGATTGATCCCGACTTCCTGTGCCATCATCTGGCGATGGACAACTTGGTGAGGCCGGTGCGACAAAGAAGAAGAAAGTTCAACGAGGAGAGGAGGCAGGCGATTAGAGATGAAACACCGAAACTCCTCGCCGCAGGCCACATCAGGGAAGTCCAGTACCCTGAGTGGCTGGCAAATGTCGTGCTGGTGAAGAAGAGTAACGGGAAATGGCGCATGTGCGTCGATTTCACCGACCTGAACAAAGCTTGCCCGAAGGACTCCTATCCTTTGCCAAGAATAGACGCCCTGGTAGATAGTGCTGCAGGGTGCAAGTTGCTGAGCTTCCTGGATGCCTTCTCGGGGTATAATCAGATCAAAATGCATCCCATGGACGAAGAGAAGACAGCCTTCATGACGGAGAGATCGTGCTATTGCTATAAGGTGATGCCGTTTGGGCTGAAGAACGCGGGGGCCACGTACCAGAGGCTGATGGATCGGGTACTTGCACCGATGCTGGGAAGGAACGTGCAAGCGTACGTCGATGACATGGTCGTGACCTCGCCGGAAAAAAGCAGGCACGAGGCGGACTTGGAAGAATTATTCACAACGATCGCCAAGTACAAGTTGAAGCTGAATCCAGAGAAATGTATTTTCGGCGTGGAAGCTGGGAAGTTCTTGGGTTTCCTCTTGACTGAAAGAGGCATAGAGGCCAACCCTGACAAGTGTGCCACCATCTTGGCGATGAGGAGCCCAGCTACGGGGAAAGAAGTCCAGCAGTTAACAGGTCGGATGGCAGCCCTGTCTCGCTTCGTGTCAGCTAGCGGAGAGAAGGGACATCCCTATTTTCAGTTCTTGAGGCGCAATAACAAGTTTGCTTGGACGAAGGAGTGCGAAGAAGCCTTCGTCAAGCTGAAGGAGTATCTGGCGAGCCCGCCGGTTCTGTGCAAACCGCTGGTGGGAATCCCTCTCAGGTTGTATTTTGCTGTAACTGAGAGGGCGGTGAGTGCGGTGCTCGCCCAAGACCAAGATCAGGCGCAGAAGCCTATTTATTTTGTGAGCAAGGTGTTGCAGGGCCCCGAAACGAGATATCAGGCCCTGGAGAAGGCTGCGCTGGCTGTGGTATTTTCGGCGAGGAGGTTGCGCCACTACTTCCATAGCTTCACAATACTGGTGATGACTGACCTGCCCATCCAGAAAGTCTTGAAGAAGCCTGACGTTGCAGGAAGGATGGTGAAATGGGCAGTAGAATTGTCAGAGTTTGATATCAAATATGAGCCCCGAGGCCCGATCAAGGGGCAAATCTTTGCAGATTTCGTGGTCGAGCTCTCATCTGAAGCAACGTGGGTTGAAGGGGACGATTTCTGTTGGGTACTTTCGGTGGATGGATCGTTGAACCAGCAGGGCAGCGGTGCTGGAGTCATATTGGAAGGACCCAACGGCGTGCTGATCGAACAATCTCTGAGGTTTGCCTTCAAAGCCAGTAACAATCAAGCGGAGTATGAGGCGCTGATCGCCGGAATTTTGCTGGCCAAAGAGATGGGAGCTAGGGTGCTGATGGCTAAGAGTGACTCGCTGCTAGTCACAGGGCAAGTAACAGGCGAGTTCCAGGCTAAAGATCCACAAATGGCGGCTTATCTGGAATATGTGCAAGAGTTGAAGAGTTCTTTTGCCTCCTTTGAAGTAGTGCATGTACCCAGAGAGCAGAATGCCCGAGCTGACTTGCTGGCTAAGCTCGCCAGTTCGGGCAAGGGGGGTAGGCAGAGGACGGTGATTCAAGAAACTCTGAAGACGCCGAGAGCATTTGTGGCAGATCACCTGGTCCTTCAGATAAGCAAGTCGACGGAGAAAACAGCGAGAAGCCATAAATCCCTGACGCAAGAAACTCTGAGATCGCCGAGAATTAGAGCATGTCGGGGAGAGACGATGAACGTGATGCAGGTCTGCGCTACCCATGAGCCAGACACTTGGGTAACACAGTACAAGCGGTGCCTGGCGGATGGCCTGCTCCCGCTGGATCCGACAGAGGCTAGAAAGGTAAAGAAAAATTCTAGCAAATACACGTTGATTGATGGCGATCTGTACAGGTTTGGGTTCACTCACCCACTCCTGGAATGCGTACATGGCGAGAAGTGCACGAGAATCATGGCAGAGCTCCACGAAGGTATATGCGGAAGCCACGTCGGGGGTCGAGCTCTGGCCGCGAGGACTCTCCGTGCAGGCTACTACTGGCCAACGATGAGAGAAGACTGCAAGAAGTATGCGCAGTGTTGCAAACAATGTCAACAGCACGCCGATTGGCATAAGGCGCCTCCCGAGGAGTTGAAGTCGATCTATAGCCCTTGGCCGTTTCATACCTGGGGAATCGACATCCTGGGACCTTTCCCGCTGGCGATCAGGCAGATGAAGTACTTGGTGGTGGCGATTGAATATTTCACCAAGTGGATCGAAGCAGAACCAGTGGCGCAGATCACCGCACACAAGGTCGAAGGTTTCGTGTGGAAGAACATCGTGTGCCGGTTTGGAGTGCCTAAACGCCTGGTGTCGGATAATGGGACTCAGTTTGCGAGCCACCTGTTGAAGAAGCTTTGCGAAGGGTTGGGAATTCAACAAGTGTTTGCATCCGTCGAGCACCCTCAGACAAATGGCCAGGTGGAGTCAGCTAATCGAGTATTGTTGAGTAGTTTGAAGAGAAGGCTAGAAAAAGCCAAGGGAAGCTGGGCTGAGGAGGTACCCCGTATAGTCTGGGCGTACCACACCACCGAGCAGTCAAGAACCCATGAGACCCCGTTCAGCTTGGTCTATGGGTGTGATGCCATGATTCCAGTAGAGATCCAGGAGAGCTCGCCGAGATTCCAGAACTTCGTAGAGGAAGACTCGAATGAAGAGAGAAGGCTGAACCTGGATCTACTGGATGAAGTCAGGGAAGAGGCGAGATTAAAAGCTGAGGCGGTGAAGAGAAGGATTGAACGAAGATACAACTCGAAGGTGATGCCAAGGCAGTTTAGGGAAGGCGATCTGGTGATGAGGAAGGCCCACCAGTACGAGATGGAGAATAAACTGTCGCCTAAGTGGACGGGACCGTTCAGAATAACCGAGGCGCTCGGGAACGACGCCTACCGCTTAGAGACGCTGGAAGGAGGGGCGATTCCTCGCACCTGGAACGCCACGCACCTGAAGTTGTACTATAGTTAAGAGCTTTGTAAGTAAAAACAAACACAAAAGTTATATTACAATGTCTCCGATAAAACAGTTTGGAGGGGGCACTCTTTTTTCCCTAAGGAGGGTTTTTAATGAGGCCACCCAATAAAAGAAGAGTTTTCGAAGTATAAGGCGTTTTCAGATTGCATGCTTGCTATTTTCCAAAAAGTTTTGAAGAAAGACCTTGTCACTTATACGTGATTTAAGGCAAGAAAAGATATGTTGTACGCTTTCTAAAAGGTTTTAAGTCCTCATCGTTTTTCGGCGATCGGAGGCATCAGTTAAAGTTTTTAAGTCCTCATCGTTTTTTGGCGATTGGAGGCATCAGTTAAAGTTTTTAAGTCCTCATCGTCTTTCGGCGATCGGAGGCACCAGTTATAAGACCTCAACGCCCTCACGCGTCCTGAGGCAAGTTAAAGACCTCCTCGCCTTCGAGCGAGTGCAGGCGAGAAAGAGTGAAAGTCCTCAGTGTTTCTGGGGGCGAGAAGATGTAACCCCTGGGGCAATGTAGAGGCAAGTGAAAGTCCTCAGTGTTTCTGGGGGCGAGAAGATGTAACCCCTGGGGCAATGTAGAGGCAAGTGAAAGTCCTCAGTGTTTCTGGGGGCGAGAAGATGTAACCCCTGGGGCAATGTAGAGGCAAGTGAAAGTCCTCAGTGTTTCTGGGGGCGAGAAGATGTAACCCCCGGGGCAATGTAGAGGCAAGTAAAAGTCCTCCGTGTTTCTGGAGGCGAGAAGATGTAACCCCTGGGGCAATGTAGAGGCATGATTTAAAGACCTTCTCGCCTATGAGCGAGTTCAGGCGAGCTAAAGACCTTCTCGCCTATGAGCGAGTTCAGGCAAGATAAAATCCTTCTCGTCTCGAACGAGTTCAGGTACGGTGTAGAGGGTGGAAGAAGTTCTCAGGGTGGCTAAGGTAGGTTCGAAGAGAACGCCTAACCACCCGGTCTCTTGCTCTGAAGCACAAGGAGGTAGAGAAGGATCCGAAAGGCGTCTCTACCCCCAGATCAAAGAACAATGGCCAAGGCGTGAAGCCAGAAAGAAGCTGATCGCCAAGAGTTTCTAGCGACCAGGAAAAGTTCAAACAGTGGCGAAAAAGTTAAAAGACCCGTTTTGGTGAAGCAGATCGGATAAGCGATGTCTTAAGCCTTTGAGTTGATTTTCGTTATATGAAGAGCTGATTTTACGTTAAGGCTCATTGCCTTGAGTTTGTGAGTTTTAAAGCGATTATTATTCGAAGTCGGGATGGTTCGAAACAGCTAAGTACAGGATCGTGCTTACAAAATCGCTAAGTTAAATTTCTTTGAAGTAAAATACGCAAGGAAAGCTCAAGCAGTTGAAGAGGTTACAAGAAGAAATGCAAAGGTAATCTCGTTGAGTAAAATATCAGTTCAAAACGCATATACAGGAAAATATGAAGTTTTTACAGTTACATACAAAGGGAAAGTATAAAAGCAATGGATGGATTAAATTGATCAGTCTTCGGCGGGCACCACTTTTCCATCCACCACTTCATTATCCAGCGACACCATGCTGAGATCCAGGTCGGGGAACAAGCAGGCGAATTGTTCCCGTGCAGCTTCGAATCCAGCGGCCAGAATTTGAGCAGAGTTTAGCTTGAGTTCTTCAATCTGCTCCTGAAGTTCCTCAATCCGCTTCTTGAGATCTTCAGTTTGCTCTCTCAGCTCCTTATTCTGTTGCTCCAGCTCTTCAACCTGCTTCTTGAGTTGTTCGTTGATCTCTTGAGCCTGGAGAAGGTCTTCAGCAACCTTCTTGGATTCCGCTTGCACTTGGGCCAATTCAGCAGCCACCTTTCCCTTCTCTTCGTTGGCTTTGGCGAGATCAGCTATGGCGTCGTCCCTTGCCTTTTCCACCTGCCCAAGGAAGGTCTCTCGGTCGGCTGACCTTTTCTCTAGTTTTTGCACCTTGACGGCGTCGGCCTTCATGAGAGCCTCCAGGTCAGCCACCTTGACGCGGTAAGGCACAATCTTGCTCTCTAGTTCGATCTTTTCTTGAGCAAGCTGTTGCACTTTGTGGCGGAGATCGGTGGCCACTTTGCGCGCCAACCTGAGCTCGGTGTTCATTGTGTCCTCCACTCGGGAGTGTTCAATCTCCGCCAGCGTCAAGCTGAAAGACAACTTCTCCACCTCAACCCTCATGGTGCTGTTCTCGGTCTTGAGGTTGAAGAGGTCGTCTTGGAGCCTCCTAGTAGAGCTTTCCACAGCTCTGGTGATGATGGCTGGGATGTCTTCTGCTATTGTCTTTAGCTTAGCAGATAGAGGCTCCCGCATCCTCGTGACCTCAAGGGGGAGGTTTGCTGCTTGTAGAGGCACCAGAGGCGCTGTGGGGGCCTGTTGTGGGTTTTCGTCGCCACATTCCTTAGCAGGTTCTTCAGTGGGCGCTCGTTGGCGTGGTGACGGAATCGGGGATTCGGTGATCAGAATCGGTGAGGTATGAGCGACCTCATCCCCGATTGGCGCAACCTCTGCGGCTGAGGCATTTGAAGGGGGACCCCCTCCCGCTGATACATGTGGCGTGGAGGCGCTCGGGGGGTCCTCCATGAAGTTTGGCTCTTGGGCCTCAACCGCAGGCAGCGCAGTGGCTAGCGGGATAGCTTGGACTGGTGAAACAGGAGCTTGTGGGGGTGGCGACGATGGAGGAGGAGCAGGTGTGGATGGTGGCGTTGACGAGGGAAGAGGGGGTGGTGCAGGTGGTGAAGAAGGTGCCACCCTCTTCCTCTTTGTAACGAGGCCATCCTTAGTGACCTCGTCGTCCTCCTCTTCCTCTTCGTGGATCACTTGAGGAGCCTTTCTCTTGGGCCTCTTGAGGACCAGTTTCTTGCGTTGGGCAGGTTCCTTAGGTGGCGATCGCCCGTGGACGATGGCTGTCTCCACCACCGAGTTGGGCACTGTTTGAGAACCCGTCGCCAACCCGTGGGTTCGGGCGAGCGCCCTCAGTTCAGCAAGCATACCTTTGCCCAACATGTTATCTGCATGAAACGAAAATGCATGGGTTAACTCAAGGAGAAAATAAGTGCACAAGGCAGTATGCAGCAGAGCAGATGATCGGTGCAGGAAAAATAAAACCAAAGTCTTGCGCATAATGCACAAGACGCCCAGAAACAGTCAAATAGAAGCAGTATTAAAACAACAGTTTAAATGTTCTAACCTATTTGAATTTCGAGCTGGTCCTCGTAGAATTCGAAGAGGATCAGGGTGGTGGTAAGGAAAGTGATGTTGGCATCCGCCACCCTTTTCCAGAAAAGACAGAGATCTCTGTCCAATGCCCCCATGCTGTCAGGACTTCTGGGTCTCCTGAAGCAGCTCTTGGACTCTTTCTTCCCCTTGTCCACCCAGTACAAAGGGAAGCCGTCGAGTAGGGAGGCGCCCTTGTCGTTAGGGCGCACTTGGACGAATTTCCCTTTCCAATCTTTATAGGATTGCTGGAAGATAGCAAAGATGGACCTCCCAGCAATCGCGTTCAAGCTGACCCACAGGCGGTCTCCTGGGTGCTTGGCTTCGAAGAGAAATAAAAATACGTCCACGGATGCGGGCAGCCCCAGGTGGTCGCACATCACTTGGAAAGCTCGAACAAACGCCCAGCTGTTGGGGTGAAGCTGGGCGGCGGC
This sequence comes from Phaseolus vulgaris, assembly GCF_051622355.1. Classification (NCBI taxonomy): domain Eukaryota; kingdom Viridiplantae; phylum Streptophyta; class Magnoliopsida; order Fabales; family Fabaceae; genus Phaseolus; species Phaseolus vulgaris. The sequence continues at coordinate 25,031,828 of NC_143507.1, forward strand.
AATGTTGAGCTCGGTAAGGAGTTCCCTCTCGAATCGGGTGAAGGGAAACTTCAGTTTCACCTTCTTGAATAAGGTCATGTAGACGAAGCAGAAAGGCCCGTCAACGCTCACCTTATCATCGGCACAAACGGGCAGATCGGGGGGGCAAGGTAGCACTATCATCTTTTCATCGTGCTCCTTATGAAATGATTGATGAAGCTCATCCCCCTTAGTCAGCCGCAAAACTGCTCCAGCAGTGTTCACAGAAGATGTCTCCCTCAGAAGGGTCGAGTTGGCCCAGGGATACAGGGTTTTGAAGTCTGGCAAGGGAACGGGGGCTCCTCCGGCGATAGGTGGAGTCGCCTGGGCCAGGTTAGGGCGGGAAGACGCAGGCCTCTCAGCCTGGGAAGATGAAGCGCCACGGACTCGTGCTGGGTCGTGTGCTTGTGAAGGGGGGTTTCGTGATGAAGGAGGAGGATTCAGGGTGATCTTTGTGCGAGTCATTGTTGCAGCTGCAAAGGAAGAAGAAAAGGAAAATGATCAGGGGTTACAGAGGCTGACTCGATCATGGAAGGAAGGTGAAAAATGAACCCGTAGGTTCGTTGCGATGATTGACGAAGCCCTAAGTTACGTAGAAGGAGAAATGGAAAAAGCAACCCACAGCGTATGCACCAGGCAGTTACAGGATGATGCGAATCGGTTAAAATGCAAGGAAAACCAGCAGAAGAAGGAAAGTAGGTACCTTTCGATGATCAGGAAGACGACGAAGGATGATGGTGATCCAGAATGTTGGAGAGCGCTGAGAGTTTTTTGCAGAAGGAAGTTAGAGCGTTTGTGAACACGAAGGAGAGTGATGGAACAGTGTGGAGTGAAAATGGGTTTAAGAGTTTTTTCGAAATGGGTTTGGGAAGCGCAAACGGTAGCTGAAGGTAACCGTTGATGAGGCCACGTGTCGAACGATGGGTGAGGGGTTTGGTGGAGCGTCAGAGAAGCAGAAGGTACAACCGCTTGAAATTCCGCGCCAGTGCCACGCAGATCGGTATTGGCCTGACTCTTTCAGTCTTTTCGCTGGACAAGTCTTCGCTTAAGACTGGGGGGCTTGTGTACCGCCCTGGTAGTCGGAAGTGATGACGTGGCACCAAGCTACAGTACAGGCGTGTTGAGAGGACGCCAGGTTGGCAGAAGGGAAGGAGGTCGGGGGGCTCCTGTAGTCGCCAGTTATGAAGTTGGCGTGCTCCGATCTCCAGCGTACCAGAACCGGCGATCACCCAGTTGAAGATGAAGTCGCCAGAAGTAGACTCAGGCGACCTAGTGATCGGAGATCGCCAGAGCAAGCACATCGCCAGAGATGAAGGTGGTGCAGATTATGAAGGCGGCCGGCGAGACCACAGGGAAGGTGTATGAAGGCACCCTAACTCGCCAGTTCCAGTAGAGATCGCACTCCCAAGTTAGCTATGCACTGGGCAGTACCATGCGTAAGTAACTTAGCCAAAAGAGAGTAGAAGCAGCGCCCAAGTCAAGGAGGCTCCAGATGAGGGCACGTGTACAGTTGGATGCGAGCCACGTGTCCAAGTCTGTAACTTCCAGGAGAGAGAAAGTAACCAGGTATATAAGAGTTCTCAACGAACTTTCTAAGGTACGCACGTTCAGATTACACTCTTTACGCTTGCGAGTTATAGAGCTGACTGTGAGAGAGGATTTGCACGGTTCTTGTTCTCTTAGTATTTGGTGATTCGGTCACTGACTTGGGCGTTGGAGTGCGATCGGCCGCAGCGGCGCCGCTCTGTTTCTTTGCAGGTTCTTGAGGTGGATCTCGAAGAGGAACGGAGGTGTGAAGCGGTGCACACGTCGATCCTTTGACGAGGCAGTTTCCAGCGTTCTGGTCAACAGGCAGGATCAGCTATTAAGAGAGTAACCAAGAAAGATACCTTTATCGGACTTAGCATCAAACTTACCTAAGCTGTCTTTGCCATTGTTGAGGATATAACACTTACAACCAAAGACTTTTAGGTGGCTCACATTTGGCTTTCTCCCATTCAGCAACTCATAAGGAGTTTTCTTCAGAATAGGCCGAATCAGCACACGATTCATCACGTAGCAAGCAGTGCTCACAGCATCAGCCCAGAAGCATTTTGGTAAAGCAGAGTCATTTAGGATAGTCCTTGCAAGCTCTTCTAGAGACTTGTTCTTTTTCTCCACTACACCATTCTGTTGGGGTGTTCTTGGTGTAGAGAAGTTATGAGAGATCCCTAACTTGTTGCAGAAGCTAATGAACCTTTCATTTTGAAACTCCCCTCCATGATCACTTCTTATGGCTCCTATGTTGTTGTAGCATGTATTCTGAAGTTTCCTTGCAAGCTTCGTAAATTCTGAATATGCTTCCTTCTTTGTGTGTAGAAAGAGTGTTCAAGTGTACCTGGAAAAGTCATCTACAACAACAAGACCATATAGATTTCCTCCAAGACTCATAGTCCTAGAAGGACCGAAAAGATCCATGTGCAAGAGTTCAAGGGGTTTTGAAGTTGAAACACAATTTTTCAAAGAAAAAGATTTTCTGGTTTGTTTTCCCCTTTGACATGCTTCACATACATGTTCCTTTTCAAATTTGAGTTTGGGTAAGCCATAGACAAGTTCATTTGATACAAGCTTATTTAAATGATTCATATGAATATGAGCAAAATTGTTGTGCCAAAGCCATGATTCCTCATGCTTTGATAGAACACAACCTAATGAAGAATGACTAGATATATCAAGCAGATAAATGGTGTTAGATCTCTTACCAATGAGTAGAACATCCTTTGAATTAGGTAAGCGAATCTCACATGAATTGGTCCTAAAGGTCACTTGATAACCTCTATCACATAGCTGACTAATGCTGAGCAAGCTGTGTTTCAAACCTTCAACATACAGCACATCATGAATAAGCAAACTACTTTCATTTCCTATTGTACCTTTGCCGAGAATTTTTCCCTTGTTATTGTCACCGTAGGTTACATGGCCATCTGGTTTGAGAGAAAAGTTGATGAACATGGATGCATCACCTGTCATATGTTTTGAACAACCACTATCTAGATACCATAAGTGTTGTTTTCTCTCCAAACAACCCTACAAAAGAAACAAAAATCAAGTCATTAGATCTGGTCCCCTTGTGAATTTGGGTCCATAGGTGTTAATGTATTTCCAAGAACCATTAGGCTCCTTAGGAACCAATTGCAGAATACCCTTAGGGACATAAAACTTTCTGATTCTGTAGAACCTAACAGAGTGTCCCTTTTTTCATGCAATAGAAACAACAAACAACTGGTTGTTTCGATTTTTTAACCGATTGTTTTTTAGTGAAAGTTGAAAAAGGTTTTGTGCACCTAGTTTGTTTGCTTTGAGGGTTAAAACCCAAGCCAAATATTCCAAATACACATATTTGGGATGCCAACACATTTTCAAATTTTGATTTTCCTTTCGAAATGATATCAATTGTTTTCACAAGATATAAGACTTTCTCTTGAAGAGACTCACAGTTTTTGCAAAAATTTGAATCACATTTGCAAAAGGGTTTTCCATGCATCAGTGCAGAATTTTCTAAATCAATTTTTGATTGATTCAAGTCTTTTTCCAAAACTGTGATTTTCATTTTCAACTTGTTGTTTTCACATTTCAATCAGTTATTTGAAAAAGTTAATCTCTTAGTTTCTTCATGAATTTCTTGGAAAGCATCAAGCAATTGAAAATAACTTTCACACTTCACTAGTGCAGATATGTAAAACAAATGCGGCTATTTTCAATTTACAAATGCGGTCATAGAACCGCATTTGATCAGCACGCATTCGTAAATCTGGAATTTACAAATGCGGTCCTATGACCGCATTCATAAATCACATTTACAAATGCGGTCATTTCAGGTAACCGCATTTGTATATTATTCTGAATTAGGGAGTGGGTTTGGGGTTTAGGATTTATGAATGCGGTCTTGGTAAAAACCGCATTCATAAATCACTATTTACAAATGCGGTCTTGGTAAATGACCGCATTTGTAAATAGCGAATTCACATTTACAAATGCGGTCATTTACCAAGACCGCATTTGTAAATGCGAATTTGCTATTTACAAATGCGGTCTTGGTAAATGACCGCATTTGTAAATAGTGATTTTTTTTTTAAAATACAATCTGTTTTGTGCAGAAACCATATATTTATATAACCTGCATAATGATCAAACCCAGCCAGACAAATACAGAAATGTAGTGATCAATTGAAATCATCAAAATGTACATTTACAAGTGATCAAATTACATATAATAAAACCACTATTGTTTACCTATGCTAGAGTTATAAAAATTAATGAAATATGTGGACCATGAATCTCTAGTGTACCGCCCTGGTGGTCGGGTGTGATGACGTGGCACCCTGCTACAGTATAGGCGTGTTTGCAAGGCGCCAGGTTGGCAAGAGGGAAGGAAGTCGGAGGGCTCGTGTAGTCGCAAGTTGTTATATTGGCGTGTTCCGAGTTCCAGCTTACCAGGATCGGCGATCGCCAGGTTAAAGATGAAGTCGCTAGATGAAGGAGATCGCCAGAGTGAGCACATCGCCAAGGATGAAGGAGAAGCAGATTATGAAGGCGGCCGGCGAGACCACAGGGAAGGTGTATGAAGGCCCCTAACTCGCCAGTTCCAGTAGAGATCGCACTCCCAAGTTAGCTATGCACTGGGCAGTACCATGCATACGTAACTTGGCCAAAATGAGAGTAGAAGCAGCGCCAAGTCAGAGAGCCTCCAGATGATGGCACGTGTACAGTTGGATGCGAGCCATGTGTCCAAGTCTGTAACTGCCAGGAGAGAGAAAGCTACCAAGTATATAAGAGTTCTTAACAAACTTTCTAAGGTACGCACGTTCGGTTCATACACTTTACGCTTGCGAGTGATAGAGCTGACTGTGAGAGAGGATTTGCACGGTTCTTGTTCTCTTAGTATTTGGTGATACCGTCACTGACTTGAGCGTTGGAGTGCGATCGGCCGCAGCGGCGCCGTACTGTTTCTTTGCAGGTTCTTGAGGTAGATCCCGAAGAGGAACGGAGGTGAGAAGCGGTGCGCACGTCGATCCTTTGATAAGGCAGTTTCCAGCGTTCCGGTCAACAGGCAGGATCATCAGGCGCCCACCGTGGGACCGTGTAAAACTTGCTCCCATCCACGGCGTGAGTTCTTGGAAGTTTTCGAAGTTTTCTACGTGGTTGTGTGCTGGTGCAACCATCGTTCGCTGTTTCTTTAAGTTTCGTTCGGTGAATTTGCGTTTCGTACCGTTCGTTTGGCTTTTCGATCGGTGGAGTGAGGTTTCCTGCTGTTTGCACGTGATCTGTTTGGTGGAAGTTCAAGTTCTTTCGCTTGTTTGATTGTTCGCGGAGAAACGGTGGTTTCTGGCGAAGTTGTGGTTTTCTTTGAAGGCTTACGGTGTTCTTGAGTTTTCTTGCACAGTTTCGCACTGTTTTCTCCGATTGATCGCTGATTCGATCGTGGTTGAAGTGTTGTTCGCTGCATTCCTGTGATTCGCTGAAGTGCATGAGAAAAATGAGAAGCAATCGTTCAAGCCCCGTGGCGCCTGTCGCTGCTGAAGGCGACGCCGCCATGACCATGGCGCACATGGCAGAGATGATGCGCTCGTTGCAGGCAACTGTGGAAGCCTCACGAGTAGAGCAGGCGAGGATACATGAGGACCTGGTCGCCTCTCGCGCCAGGAACGAGGAGCTCAGCAAGGTGACTGAGGAGCTGCGTCGAGCTCTTCAGGAGCAGCAAGGACGTTCTTCTGCTGAAGAGGTGGCGCCGTCGACGCCACCTCGTGTTTTCCCAATGCCTTTTGTTCAGGCGATCACTGACACACCTATTCCCACGAGTGTGGTTCCGGTTAAGGCTGTCTTTACCGGCGTGGAGGATCCAGAGGCTCATCTGACCACGTTCCACACGCAGATGATGCTGTCGGGAGGGTCAGACGCCGTCTACTGCAAGATGTTCGTGAGTACGCTCCAGGGAACGGCGATGGAGTGGTTTGTGAGCCTGCCTAACGGCCACATAACCAGTTTTCAACAGTTCTCGAAGATCTTTGTCGAGCAGTACATCGTGAATAAGGCACCGCCCAGGGTGTCTTATGATCTGTTTGATATAAGGCAGTACAATGGGGAGTCCCTCAGAGACTACCTAAATCGCTTTGGAGCGCAGATGGTCAGATCGCCGGCTAAGGATGAAGAAATGCTGGTCTATGCCTTCAAGAAGGGCGTGCAGCCGGGACCATTCTGCGAGGCCTTGATCAGGGCTCATCCAGCGACGTTTGCTGAAGTCAGGCGACTTGCGGTGGCTCACATCGCCGACGAGAGTGAAGTCGCCGAGAAAAGAGGCAGCGTGGCTCCTGCCAGGCCACGCGCCCAGACCAGGATCCAGCCGCAGAGGGTGCTGGAAACGGCGGCGGCGGCCAGGAAAGACCAAAGGACTCGCCATCCTTATGATAGGAGAAACAAGGGAAGAAGCCAAGCGCGCCAGCAACCAGCACGCCGGGAATACAATCGCCCGCCTAAGCACAAGTTTGTCATGGGACTGGCGGATCTGATCGCCATTCCTAACATATCTGCTAGGTTGAAAGCGCCTGAGAAGGTGGGCGACAAGGTGCTGGGGTCAAAGCAAGATGCCTGGTGCGAGTTCCACCAATGTTTTGGCCACACTTTGGACTCGTGTTTGTCTTTGGGATATCAGCTCGACGATCTGGTTAAGAGCGGGTTCCTAAATGACTATCTACTGGACAGGAGGACGGGGGGAGCGTCGAGTTCCCAGCCAGTAGGTGGAGAAGCCCAGCAGCACGAGATGCCTATCCACGGGGAGATCCACACCATTGCAAGGGGTTTCTCAGGTGGTGGATGCACCGCATCGCAGAGGAAGAAGTACGCGCGATCGGTGATGACAGTGGATATGTTTGAAGATCACTCGCCGGAAGTGGACATTACGTTCACCAAGCAGGATCTTCGGGACGTTGTGCCTCATGACAACGATCCCATAGTCATTTCGTTGATTACGGCGGGAAGGAAGGTCCACAGAGTCCTGGTGGACCAAGGGAGCTTGGCAGACGTGATGTTCTGGCCGACTTTCACGCAGTTGGAGTTGTCCCTTGACCAGCTAAGGCCCTATGGAGGGTGCCTATATGGGTTCGCTGGCGACCAGGTGGAGGTCAGGGGGTACATTGAGCTGAGAACCACGTTTACAGATGAGGCTGGTTCGAGAACGGAGAAAATCAAGTACCTCATCGTAAACGCCTCTTCGGCGTATAACATCCTGTTGGGAAGGCCCACGCTTAACAGGATAGGCGCCATTCCGTCGACTCGGCACATGAAGGTAAAGCTGCCGTCCATGGAAGGGGTGGTGATCACGATTAAGTCTGATCAGAAAGAAGCGAAAAGGTGCTATGAGAATAGCCTGAAAAACAAAAGATCAGTGAGTTATGTAACAACCACCCCACCTCCCGGTGTGAAGCCTAGATCGACGGCAACAGAGGAGGCTGCCGGAAGAGATGTGGAGATGATAGACGCTGAGCTAGGGGAGAGGAATGCTGGCCTGGAGGAGGAAGAGGCGCGGAATCGCCCTGAGGAAGCAAGGGAACAGGGAATCGCCAGGGCGGTCATCGCTAGAGAATCCAGGCCTAAACCTGTCGAGCAGTGGCTCGAAAAGGAGATCGGGGGAAAAATCTTCAAGCTCGGAAGATCCCTGGAGGTCGATCTCCAGGACCAGATCGCCAAGGTGATTGAGCGGCATCTGGACGCGTTTGCATGGTCCGCTTCGGACATGCCCGGGATTAATCCCGACTTCTTGTGCCATAATCTGGCGATGGATAACATGGTGAGACCGGTGCGACAAAGGAGAAGAAAATTCAACGAGGAGAGGAGGCAGGCGATCAGGGACGAAACACAGAAACTCCTCGCTGCAGGCCACATCAGGGAAGTCCAGTACCCTGAATGGTTGGCAAATGTCGTGCTGGTGAAGAAGAGTAACGGGAAATGGCGCATGTGCGTCGATTTCACCGACCTGAACAAAGCTTGCCCAAAGGATTCGTATCCTTTACCAAGCATTGATGCCCTGGTTGATAGTGCTGCAGGGTGCAAGTTGTTGAGTTTCCTGGATGCCTTCTCAGGCTATAATCAGATCAAGATGCATCCCATGGATGAAGAAAAAACAGCCTTCATGACGGAGAGATCGTGCTACTGCTATAAGGTGATGTCGTTTGGGCTGAAGAACGCGGGGGCCACGTACCAGAGGCTGATGGATCGAGTACTTGCACCGATGCTAGGAAGGAATGTGCAAGCTTACGTCGATGACATGGTCGTGACCTCGCAGGAAAAAAGCAAGCACGTTGCGGACTTGGAAGAATTATTCACGACGATCGCCAAGTTCAAATTGAAGCTGAATCCGGAAAAATGCATTTTCGGCGTGGAGGCTGGAAAGTTTTTGGGTTTCCTCCTGACTGAAAGAGGAATAGAAGCCAACCCGGACAAATGCGCCGCCATCTTGGCGATGAGGAGCCCGGCTACGGTGAAAGAAGTCCAGCAGCTAACAGGTCGGATGGCAGCCCTATCTCGCTTCGTGTCAGCTAGCGGAGAAAAGGGACATCCCTATTTTCAATGTCTGCGGTGCAATAATAAGTTTGTTTGGACGAAAGGGTGCGAGGAAGCTTTCGTCAAACTGAAGGAGTACCTGGCGATCCCGTCGGTTCTGTGCAAACCGCTGGCGGGAATCCCTCTCAGGTTGTATTTTGCTGTGACTGAGAGGGCGGTGAGTGCGGTGCTCGCCCAGGATCAAGATCAGGCTCAGAAGCCTATATATTTTGTGAGCAAGGTGTTGCAGGGCCCAGAAACGAGATATCAGGCCCTGGAGAAGGTTGCGCTGGCTGTGATATTTTCGGCGAGGAGGTTGCGCCACTACTTCCACAGTTTCACAATACTGGTGATGACTGACCTGCCCATCCAGAAGGTCTTGAAGAAGCCCGACGTTGCGGGAAGGATGGTGAAGTGGGCAGTGGAGTTGTCAGAGTTCGATATCAAATATGAGCCCCGAGGCCCGATCAAGGGGCAAATCTTTGCAGATTTCGTGGTTGAGCTCTCATCAGAGGCGACGCGGGTTGAAGGAGACGATTTCCGTTGGGTACTTTCGGTGGATGGATCGTCGAACCAGCAGGGCAGCGGTGCTGGAGTCATATTGGAAGGGCCCAACGGCGTGCTGATCGAACAATCTCTGAGGTTTGCCTTCAAAGCCAGCAACAATCAAGCAGAGTACGAGGCGTTGATCGCCGGAATTTTGCTGGCCAAGGAGATGGGAGCTAGGGTGCTGATGGCTAAGAGTGACTCGCTGCTAGTCACGGGGCAAGTAACAGGCGAGTTCCAGGCTAAAGATCCACAAATGGCGGCTTACTTGGCGTATGTGCAGGAATTGAAGAGTTCCTTTGCCTCCTTTGAAGTGGTGCATGTGCCCAGAGAGCAGAATGCCCGAGCTGACTTGCTTGCTAAGCTCGCCAGCTCAGGCAAGGGGGGTAGGCAGAGGACGGTGATTCAAGAAACTCTGAAGACGCCAAGGGCATTTGTAGCAGATCACCTGGTCCTTTAGATAAGCAAGTCGACGGAGAGAGCAGCGAGAAGCCATAAGTGCTTGACGCAAGAAACTCTGAGATCGCCGAGGATTAGAGCATGTCGAGGAGAGAAGGTGGACGTGATGCAGGTCTGCGCCGCCCATAAGCCAGACACTTGGATAACACAGTACAAGCGGTGCCTGGCAGATGGCCTCCTCCCACTGGATCCAACAGAAGCTAGGAAGGTAAAGAAAAATTCCAACAAGTACACATTGATCGATGGCGATCTGTACAGGTTTGGGTTCACTCACCCACTCCTGGAATGTATACACGGCGAGAAGTGCACGAGAATCATGGCGGAGCTCCACGAAGGTATATGCGGAAGCCACGTCGGGGGTCGACCTCTGGCCGCGAGGACTCTCCGTGCAGGCTACTACTGGCCATCCATGAGAGAAGACTGCAAAAAATATGCCCAATGTTGTAAACAATGCCAACAGCACGCCGATTGGCTTAAGGCACCTCCCGAGGAGTTGAAGTCGATCTATAGCCCTTGGCCGTTTCATACTTGGGGAATCGACATCCTGGGACCTTTCCCGCTGGCGATCAGGCAGATGAAGTACTTGGTGGTGGCGATTGAGTATTTCACCAAGTGGATTGAAGCAGAACCAGTGGCCCAGATCACCGCACACAAGATCGAAGGTTTCGTGTGGAAGAACATCGTGTGCCGGTTTGGAGTGCCTAAACGCCTGGTGTCAGATAATGGGACGCAGTTTGCAAGCCACCTGTTGAAGAAGCTTTGCGATGGGGTGGGAATTCAACAAGTGTTTGCATCCGTCGAGCACCCTCAGACAAATGGCCAGGTGGAGTCAGCTAATCGGGTGTTGTTAAGAGGTTTGAAGAGAAGGCTCGAGAAAGCCAAGGGAAGTTGGGCTGAGGAGGTGCCCCGTATAGTCTGGGCGTACCACACCACCGAGCAGTCAGGAACCCATGAGACCCCGTTCAGCTTGGTCTATGGGTGTGATGCCATGATTCCGGTGGAGATCCAGGAGAGCTCGCCGAGATTCCAGAACTTCGTAGAGGAAGACTCGAATGAAGAGAGAAGGCTGAACCTGGATCTGCTGGATGAGGTCAGAGAAGAGGCGAGGCTGAAGGCTGAGACGGTGAAGAGGAGGATCGAACGAAGATACAACTCAAAGATGATGCCAAGGCAGTTTAGAGAAGGCGATCTGGTGATGAGGAAGGCCCACCAGTACGAGATGGAGAATAAACTGTCACCCAAGTGGACTGGACCGTTCAAAATAACCGAGGCGCTCGGGAACGGAGCCTACCGCTTAGAGACGCTGGAAGGAGGGGCGATTCCTCGCACCTGGAACGCCACGCACCTGAAGTTGTACTATAGTTAAGAGCTTTGTAAGTAAAGACAAACACAAAGGTTATATTACAATGTCTCTGTTAAAACAGTTTGAAGGGGGCACTCTTTTTTCCCTAAGGAGGGTTTTTAATGAGGCCACCCAATAAAAGAAGAGTTTTCGAAGTATAAGGCGTTTTCTGGTTGCATGTTTGCTGTTTTCCAAAGGTTTTGAAGAAAGACCTTGTCGCTTGTAAGTGATTTAAGGCGAGAAAAGATATATCGCATGCTTTCAGTTAAAGTTTTAAGTCCTCATCGTTTTTCGGCGATTGGAGGCACCGGTTAAAAGTTTTAAGTCCTCATCGTTTTTCGGCGATTGGAGGCACCAGTTAAAGTTTTAAAGTCCTCATCGTTTTTCGGCGATTGGAGGCACCAGATGAAAGACCTCAACGCCCTCGCGCGTTCTGAGGCAAGTTAAAGACCTCCTCGCCGTCGAGCGAGTGCAGGCGAGAAAGAGAAAGGGTCCTCAGTGCATCCAGGGGGGAGGAGATGTACACCCTGGGCAAGTTGAGGCACCAGTTAAAGACCTCCTCGCCGTCGAGCGAGTGCAGGCGAGGAAGAGTAAAAGTCCTCCGTGTTTCTGGGGGCGAGAAGATGTAACCCCTGGGGCAATGTAGAGGCACCAGTAAAAAGTCCTCCGTGTTTCTGGGAGCGAGAAGATGTAACCCCTGGGGCAATGTAGAGGCAAGATAAAGACCTTCTCGCCTATGAGCGAGTTCAGGCAAGATAAAGACCTTCTCGCCGATGAGCGAGTTCAGGCGAGTTAAAGACCTTCTCGCCGATGAGCGAGTTCAGGCGAGTTAAAGACCTTCTCGCTTATATGCGAGCTTAGGCAAAATAAAATCCTTCTCGTCTCGAACGAGTTCAGGTATGGTGCAGAGGGTGGAAGAAGTTTGGAAGGTGGCTAAGGTAGGTTCGAAGAGAACGCCTAGTCAACCGGTCTTTGTTCTGAAGTCCAGGAGGGCAAAGAAGGATCCCAAAAGGCATTTCTACTCCCAGATAAAGAAACAATTGCCAAAGCATGAGGCCAGGGAAAGTTGATATCACCAAGAGTCATTGGCGATCAGGAGGAGTTCAAACAGCGCCGAGAAGGTTAAAAGACTTATTTGATGAAGCGGGTCGAGTGGAACGGTGTTTGAGCCAATAACTGGGTTACAGTTCGTTGCTTGAAGGGTATTCTTGCGATAAGGTTAGTTGCCTTAAGAGTACAAGTTGGTTAAGGTGATTATTACTTGAGTTTGAAGTGGTTCGAAGCAGTTAAGTCAAAAGTCGTGTTTGCAAAATCGTTAAGTTAAATCCGGTAAAGTTAAACATGCAAAGGAGGTTAAGGCGCTTAAAGAAGTCAGGAGAGGGAATATCCAAACTTTGTCATTAAGATAAGTATCTGTTAAAGGCACATATACACGAGTTTATTACAGAATAATACAAGGGAAGAAACGAAGGTAGTAGACGAAGAAGAGTTGATTAGTCTTCAGCAGGAACGACTTTTCCATCTACTACTTCATTGTTCAGCGACACCATGCTGAGATCCAGATCGGGGAATAGGCAAGCGAATTGCTCCCGAGCAACTTCGAATCCAGCAGCCAGAATCTGAGCAGAATTTAGCTTGAGTTCTTCAATTTGCCCCTGAAGTTCCTCAATCCGCTTCTTTAGGTCTTCAGTTTGCTCTTTCAGCTCTTTATTCTGCTGTTCCAGCTCTCCAACCTGTTTTTTAAGTTGTTCGTTGGTCTCTTGAGCCTGGAGAAGGTCTTCAGTAACCTTCTTGGATTCCGATTGTGCTTGGGCCAACTCAGCGGCCACCTTTCCTTTCTCTTTGTTGGCCTCGACGAGATCAGCCATGGCGTCGTCCCTCACCTTTTCTACTTGCCCAAGTAGTTTCTCTCGGTCGATCGACCTCTGCTCCAGTTTTTGCACCTTAGCGGCGTCAGCCTTCATGAGAGCCTCCAGGTCGACCGCCTTGGCACGAAGAGGCACAATTTTGCTTTCCAGCTCTACCTTCTCTTGGGCAAGTTGGTGAACTTTGTGGCGAAGGTCAGTAGCCTCCTTGTGCGCCAGCCTGAGCTCGGTATTCATGGCATCCTCCACTCGGGAGTGTTCGATTTCTGCGAGCGTCAGGCTGAAGGACAACTTCTCCACCTCGATCCTCATGGTGCTGTTTTCGGTTTTGAGGTTGAAGAGGTCGTCCTGGAGCCTCCTGGTTGAACCCTCCACAGCCCTGGTTATGATCGCAGGGATGTCCTCCGCTATAGTCTTCAGCTTGGCGGTTAGAGGCTCCCACATCCTTGTGACCTCAAGGGGGAGGTTTGCGGCTTGCAGAGGCACCAGAGGCGTTGTGGGGGCTTGTTGTGGGTTCTCGTCGCCACCTTCCTTAGCAGGTTCTCCAATAGTTGCTTCTTGGCGTGGCGACGGAATCGGGGATTCGGTGATCAGAATCGGAGAGGTGTGAGCAACCTCATCCCCGATTGGAGCATCTTCTGCAGCTGAAGCATTTGAAGGGGGACCCCCTCCAGCTGACACATACGGCGTTGAAGCGCTTGGGGGGTCCTCCAGGAAGTTTGGCTCTTGGGCCTCAGCTGCAGGTGGCGCAGTGGCCAGTGGAACCGCTTGGACTGGTGAGGAAGGAGCCTGTGGTGTTGGCGATGATGGAGGAGGAGCAGGCGTCGATGGTGGTGTTGAGGTTGGAAGAGGGGGTGGAGCAGGTGGTGAAGAAGGTGCCACCCTCTTCCTCTTCGTAACGAGGCCATCCTCGGTGACCTCGTCGTCCTCTTCTTCCTCCTCATGGATGACTTGAGGGGCTTTCCTTTTAGGTCTCTTAAGGACCAGTTTTTTGCGTTGGGCGGGTTCCTTGGGTGGTGATCGCCCTTGGACAATGGCGGCCTCCACCACCGAGTTGGGCACCGTTTGGGAACCGGTCACCAACCCGTGGTTTCGGGCGAGCGCCTTTAGTTCGGCGAGCATGTTTCTGGGCAACATGTTGTCTGCATGGGACGAAAATGCATGGGTTAACTCAAGGAAAACAAATAAGTGCATTAGGTAATAAACAGCAAAGCAGGCGGTATGTGCAGGAAAGGTAAAACCAAAGTCTTGTGCATAACGCACAAGACGCCCAGAAACAGCTAAACAAGAAGCGGTATCAAAACAAGAGTTTAATGTCCTAACCTATTCGAATTTCTAGCTGATCTTCGTAGAATTCGAAGCATATCAAGGTGGTGGTGAGGAATGATATATTGGCGTCCGCCACCTTCTTCCAGAAGAGATAGAGGTCTCTGTCCAATGCTCCCATGCTGTCAGGACTTCTGGGCCTCCTGAAGCAGCTCTTGGACTCCTTTTTCCCCTTGTCCACCCAGTACAAGGGGAAGCCATCGAGAAGGGAGGTGTCCTTGTCGTTTGCACGTACTTGGACGAATTTCCCCTTCAAGTCTTTGTACGATTGCTGGAAGATGGTAAAGATGGACCTCCCAGCAATTGCGTTCAAGCTGACCCACAGGCGGTCTCCTGGGTGCTTGGCTTCGAAAAGGAATAAAAACACGTCCACCGACGCGGGCAACCCCAGGTGGGCGCACATTACTTGAAAAGCTCGAACAAACGCCCAGCTGTTGGGGTGGAGCTGGGCGGCAGCAATGTTGAGCTCGGTAAGAAGTTCCCTCTCGAATCGGGTGAAGGGGAACCTGAGCCTGACCTTCTTGAATAGAGTCGTATAGACAAAACAGAAGGGCCCGTCGGCGCTTACTTTGTCATCAGCACACACGGGCAGATCGGCGGGGCAAGGCAGCACCATCATCTTCTCGTCGTGCTCCTTGTGAAACGATTGGTAAATCTCATCCCCCTTAGTCAGCCGCAAGACTGCTCCCGCAGTGTTCACTAAGGATGTCTCTTTCAGAAGGGTTGAGTTGGCCCAGGGATATAAAGTTTTGAAGTCTGGCAGAGGAACGGGGGCTCCTCCAGCGTTAGGTGGAGTCGCCTGGGCCAGGACAGGTTGGGAAGACGCAGGCCTCTCAGCCTGCGAGGATGAAGCGCCACGAACTGATTTTGGGTCGTGTGCTTGTGAAGGAAGGTTTCGTGCTGAAGGAGGAGGGTTCGGGGTAATCTTGGTGCGAGTCATGATAGCAGCTGCAAAGGAAGAAGAAAGGAAAAATGATCAGGGGGTTACGAAGGCTGACTCGATCATAGAAGGAAGGTGAAAGACGGACGAATGTAGGTTCGTTGCGACGATTGACGAAGCCCTGAGTTACGTAGAAGAATAAATGGAAAAACAACCCACAGCGTATGCACCAGGCAGTTACAGGATGATGCGAATCGGTTAAAATGCAAGGAAAGCCAGCAGAAGAAGGAAAGTAGGTACCTTTTGATGATCAGGAAGACGATGAAGGTAGATGGTGATGCAGGATGCTGGAGAGCGCTGAGAGTTTTTGCAGAAGAAAGTTGGAGCGTTCGTGAATGCGAGGGAAAGTGATGGAACAGTGCTGAGTGAAAATGGGTTTAAGGGTTTTTTCGAAATGGGTTTAGGAAGCGCAAACGGCAACTGAAGAGAGCCGTTGATGAAGCCACGTGTCGAGCGATGAGTGAGGGGTTTGGTGGAGCGTCAGGGCAGCAGAAGGTACAACCGCTTGGAATTCTGCGTCAGTGCCACGTAGATTGGTGTAGACGTAGGCTCTTTCAGTCTTTTCGCTAGACAAGTCTTCGCTTAAGACTGGGGGGCTTGTGTACCGCCCTGGTGGTCGGGTGTGATGACGTGGCACCCTGCTACAGTATAGGCGTGTTTGCAAGGCGCCAGGTTGGCAAGAGGGAAGGAAGTCGGGGGGCTCGTGTAGTCGCCAGTTGTTATATTGGCGTGTTCCGAGTTCCAGCTTACCAGGATCGGCGATCGCCAGGTTAAAGATGAAGTCGCCAGATGAAGGAGATCGCCAGAGTGAGCACATCGCCAAGGATGAAGGAGAAGCAGATTATGAAGGCGGCCGGCGAGACCACAGGGAAGGTGTATGAAGGCCCCTAACTCGCCAGTTCCAGTAGAGATCGCACTCCCAAGTTAGCTATGCACTGGGCAGTACCATGCATACGTAACTTGGCCAAAATGAGAGTAGAAGCAGCGCCAAGTCAGAGAGCCTCCAGATGATGGCACGTGTACAGTTGGATGTGAGCCATGTGTCCAAGTCTGTAACTGCCAGGAGAGAGAAAGCTACCAGGTATATAAGAGTTCTTAACAAACTTTCTAAGGTACGCACGTTCAGTTCATACACTTTACGCTTGCGAGTGATAGAGCTGACTGTGAGAGAGGATTTGCACGGTTCTTGTTCTCTTAGTATTTGGTGATACCGTCACTGACTTGAGCGTTGGAGTGCGATCGGCCGCAGCGGCGCTGTACTGTTTCTTTGCAGGTTCTTGAGGTAGATCCCGAAGAGGAACGGAGGTGAGAAGCGGTGCGCACGTCGATCCTTTGATAAGGCAGTTTCCAGCGTTCCGGTCAACAGGCAGGATCATCTAACATATGAAATGCCTTCCTCACTCATTGGTGTTTCTTCTGTGAATAACTGCATTGCAAAGTTGACATAAATTAGTTTCTAGATATATATATGTTCAAGAATTATAAAAATGATTTAACATATACCTCTTTCCAACCAGTTTTAACACCTAGTCTTATAATGGTAATCATCCATTGCATAATGTAATAGCCACACTCATAGCTTCCTGGTTGTTTATTACACTATAATTCAATAAAAATTAATATGTTAGTATATTGATAAACAATGATAATAGAGAAAGAAAAAAATTACAAACCTTTACTCTTATGTAGTTCAAATTATTTGAACTGGATCGACCTTTTAGGATGTTATATCCACGCCATGAACTGGTTAATACAAAAAACCTCGTTAGTAGATGGTTAATTAGTAACATACAAAGTTAAGTTTATACTATACTTACGTATCAATGATATCCTTAAATTTTGTGGGCATCTTCTTGTGTAGGGAACAGAACCACACAGCAGTCTTATCAATGGTTGATAAGACAAGTAACTGCCAATGATGCCTATATGATCATTGAAAAGAGTTAGTAAATATTTAAAACATGAAATAATAATAATTGATGACATATAATTAAACTTACTCATTAATATAAGGGCATAAATAAATTTGTTTTCCCTCTTTTTCCAGGATGTTAGTGATGTATGCTTGAGTCTCAGTTGAGTTTGGTCCAACGGGATTAGTATATGCAGGATCTAAGAATCCATACATATTTTCCTTCCCCTCAGTGATACAGACTCTATGCAAAAACCTACAAGTTTTTAGTTAAAGCATAATCAATAATAATTTAACATAAAGTAAATTGAATAATAGGTAAAGATACTTACATCATAAAAAATTGAATTATACTTATATTGAGCTCCTGTTTCCCAGATATAAATTCTGATAAATCTGTGTTGTAAATCATCAGTGGCAGTTCAGTGTTGATTTGAAAAAATGTATTATCCCACGGAACTGGAAAAGGATCATTGCCAATCTGACTAGCAATGAGACGTAGGGAAGCCATAGGATCGTCAACTGGAACCTCACGCTTATTTTTTGGACTTGGTGGCTGAAAAGGTTTCTACAAGATAAACAACATTTGTATTAAATTATATGTAATATATAAATATAAATAAAAAATAATATAATGAAACGAAATTATTACATGAGGTTCGGGCATAGATCGAATGAGCTCTCTGGGCCAGGCAACGAATGTCTGAAATGCATCGGCCACAGTGGTTACCTCATCTGAAGGTAGTGGAACACGAGCATCAGGAAATCGTACTTTTTCAACTGTTACCTTCGCCACATCAGGGGAGAGAGGAACGTTATGTAAGGTGGTGGCGTTTTTATAGACTTTTCCAAGTGCCACCACCCGAGGAAGTTTGCCGCCCACTACCAGTAGCTCACAATCCTCTGTTTGCCCATTGATATCATCCCCTGATGTTGGAGGAGCCGCACAACTCCCCTTTGTGCTCTTGGGAGTGGGACTAACAAGGGGTTCAATCGGCTCAGCACAAACTTGTTGCGATAGAAACTCTTGTCGCATTCGATCATTCTCCTTTTTCATCTCCAGCCACATCAAATCAGTCTCCTTTCTCATCTCCTCCATTATTTCTTCACGTAACTTACTCTTCATTTGAGTTTCCTTCTTGGAGGAGGAGGATGGCTGTCGTTCTGAAACTCCAAAATAAAGTTTAATTCCGACCCCTTGTTCAGCGGCACGAACACGACCAGAGTGTTCAGGTCGTCCAATTGCTTCAACCAGGATATCGTGACGACCTTCAGCAACAAATTTACCGTCGGATTCCAAGGAATCCTGCAAGAGTACACAAAAACCATATTTTCAATCATTAATATAATTAATGCTTCAAAAAAATTGAAAATAACAAAAATAACTTACAATTTTTTCGATTATAACCCCGGATTGCTCAGAACTTGGTGCACCCGACTTCTTAATTCGGGCCCTCTTCCATTTTACATGGCGAAAAGGTGGTGATGGAGGAGAAGTGACCCCTGTTTCCACATTCTCAGACAACGTCCCCTGTTGAGATTTCTCCTTTTCCACCATCAGTGTTTGCTCAAGTTTTCTATACCCCGAACGAGACATAATGTGCGGGGTAAGATTCTTCAAAGCTATCTCTTGAGCTTTCTTCCGACGATCCTGTCATAATTGAAATAAACAAACTGAAGTAAATAAGATAAACTTATTAATGTTATATAAACAAAAAAGTTACTTCACTTACCATCCAAGCCTCATTTTCACGGCTTTCTCTAAAAAGACGCCATGTCTCTTCATCAATATGTTGGTACTTTAAACATGGATTTTTGTCTTTAAGGTCGCCAAAAATGTATCTCGAAGTCAGTCTTGACTTAAAGGTACAAAATTTAAGTGCGATATTGGATAATATCTTTGATCGAAGCGGTTCCACATCAGGAATGTCAAAGTTTGCCTGGAAAATAACATCATCAAATTAAAATTAATTAATCAATATTAAAAAGCATTATATGATAACAATAATAATGTAAAGCTTACCAGAACATCCTCCCATAGCATGTTCCGATCAACCTCTGAAACCTCATCCCATGAATTAATCAAAATGGAGAGCCTCTCACGAGAAACAACTCCAAGATAGCTCATAAACTCATCTGCCTTAGGACCAAAAGCCACTCCAGTGTTGACGTCAATGTCAACATGTGTCTTCTCACCAGCAGCACGTCTCAATGCAAGACGCTTCAATCTAGTAGGTCCTCTATTGCCTCGTCCAGATCGAGGTCTGTTTGGAGTCTGGTCGTCATCCATGTCTCTGTTAAAAAAATTAGGTAACAAACATTAGTTAATGTGAATCGAATTAAAATCATATAAAAATAATACAAAAAATTCTAAATGTTTATTTACATGTTGCATGTGGGTGGAATGTTTATATGTAAATTCCTTCACTGTGGTCTTTACGGGTTGCATTAACATCATCAAGTACATCGTCATCTTTATTAGTTATCATTGGTGTGAATGAACGAGTTTCGCCATATTCAATATCATCTATGGCTTCCCCTTGTTTTTTCCCGTGTAAAACGACATACCAATGTTCTGACGTAGGATCTTTCACATAGAAAACCTGAGATGCTTGTTGAACCATTATAAATGGCTCATCTCGATACCCTATCTTTCGAAAGTCCACTAGTGTGAATCCTGATTCATCAATTTTAACCCCACTTTTATTGTCAACCCATTTACACTTGAAAACTGGAAAGGAAAACTTAGTGTAGTCAATCTCCCATATCTCTTCTATAAACCCATAGTATGCCATTGATCCAAGTACTGGATTTGTATCTTTCGAAGTCGAAAACTGCATTGACTCGGCTTCAAGAGTAACACCAGAATTTTGAACTGTACTCTTTTCATCCATGGACTTGGTGTAAAATATACAATTATTCACTTCGTACGCTGTACATGAGATGACATCAAACTTCAATCCAGCAGCCAACCAAGTCAAGGTCTCTGATGCCATTGAATCCTTGAAAACCTCATCTTTAAACCAAGGCATGAAAGTTCTATTATGTTCCATCAAGACCCATTTCTCTGCTTGTCTTCGGTTATTTGCCTTCACAATGGCTTTATGAGCTTCTATGTAAGGTACAACTTCATCTGTGTTATTCAATATGTACAAATGTGCTTGCAAGACTTCTGATCGAGATTTGCTTACAATATTCACACCACGTAAACATTTAGTTGTAGAACGCCTGTGGTGCCATGAATTAGCTGGAACACCTATTGGATTTGCTTTTGTCATGTACTCTGAACAAAATTCAATACTTTCTTCAGCTATGTACCTTTCAATCATTGAAGCCTCTGGACGATAATGATTTTTCACATAACCTTTCAAAATTTTCATATACCGCTCAACAGGATACATCCATCTTAAGTACACAGGTCCACACAATCTAACCTCTCTTACCAGATGCACCACTAGATGAACCATGATGTCAAAAAAAGACGGAGGAAAAAACATTTCCAATTCACACAAGATAACAACAATTTCATTTTGAAGTTCATCTAGTTTTGAGGGATCAACGACTTTACAACAGATGGAAGAGAAGAATGAGCACAAACGGGTTATGGTGTGTCTAACATTTTTTGGTAAGATCCCACGGATAGCTACCGGCAACAACTGTTGCATCAAGATGTGACAATCATGAGACTTCAACCCAATTAACTTCAAATCTTGCATTGACACTAGGCTCTTCACATTTGAGGAATGTCCTTGTGGCACTTTCACACCCTTTAGACATTGACAAAAACTAATTTTTTCATCTTTTGACATTGTGTAACAGGCTGGGGGCAAATATGTACGCTTACCCATTTCTATGGGTGCCAACTCGCCGCGTATGTTCATCTCAATCAAATCTAAACGAGCATTTAGACCATCCTTCGTCTTCCCGTTAATGTTAAGAAGTGTACCAATTAAGCTATCACACACATTCTTCTCAACATGCATTACATCTATACAATGTCTGACTTCTAACCTCGACCAGTACGGAAGATCAAAGAAGATTGATTTCTTCTTCCAAATATTTGTCACAGATGACTTTTTTTTGGACTTACCGAAGGTGTGGTCTATGTTATTTACCTTTTTGTAAACCTCAACACCGGTTAATGGAGTTGGTGGACCACTACCCTCTTGGTGTCCATTAAAGGCTTTTTTCAACCTCCGGTAAGGATGATGACTTCTAAGAAACCTCCGATGCCGAAGATATACTGTTTTCCTTCCATGTTTCAATTGTTGAGAAGCAGTGTCTTCTTCGCATATTGGACACGCTTTGTGACCCTTAACACTATAACCTGATAAGTTACCATATGCCGGAAAGTCATTGATGGTGCAAAATAACATGGCATGAAGCTTGAAAGTTTCATTAGCAAAACCGTCAAATACTTCGACACCCTGGTCCCACATTAACTTCAAATCTTCAATTAGGGGACTTAGATAAACATCAATATCATTCCCTGGTTGTTTCGGACCGGATATCATCATAGACAACATCATGTATTTTCGCTTCATGCACAATCCAGGAGGTAAGTTGTAAATAACTAGTAATACAGGCCATGAACTGTGATTTGTACTCATATTACCAAACGGATTCATTCCGTCTGTAGCTAAACCAAGTCGGATATTTCTTGATTCTTTACCAAATTCTGGAAAGTCATCATCAAATTTCTTCCATTGAATAGAATCAGCTGGATGTCGGTACATGCCATCGCATTTCCTCTCATCTGCATGCCATCTAAGATTCTTAGCATCGTCTGGGTTTGCAAACAGACGCTTCATCCTTGGAATGATGGGAAGATACCACATAACCTTCATTGGAGGTCCATGCTTTTCCATGTCATCAATAGAATCATCATCTTTTTGTTTCAACTTATAACGTGATAACCCACACCTCGGACAACTTTTCAACAATTCAAAATCTTTCCGGTATAATATACAATCATTAGGACATGCATGTATCTTTTTGTACTCCATACCCATTGGACAAAGAATCTTTTTGGCCTCGTAATTACGATTAGGTAGACTATTTCCCTCTGGAAGCATATCCTTCAACAGCTGGAGCAATTCCGTGAAGCTTTTATCAGTCCATCCGTTTATTGCCTTCAAATTCATCAATCTTAACACCGCCGACAACCGTGTGAAGTTAGTTGATCCAGGATACAAAGGAGTTTCTGCATCTTTTGACATACTTTCATATCCATGCGCTTTTGCAAAACACTCAGCTCCCACATCACGAATCATGTCCTCCAATCGATCATCATCTCCATCATCGTGTACTGCTTCATCCATGGTAGAACCCACATATTCCTCAGTTACGGAAACACGTGGTAAATTTAATAATTCACCATGCCATGTCCAAGTTGTATAAGATCGAAGAAACCCATCACACAGCAGGTGTTCCCTCATGATATTCACATCCAGTATCCTTCCATTCAAACAGTTAACGCACGGACACCTGATCTTTGCTCCATCATGACCACTAATAATCGCGTTACGCTGCGCAAATTGTATAAATTCCTCTACTCCCCTTTCGTACTCATCACTTATACGAACAGCATTAATCCAACTTCGATCCATTATATATTCTGGAATATAGTTAGGATTTTCTAATAATTAGTATTCTATTCAATCTCACATATTTGCCGAGGGTCGAACACCCCCGGACTCAATCCAAACACGATATTTCTATTCTAAAAGTAACAATAACTAACATAACATAAAAATTTTATTAAAATGTAATTAACAACTAACTAAATATATAATATAAATTTAAGAAAATAGAAATTATATAATACAAAAATTCAAAATACACACAAATATATAAATTATTAGTTATTAGTTATAAATTCCAAGTTGTATTACTAATTAATTAAATATATATTATAATACAGAAAAATAACAATTCAAAATATTAAATATAAATTCAAAATATTAAATATAAATTCAAAATATTAAATATAAATTAAATACAACACCAACCTTTAGGTTGATGGTGATCGGAGTGGCAGAGGCACAAGACGAAGACGAGGACAAAGACGAGGACGAAGACGAAGGCGCAGGCGGTGGCGGAAGTTTTCGACTATGACAGTGGCAGTGGCGGAGCAGAAAAAACCGGCGAACCCAATAGAACAGTAACCACCTATATGACAAAAACGAGTTAGGAAACAAAATGACAATGCCAAGGAAGTGAATAATGACAATGACAAAATCGAAAACGAAAACAAACGTTGAAGCGGAGAGAGCTGAAACTTACAATGCAAAGGGAGAGCTGAAACAGAACGTTGAAACGAAGAGCGGAGAAGACGAAAGTGAAAGTGGAAACTAGTGGCGCGCTTCAATTTTTAGGGTAAAATTGATTTACAAATGCGGTTCTAGGGTAAGACCGCATTTGTAAATCAATTAAAATTATTTACAAATGCGGTCTTTACTATGACCGCATTTGTAAATCATTCTGAATTGATTTACAAATGCGGTCATACTAAAGACCGCATTTGTAATTCAATTCAGAATGATTTACATATGACCGCATTTGTAAATCATTCGAATTGATTTACAAATGCGGTCTTACCATAGAACCGCATTTGTAAATCAATTTAATTACAAAAATGCCACCGCATTTTTTACAAATGCGTTTAAGCGCAAAGCCGCACTAAATAAAGGGTCGTTGTTTCCATATTTTGTACTAGTGCTTATTAGAAGAGGTTGTACTTACTTGACTTGAATTTGATTCTACCTTGGTCATTAAGCAGGCTTGCACTTTGTTTTTAGAAGAGATTGAGCCAGCATATGACTCTTCTTTATCCACCAAGTCACTCCTTGGATTCTTGTGCAATTCCTCAAGTGTGTCCCACATTCCCTTAGCTGAAGTGCATTATGAAATCTTAAGCAATACATCAGAGTCTAGAGCAGACACAATAATATTATGCGCCACACAATCAAGATGTTGTTTAGAGGATTCATTAATTTCAGACATATGCACATTGGTATTACTTGAAATAACATTCCAAATATTCTTATCTAAGGATTGAATAAAGAACTTCATTCTTAAGCACCAAATAGGATAGTTTTGACCACATAACAAAGGTGGTTTGTTCAAAGAGGCACCTTCCCTAAAAAAAATTTTATAAGCCATCAAAAGATTTTCAAAAAATAGAATTCAAAACTTGAGTAACTTTCAAGAACCTTGCTCTTGATGCCAATTGTTAGGTTTGATGGCTAGAACAAGAGGGGGGGGGGGGTTAATTGTTTTCAAAAAGATTTTCTCAAATACTTTGCTTAGAATGAAATTTTAACAATCCACTCAGAGAATCAATTCAGAAAGCAAATCAAAATACCAAACAGAAACAGATAGCAGAATTTTAATCGGTTAAAGATACGTTTCAACCGGTTGTTTATGACAGCAGAAAATACAAACAGTTAATGAGAGAAGAGATAGAGAGAATTACACACAGAGATTATACTGGTTCACTCTATCCAAGAGCTACATCTAGTCCTCAGTCAAACCTCTGAGAATTCACTATGGAACCAATCACATATTACACAAAGAGGTGACTTTGAATCCCACAAAGCCTACTCACCCTCTTTGCTCACAACAAACACCTCAAGCCAGAATCACACTGACTTTACAGGATTTTACAGCAGTTATACAGAGAGTTATATGAACAATTACAAGAACATGAACAGGATTAGAAAACACAGTACACCAGAACCCTAATGATCAGTTCTTTGAATCACAACAAAGCTCAAAGACAATTTGCTAAAACTTTGGTAAAAACCTTTTCACAAATAGTTTGTAACTTCTCAAATCAATCACTGTCAGAGTATCAAATCTTTTTGTTTCATCAATCTGTTTACGTTAAAAAGAAGATTCATTTTATAAACCTTGAAAAGCTACCGTTGATGACAGTTTTGAACATTCAAATCAGTTAAAACAGGTTTGTACCGTCCCGTATCCGGGCGTTGACAAAGTCAAGGTCAAAGTCAACATCTGGACCCGAAGTCAACATAAGGTGTCGCCTAGGTGAAGAGACGCCAAGTGCCAGCGTCGCCAAGAGGAAGCGTCGCCAAGGCAAGGCGTCGCCTAGGTAAAGGCGTCGCCCAACCAGGGCGTCGCCAAGATCAAACATCACTAAGGCAAGGCAATCACGGTGTGGTTCCCCGATACCTATGGGTAGGAAAGACCATGGAGGGAGCAACGCCGCGTGAAGGCCTCAGGTCCCGATAATCCGGGGTAGTGATAAAGAGGAGAGAAAGGTGGCTTCAAGGCCATAGTGATAACACCAGTGTAGGGCAGCCTGACTCGTGAGGTACCCCTGCCGCCCCAGAGACGCCTTTGGGACAGATACGACCCAAGAGGATGGTCACGCCCAGGGTAGCCGGGTGCAGGGTACGAGAGGAAGGCAGATACGCTCTCAAAGTGAGTGACCAGATGATCGGAGGCATGAGTTGGCACCCAAAAAGTCACCCCTTGCGCAGTAGCACTCCCTAGCAGGAGGACTCACACGAAGAAACGCGCCCAGAGGGGGTCATGGCGCTGTGAGGCCCTCCACGTGTACAGCAGCCAGGTCAGAATAGAAACACCATTTAGCCAGGTACCAGGTAATTAAAGTCATTTAATACAGTTTCCGTTTCGAGCGTTTAAGGTACTATAACGGCTCCCAAGCGTTTTTCACGTCTTAAATGCGCTACGTTTTCTAAATTAAATGCGCTAATTAAGGGCGATACGTTTTATGATTAAAGGCGCTTTAAGGCGCTTTAAATGCGAGGGTAGTTTAAATAGCACCGGGAATGTGAACCAGTATCAAGGGGAGACCCAAAAGGAATACATCAATCGCTTCGGGGCCCAGGTAGTAAAGGTTGGTACGTCAGAGGAGCCCATGATTGTGTACGCGTTCGTGAAAGGTGTATGCCCCGGCCCTTTTGGCGAATCCATCATTCGTAACCGCCCTAGGACTTTCGCTGAAATACGTCGTCGGGCGGTGGAACATATCGCTTCTGAGGGAGAGGTGTGTGAGAAGCGCACCAGCGTCGTGCCCTCACGCCCGAGAGGACCGACGCGAACTCAGCCCGTCAGGGTCAATGAGACCACGACAGGAAGGAAGAAACCAGAGGGGAGACGCCCCTACGAAGCCAGAAGGCCCCAGCCCCGGGGTCCAGCAGGAGGCGATCGCCCGACCAGGGAGAGGGCGAGGCCGGCGAGATACAATTTTGTGGTGGAATTAAAGGACCTGATCGCCGTGCCGAATATAGATGAGAGGTTGAGGCGACCGACGAAGTCTGAGAAGGTGTTAGGGCCTCGGAAAGACTCTTGGTGTGAGTTCCACGAGGCTTTTGGTCATCACATTGACAACTGCCTGTCGTTAGGTTACCAGCTTGATGAGCTGGTGAGAAACGGGTTTCTGAAGGATTACGTCGCAGAATCCGTCGCGACCGCCGCCCTGCCGCCGCCAGCGGAAGAACAAGCACACGAGACGCCGGTTCTCGGCGAGGTCCACACCATAGCTGGAGGTTTTTCCGGCGGAGGACCCACTGCCTCCCAGCAAAAGAAATACGCGAGGGGGGTCAACTTGATCGAAGAAAGGATCATGGGTGAGCCGTGGGAATCGGACCTCGTGTTCACGAGAGGGGATCTTCGTGACGTGGTGCCACATGATAATGACCCCGTGGTCATTTCGATTGTCACAGCTGGAAGAAAGGTGCATAGAGTTCTTGTCGATCAGGGGAGTTCAGTAGACGTCATGTTCTGGTCGACATTCAACAAGTTACGGTTGTCTCCCGACCTTTTGAGGCCCTACACAAGGTGCCTGTATGGGTTCGCGGATAACCAGGTGGAAGTCCGAGGCTACTTGGAGTTGAGGACTACGTTCACGGATGGAGAAGCCTCGCATACCGAAAGCATCTGGTACTTGGTCGTGAACGCTAACTCCGCCTACAACATTTTGTTAGGCAGATCGGCGTTAAACAGGCTGAACGCGGTAGCCTCCACATGCCATATGAAGATGAAGCTGCCGGACCTCAGCGGCAAGGTGATAGTTATCAAGTCGGATCAGGAGGAGGCGCGGAAGTGTTATGAAAATAGCCTGAAAACGAAGAAAAGCGTGTTCATGGTGCTTGAGCGTCCACCCAGTGTTGACACATCGATGACTGAGGCGACGCCCGCCGAGACAACGCCTGACGAGGCCACACCCGTGAGGGCGACGCCCGAGGTAGATGCACACATGGAAGAGGGACCTGACGATACGGCGCCTGTGGAAGAGGCGGCGCCCGTTCAGGATGATAACAGGGACCAACCGGCGGCTAACGCCGTGGAGAGGGAGATTGGCGGCAAAACGTTTAAGTTAGGGCGTTCGCTGAGCCAAGAAGAACAAGAAGGGGTGGCAGAGGTGATTTCACGCCACTTGGATGCTTTCGCATGGTCTGTTTCGGATATGCCTGGCATCGACCCGGATTTCCTCTGCCATCACCTCAGCATGGACGCCACGGTCCGTCCCATGCGCCAAAGGAGGAGGAAGTTTAACGAAGAGAGGCAGCTGGTGGTAAGGGAAGAAACGTAGAAGCTGTTGAGTGCTGACCACATCAGGGAAATCCAATACCCTGAGTGGCTCGCCAACGTCGTTTTAGTGAAGAAGGCGAATGGGAAGTGGAGGATGTGCGTGGACTTCACGGATTTAAGCAAGGCGTGCCCGAAGGACTCGTACCCACTCCCCAGCATCGACGCATTAGTGGATAGTGCGTCCGGCTGCAAGGTGCTAAGCTTCCTGGATGCATTCTCGGGATACAACCAGAACAAAATGCACCCTAGAGATGAGAGCAAAACTGCGTTTATGACAGAGACTTGCAGTTACTGTTACAAAGTGATGCCTTTTGGGCTGAAAAACGTGGGCGCCACCTACCAAAGGCTGATGGACAAGGTCCTAGTGCCCATGTTAGGAAGGAATGTATACGCCTACGTGGACGACATGGTAGTGGCGTCACGGAACAGGGAACAGCACGTGGCAGACCTAGAGGAGCTGTTCGTCACTATATCCAAATATCGCCTCAAGCTGAACCCTGAGAAGTGTGTCTTCGGGGTAGAGGCCGGAAAGTTCCTAGGATTCATGCTCACGGAG
Organism: Phaseolus vulgaris; assembly: GCF_051622355.1. NCBI lineage: Eukaryota > Viridiplantae > Streptophyta > Magnoliopsida > Fabales > Fabaceae > Phaseolus > Phaseolus vulgaris. The sequence continues at coordinate 25,059,950 of NC_143507.1, forward strand.
AGGGGAATAGAGGCGAACCCCGACAAATGCGCAGCGATTATCGCCATGCGAAGCCCGGCGTCAGTAAAGGAAGTGCAGCAGCTGACAGGACGGATGGCGGCGCTCTCAAGGTTTGTTTCTGCCGGGGGAGAGAAGGGGCACCCATATTTTCAGTGCCTAAAGAGAAATAGTCGCTTCGCATGGACTGACGAATGCGAAGCGGCTTTCATTAAGCTGAAAGAGTACCTGGCGACGCCACCGGTCCTCTGCAAACCGTTAACAGGAGTGCCCCTCCGGCTATACTTCACGGTAACGGAGCGGGCTATCAGCTCTGTACTGGTTCAGGAGCAGGACTAGAGTCAAAAGCCCATCTATTTCGTGAGCAAGGCATTACAAGGCGCGGAGACGAGATACCAGGCGCTGGAGAAGGCCGCGTTAGCAGTGGTGTTTTCAGCCAGGAGGCTGCGTCATTACTTCCACAGCTTTACGGTGGTAGTGATGACAAACCTCCCTATACAGAAGGTGTTGCAGAAGCCTGACGTGGCGGGAAGAATGGTGCGCTGGGCGGTGGAGCTGTCAGAATTCGACATCCAGTATGAGCCTACAGGATCCATCAAAGGGCAAGTGTATGCAGATTTTGTAGCAGAACTCTCGCCCGGAGGTGAACAAGAGGTGGAGGTGGGCTCGCAGTGGTTGCTCTCGGTTGATGGCTCTTCCAACCAGCAAGGGAGTGGTGCGGGAATAGTCTTGGCGTGCTGATCGAGCAAGCTCTGCGCTTCACCTTTAAGGCAAGTAATAATCAGGCTGAATACGAAGCCCTGATCGCAGGAATGCTCCTGGCCAAGGAAATGGGCGCGCAGAACCTCCTGGTGAAAAGCGATTCCCAGTTGATTACTGGGCAGGTGACGGGTGAGTTCCAGGCGAAAGACCCGCAGATGGCGGCGTATCTGAAATACGTCCAACTGTTGAAGGGAGCATTTAACGCTCTTGAGCTGATACATGTCCCAAGGGAGCAGAATGCCAGAGCCGACCTGCTCGCAAAGCTGGCCAGCTCAGGCAAGGGGGTAGACATAGGACAGTGATCCAAGAGACGCTCAAAGCTCCGCGTAGATTCGTGGAAGATAACAGGGCAGATGTCCTCCAGATCTGCACGTCAAGAGGGAGTCCAAGGAGTCATCGCTCTTTGACCCAAGATACGTTGAAGACGCCCCGCATCAACACATATGCGGACACGCTCAAAGAAGGAAGGCAAATGCAGGTATGTGCCCTAGCCGAGGGAGACACCTGGATGACGCCATACAAGCGGTACCTGGCGGATGGGGCTCTCCCAGTGGAGCCTGAAGAGGGTAAGAAAGGTCAAGAGAAATGTCGCAAGATACACCCTGGTGGACGGAGTGTTGTTTAGGCACGGTTTCACTCACCCTATCTTAACGTGTGTAAGTGGCGACGAGTGTACCAGAATAATGGCGGAGCTCCACGAGGGCATTTGCGGGAGCCACGTGGGGGGAAGGTCATTAGCCTCCAAGGTGATAAGCGCAGGGTTTTTCTGGCCAACGGTAAAAGAGGATTGTGCGCGACACGCCCAGCGCTGCAAGCAATGTCAAAAGCACGCTGACTGGCACAAGGCGCCGCCAGAAGAGCTGCGATCCATATACAGCCCGTGGCCTTTTCATACCTGGGGGATTGACATCCTAGGTCCGTTCCCACTGGCGATAAGGCAGATGAAGTATTTGATCGTTGCCATCGAGTACTTCACCAAGTGGATAGAGGCAGAGCCCGTGGCACAGATCACTGCGCACAAGGTGCAACACTTTGTGTGGAGGAACATTGTGTGTCGCTTTGGCGTACCTAGGCGGCTGGTATCCGATAATGGAACCCAGTTTGCCAGTCAGCAGCTGAGAAATCTGTGCGCTGAGTTAGGCATCAAGCAAGTGTTCGCATCAGTCGAACACCCCCAGACCAACGGGCAAGTAGAGTCAGCAAACAGAGTTTTGCTGAGGGGGCTAAAGAGAAGGTTGGAGAAGGCAAAAGGGGCGTGGGCGGAGGAAGTACCAAGGATCGTATAGGCATACCACACCACGCCCCAATCCTCCACCATGGAGACGCCTTTCAGTTTGGTGTATGGGTCAGATGCGATGATCCCGGAAGAAATACACAAAAGCTCGCCACGTTTTCAAAACTTTGTGGTTGAGGAATCCAACGAAGAAAGGCGGGTAAACCTGGATCTACTAGACGAAGCCAGGGAGGAAGCCAGGGAGGAAGCCAGAATAAAAGCCCAAGCGGTAAAGAGAAGAGTAGAGCGGCAATACAGCTCTAAGGTAAAGCCGCGAGAGTTTCAAATTGGCGACCTAGTTATGAGGAAAGCCCACCCATACGAGTTGGAGAACAAGCTGTCTCCCAAGTGGACCAGACCCTTTAGAGTTACCGAGGCTAAAGGCAACGGCTCGTACAACCTAGAGACCTTGGAAGGAGGTCCCATCCCGCGCAGTTGGAATGCAGCCAACTTGAAGTTTTATTTTAGTTGACTTATGTAAGCAGTGATGTAACAGTCTTGTTAAAGGGGACGCTCTTTTTCCCTCCCAGGGTTTTTTAATGAGGTCACCCAAATAAAAGAAAAACAAGTTTGAGAAAAAACCTTGCCCTGGTTTTCAGTCTTTATCTTTTCCCCGTTTGAAGCGGCGATAGGCGTCGCCAGTAAAAAGGGCGTCGCCCGTAAAGAAAGCGTCGCCAAGGTAGAAGGCGTCGCCCAAGCGCAGGCGCCGCTAAGAAGCATGACGAAGGAAAAACGCACAATATATGAGGGGTATGCAAAGGTAAAGCGGCGTTACGGAAACCAAGCATGGTATAGTAAAGTTAATTTTACAGGCAGTGTTCGAGGTAAATGGGAGTAATGCGAATAGGGCAAACACTACAAACCCTATGCCCATGCAAAAAAAAAAAAAAAAACACAAACGAGCCATTCTTCAGTGGCCGCCGGAGTCAGCACGGGAGGAAGACGAAGCCCCGCTCTCAATCCGCAGAGCCCGGGTAAGTCGTGACCTTCGCTCTTGGTTTATCTTTGAACCTGCACCAAGGGAGATGAACGTGTCAGAGACACCATGAAGCGAGACACACACAGATAGAAAGCAACAAAGGCGGAAGTTTCTACGGCAGTGACTCATACATATATACTTCTCAAGGGTCCCAACGTTGAACTCCAAGCTGATCAAGGTGGCGGAGTCAAAACCTCCCGCCTCAGCAAGAATCCGGCAAACCACCTGGTCATTCGGGGCTAGCTTCTTGAAGGGTTTGGATTTGAGGGCCCTCGTCTCCCTCACCCAGTATAGTGGGAAACCATCTAGGGCCGAGGGAACGAGATCAGAGCAACGGATCTTGAAGAACCTGCCTTTCCACCCAGTGAATGAGTTTTGGAAGGGGGTCAGGAGAACCCTGCCAGGAACGCTACTGAGGGTCACCCAAAGGTTATTCCTTTGCCTCTTCACCTCAAAGAAGTGAAGAAAGATATCAACCGAGGGTGCACAACCCAGAGACCCGAAAAGGATGTCAAAGGCCTTGACGAAAGCCCAGTTATTGGGATATAACTGGGCCGGAGCAGCATTGATCTCCGTTAGCAGTTCCTTCTCAAACCTGGAGAAAGGCAGGCGCACGCCGATGGTCTTGAAAACCACCTGATAGAAATAAAAGAAGGGGACCCCGTCATTGGCCCGTTCGTCTCTGCATACTGGCTCCCCTAAAGCGCAAGGGAGCACAGCGATATCGTCGTCGTGCCTCTTCGCGAAGGCACGGTGATTATAGGAGCATAAATCCCCTTTGTGTTCCCTTATGGCCCTGGTGGAGAGTAAGCATGAGCATTCATCAAGAAGCTCGCTCGAAGCCTAAGTATACAGGTTCTTGGGGTTGATCCTGGGGGGAGGAACGCGAGAAGACATGCTTGAACGGAATCTGGAAGGTTTGAAGGCGAGTGGCCCACTGGTAACGCAAGGGTAAAATACTGGTTGGAACGAACACTAGAAAAACTCTTCGCGGGGAGAGAAAGGGTGCAAGTAGGTCACGAAAAGCGCAGAAATGATGAGGATAGTTTCAAGATTTCGAAGGGCTAAATATTGCGGTTAGAGCGCCAAACGACGTAAGTGTAAGTGTTGCAGTTATAGCGCCAAACGACGCAAATGGATGCAACGTGCGATCGAGCCACGTGGCGGAAGATGAGAGGACGACCCTGGCACCACTGGTTAACACTCAGAAAACGTCGTATCGACAGAATGCCCGAGGGTACGATGCGCCGTCGAGAGTGGGTCAGAGGCACAGTAGATGTCAGGACCAAGTCAAGGGGCTGAACGTCCCATCAACCATACGAGAAGCGCCACGTGGATAGCACAGGCGAAACCTTGAGCTCGTCGCTATCCCCGGGCGTCGACCAGGACAAAGGTTAAAGTCAATATCAAGGCAAAGTTAACGCCCCTGGGCGACGCCAGCATGAGACGTTGCGGACATCGCCAACCCGAGTATCAGCAGTATCGCCTCCCCGATACCCACAGGTAGGAGGGACTGTGGAGGGAGACGAAACCGAAGGAGTCAAAACTAGTTATCAATAGTGTCGCCTCCCCGATACCCACAGGTAGGAGAGACTGTGGAGGGAGACGAAACCGACGAAGTCAAAGCTAGTCACCTACGGCGTCGCCTCCCCGATACCCACAGGTAGGAAAGACTGTGGAGGGAGACGAGATCGCCGAGAGACGAGTGAACCACCGGTAAGGTCGCTCCCCGATACCCTTGGGAAGGAAAAACCATGGAGGGAACGACCCCCTGTGGGGCTTCGCGCCTTCCCGGTGCTTGGCGTTTCTAGAGACCCTGAGGGCGATACGGCGCTGCTGTGGCAAGCCTCTCCTTAGGCGTGGGCGCCGGGCACCAAGAGCCAAGGGACAGACCGCCTTGGTGTTCGAGACACCTCATGGACGATACGGCGCCGTTAGGCAAGCCTCTCCATGGGCGTGGGCATCAACGCGTAACCTCATTCCAAGTGTTTAGGACCCAGAGTAGGCCTCAACTTTCGCGTTGCGGCAATGGTAAAGCCATTGACGCCTTCACGAAGTACAGGCGCCGGACATACAGGGACGCCCAGCGCAGCGAAAGAAACGGGTAAAGTACAGGCAAAACAATCGAAGCACGTGAAGGCAAAGAAAGACGAGGGTGAAATTATACAGGCGGAATTCGATAACCACAAGGTACAAAATTGTCATGCAAAACCCACAAGTTGTGACGAAAGTACGAACAGTTCAATGAATTACAAGCTTATCAAAGAGGGTCAAAAACAAGTGTAAAGTGTGAAGGAGAAAGGTGGTGGTTGAGGGCAGCAGTTCAATCATCCATCTCCAAGGGCACGACCTTTCCGTCAACAATATGATGTGTGGAATCATAGTTGGAAACGTCGATTCCCGGATTCTCACAGACGGCCTGTGCTAGAGCCTCTTTGAACCCCTCCTCGAAGGTACCCGCCATGTCGTTGATGAGGGTCTTCTTATCCTTCTCTAACCCCTCGATGATGGCGTCCCCCGAAGCCACCTGTTTCTCCAAAGCTTCCTTCTCCACGCGGAGCCGGCTGACCTCGACCTGTAGTTTATCGTAGTCAACCTGGAGAAGGCCCATAGCTTTGGCCTGGGTAGCCATCTCCTCCTCCATCCGCTTCAGTTTGTCGGCCTGCTCGCAGCATCGGCTCTTCAAGACCTTTTGAACTTCATCGTAAGCTTCGACCACGCCCTGGAGGCCTGTTACTTGGACTTGAAGAATGACTTCCCGAGTGAAGGAGTCAACCTGCAGCTCCACCGCCTCTGCCAGTTGTTTTTCAGCCTTTTCCTTGGCCTCTTGCGCCTGCTTCAGGGTGGTTTGGTAAGCTTCGTTTTGGCGCCCCAAAGTTTCCTTTTCCTCCTCCAGGGCAGCTACCCTTGTTTCCAAGGCCTGGAGGGTGTGAGTTTGCAGAACAGCGTTTCTGGCTTGGGCGCACCATTCAAGGGCCACCGCCAAGAAGGCTCCCAAGTAGAAGGGCATTCCCTCCTTCCTGTCGGAGCCTTCTGGCATTGATCCACCGCTGAAGCCCCTCATCAGATGCATAATTGGAGGAGGGATGGCAATAAGGTCGGGGGCGGCGGCAACGGAGGCGGGAGAAGCAGAGACCTCTGCCGGTGGCGGGGGTGGAGCAGATTCGGCGCCTTCGCCTATTTCTTCTTGGACCATGGTGGGGGGAAGAGAAGTGGCACTTGGGGGGTTGTCCCTGAAGGAATCCTCTCCCTGGGGCGACGCCGCTGGTAGGAGGGGGACCCTCGCAGCTTTCCTCCTCTTGAAGGGTGCCACGCCAACAGAGTCCTCATCATCGGATATAATCTCCAAGACTCGTTTTCCTTTGTCAAGGGGGCTTGGAACCGGTGATGAGGCCACGACCAGAGGAACGGCGGCGATGGGCGGAGGAGAGCCGGGAGTCTGAAGCGCCTCGGGGCTATGTGGAGATGGTGAAGATGAGCCTAGTGGGGCTTCGGTAGTGGTCGGTGGTGGCGGAGGCAGGGTCGATGAGGGGTTTGGGTCAGCAACAGGGGCGGAGGAGGCGCCAGCTTTGGCAGCACGAGCGACCTTCATCGCTTTCGCCAGCATCATCCTTTTGGAGGCGTCCATCACCGATCCTACATTCAGATAAACCAAACAGCAGAAGTCAAAGCCAAAACAGTTATACAAACCCACAAAACGCGCAGATGAATAAGACATAAGTCACACGGCACAATGGAAAACAGGTGGAAGAGGCCAGGGGAACAAACATTAAGTAGCAAAGTACAGATAACAAAAGACAGTAAGAGAGGAGTCTCCCTACCAAAGTAGGTGGTCAGGGAGTGGGCGTTGTATTCGCTCGCGATAAGCTTCAACGTATCGAAGACAATCCCAGGCCAGCCAAGGCCTTGCATACCTCCCTATCAGCAGGGGATAGCTCATTCAGGGCCTTGGCCCTGAGCAGCTTGGGGTGCTCCGTCCAGTACAGGGGAAAGCTGTCTAAGGCTGTGGGGTCGTGCTTGGCGCAGCACGCCTTGAAGAATTTCCCTTTCCAGTTTTTGTAGGAGTTCTGGAAGAGGGAGAGGAGGATCCTACCCGCGATCCCGAAGAAGCTTACCCAAAAGCTTTTCCCCTGTTTCTTCACCTCGAAGAAATGCAAGAAGACATCAACAAAGGGAAGGATGCCCAGGTACCCGCAGAGAATTTGAAAACCCCTTACAAATGCCCAACTGTTGGGGTGGAGCTGGGCGGGGGCTGTGTTAATCTCGGTGAGAAGTTCCCTCTCGAAGGGCGTGAATGGGAGGCACACCCCGACGCGTTTAAATACCGTCTTGTACATGAAGAAGAAAGGATCCCCCTTTCTGGGTCTGTCATCCACGCAGACAGGTTCCCCAGGTCTGCCGGGACGAACAGAGATGTGCGCATCATGGGTGCGGCAGAAAGCATTAAAATTGTACAAGTGAGGATCCCCACGATGATTCTCCAGGTCCTGAACGGTTGTCAGGGTGGTACATTCGTTCAAGAGCTCGTCGGGGGCCCATGAATAGAAGGCTTTATAGTTGGACTTGGGGGTCTTGGGGGGAGAACCAGACTTTGAGTTCGGGCGCGTCATGATGTGAATAAATAGCTGGAGAAAGAAGAAAGGAAAAGGGTTTTAACAAGTGATGCCAAGACAGAAAAGGGGGTAAACCCCCAGAAAATGCCACCCACGCGAGGAAACCCAGAAAGGAGGAGAAGAGAACGGAGAAGAACGGAAGAGCGGAAGAACACAGTAATGCATAAATGTAAACAGTCCCAAGCAGTTCAATACACAGTGATGCAATGCGACGAAGAAGAAGATTCGTGGAGATGCAAAAATCATACCTTTGATGTCAAAGTGAGGGAGGAAGGAGAACACGAAGGAAAGAGCAGAAGTTGCAGAGAAAAGGCTTGAAGGCGATGAACAGTGCAGGGATGCAGAGAGAATGGATGAAATAGTGGTGTGAGCGCGGGGTTTGGGGTAACTTGAACGTTACATTCGCAACCCAAGAGGCGCTAATTGGGAGCCGTGAGATCGTGCCGCGTGTCAAAGGATTGAGCGCTCAAGGGGAGCGCAAGGGACTTTTGAGGCTGGCCGTGTGATGAGCCACGTGGCACACGATCAAGCGTAGCCCCAAAAGGTGTTACTTTCCCCGCCTCAGAGGATGTCCAATCAGCCATTAAGAGCGCCCCTGTGGTTCAGAGAGTGTCACGTCAATAATTCGAGAATTGTTGAGTCAGCAGGGAATGACACGTCATCAGGATGACACGTGGACGGCGGGGGCGAGGCCTTAGTCTTTGCGCTGAAGACAAGTCTTCGACTTAAGACTGGGGGGCTTGTGTACCGTCCCGTATCCGGGCGTTGACAAAGTCAAGGTCAAAGTCAACATCTGGACCCAAAGTCAACATAAGGTGTCGCCTAGGTGAAGAGACGCCAAGTGCCAGCGTCGCCAAGAGGAAGCGTCGCCAAGGCAAGGCGTCGCCTAGGTAAATGCGTCGCCCAACCAGGGCGTCGCCAAGATCAAACATCACTAAGGCAAGGAAATCACGGTGTGGTTCCCCGATACCCATGGGTAGGAAAGACCATGGAGGGAGCGACGCCGCGTGAAGGCCTTAGGTCCCGATAATCCGGGGTAGTGATAAAGAGGAGAGAAAGGTGCCTTCAAGGCCATAGTGATAACACCAGTGTAGGGCAGCCTGACTCGTGAGGTACCCCTGCCGCCCCAGAGACGCCTTTGGGACAGATACGACCCAAGAGGATGGTCACGCCCAGGGTAGCCGGGTGCAGGGTACGAGAGGAAGGCAGATACGCTCTCAAAGTGAGTGACCAGATGATCGGGGGCATGAGTTGGCACCCAAAAAGTCACCCCTTGCGCAGTAGCACTCCCTAGCAGGAGGACTCACACGAAGAAACGCCCCCAGATGGGGTCATGGCGCTGTGAGGCCCTCCACGTGTACAGCAGCCAGGTCAGAATAGAAACACCATTTAGCCAGGTACCAGGTAATTAAAGTCATTTAATACAGTTTCCGTTTCAAGCGTTTAAGGTACTATAACGGCTCCCAAGCGTTTTTAACGTCTTAAATGCGCTACGTTTTCTAAATTAAATGCGCTAATTAAGGGCGATACGTTTTATGATTAAAGGCGCTTTAAGGCGCTTTAAATGCGAGGGTAGTTTAAATAGCACCAGGAATGTGGGGAACGGGGTTCGGACTTTTGGCAAATTTTCCAAAAACTCTCTAGTTGCTTGCTCGAGCCTTGAGGTTACGGACAAGGGACTGGGGAAAGATCTTTGCCAGAAGGAGAAAATATACACTAGACATAGTTTTTCTTTTCGCCACCTCCAGAGTACCATATGCGGTGCTCCGATTCGGGGGTGCACAGTTTTTTTGTGTTTCTTGCTGGCTGACTTGAGCGTCGGAGTGCAAACGGCCGCTAGGGCGCCCTTTTGTCCTTTTCTGCAGGAATCCGCAGGTAACCAGTGGGAAGGAGTCCCTAGCTGACGGTGGAGGTCGCGCACGAAGATGTCCCAGGTCAACCGGACGGAACAAGGTTTTTTAAAAAAATTGTTATGAAAACATACATTTAATCAGTTAAAACCACGATTTAAACGGTTGAATGGTTTTGTCAGTTATACAACTGATTCAAAAAACAATTTCAAAACCCCTTTGCCAGCTAAGTGACAAACAACCGATTATCTCGAAACTTTAATCGGTTGTTTTTCCCTTTGCATGGAAAAACACTTTAATCTTTAAAACAGATTGAAATAAGCTTTGTTTGAGAATCAATACTGATCCTACAAAGATTCTAAACCCCATACCAAAACCTAAACCTAAAACATCACACAACTTCAGGCTTCATGAGGATTTGACACATCAAAGCTTCCCATCTTCAACAATGTTTTCAAGAATATGCTAGGTCTTGGTGGCAACAAAGGCAACTTTATGATATTATTGGTACAACATCAAAAGTAGAGTATTGGAGTGATTTAAATGCGTGTATGAGAAGAAAAGTTGTTTCGCCTTCATATGATAGAAAAAAAAATCTTAGAGAAGTAATGAAAGAGCTTGTTAGAATAGGAAGAAAATTTGTAGACAGAGAAAAAAATATGCTAGAAAAAGAAAAAGAGTTTAAAGAAAAATTATAAGCTCTTGTCAGAAAGAAAGAAGAGAAAGAAAAAAAAAAGAGAAAGAGAGGAGAACGAAAGGAAAGATAGAGAAGAAAAAGAAAAGAGAGAAAAAGTGATGATAGAAAAGGAAAGAATAGAAAAAGATTTTTCTGGAGATGAACCAGATATTGATAATATTTTTCCTTCTATAAACAAACCTTGTGAGGAAGTTCTTAAAGAAATATATGTGTCTGAAACTGAACAAGATTGTTCCTCCACAAAAAAGAAAAATGAAGATTTGATTGAAAAAAGACAAAGAGGAAACCCACAATGAATAAGAGTCTCTTATGACACCCCTTGCAAGCATAGTTGAGAAAGAATCCTTAAACGGGGATTGCAATACTTTGAACTTTTATTTTCAATTATATAATGCTCACTATTCTTCACAAAAAAATCTCAAAAACAACACTTTGTGATTTTGTTGCTTAGCTTGAGCAATAAACAACACAAAGTGAACAAAAATATTTTTGAAAAAGGTCCTATGTTTTTCTTTCAAAAATTTTATAAAAATAAAGGACCTTGTTTCTCTTTTCTTTTCTTTTGTTTTATTTTTTTTAATAAATAAAATTATCTCATATTTGTTTGATATACATTTGATCCAGGAGGAATTCCGATCTAAGGACATTCCAATAAGTGCTAACAATATTGAAGAATTGGATCTAAGGAAAAATCATTTTCAAGAGGGAGGGTCTGATGGAGATCATCCGGAAGGACACATATTGGGTCTTTAACTAAGACCATGGTTAGAAGAATGGAAGAAGAAGAAGAAAGGAGTTCAAAAAACTCTATTTTTATGGAGAATTAATTTTTAACTTTTTCTTTCGAATTTCCTAGTATTATAAATTTGTACAAAGTAGTACAGACTTTATTTTGGGTTTGTATTTCGGTCAATATCTTAGACCATGTTTTAGGCCAATTTTCTCAATTATAGTAGGGTGTAAATAGAAAAAGGAAGGAGTCTAACTAGAATTACAATTGGGCCCCCTTGGACCCAATGCAACCACTATGGACCATCTCAAGAGTTTTTTTTAGGGTTAAAGCTTGCACCTTGGTTGCCCATAACACTATAAATACATGTGTTAGCCCCTTGAAAATGATATTTGAATTGATAAAACAATGCTGCCCAAGTTGCTAGCTCTTTTGTCTTCAAAGTCTCACTCTCAAGTTAGCACTTCTATTAGTGTTTTGCTTGAATCTTTTTTAAGAGTTGACCTAATCTCTCTTAAGCTTCATTATCATTCTCCATACATCAATACTTCACAGTTTCTTTTACCCATTTTAACCACTCAATCCCACCAAATTCCACATCCCAAAATACAAAACAAAAGACCCATTACAATGTAAATTAAGATTGCATCATTTGATATCAATAACTTACACCATAACAATTGTATTTATAGTGTTATGGTGATACATCTCATAAATTGAAGTGCAAGTTACTCATACTTTACAAAGAAAACTCATGTTATAACTAGTATTTCTACTGTTAATAAAGTTAACCATGATAGTGACGCTATGATAATTTTTCGCTCTCACATGCATACACATAAATAGAAAAGATTAAAATATTCATTCGTTTTCGATTTGAATAAAATGTTATTTTTAGAAGAGAAATAAAAAATAAAACTAGGGTGTATTTGGATAAAGTTGAGAAAGGTTCGAGTATACTTATCTTTCAATACAATAAAAAAATTCTGGTTGAATTTTTGCATTTTTTAAAATATGATCTATCTTAACTCACTCTTCATTTCGGTAGATTTTAAGTCATATATTTCAAAAATAAATACTTTAGAAAAAATTGTAATCACTAAACGTCTTTTTCTTAACTTTTGAAACTAAATATAAAAACTAAAATAAGTTAAATTTAATAAATAATTAAATTACTAAAAAAATGTATTTTATAATAACTTTGATTGAATTGAATAGCATCTCATTACGTAACTTGTTAATCAATTTATAGGAGATGGAATCATTTTGGATAGGATTGAATTTAAATTCATTTGAATTTTCTATTAGACGTGTTTGAATGGACAAAAGCTACTAAAAATAAAGCAAGAGGAGCACATATCTATATATATAGATATAAAAGATAAATTCAATTCAATTCATTGAATTAAAGCTAACATTTGACTAGGTAGAAAATTGCAATCGGTGGCTTCCATGGCATATTGAAGTGTCACTCACTGGAGAATAGTGCAGAAACAGTTCGCAGAGTAATGCCCATATCCCAATTCCCTCGAGATGCTCAAGCATTAAATTGTTCACAACTACCACCTACTCAAGGTTTCGAAAAAACCCTATATAAACTCTACAACCCCAAACCCTAGAAATCACTAATTACTAATCAGCAATCATTTCACCTGCAGAATCATTTCCAATTCCCTTTGAGAATGGCCAGTGTGAAGTTTGCATGCGTGGTTGTGTTGTGCATGGTGGTGGTGGGTGCACACACTGCCCAGGGGATGACCTGTGGGCAAGTTCAGAGTAACCTAGTACCGTGCGTAACATTCCTTCAGAACGGTGGGTTTGTTCCCGCAGGATGCTGCAACGGGGTGAGGAATATCATGAACAGTGCCAGGAGCACTGCTGATCGCCGTGGCATCTGTAACTGCTTGAAGACTGCTGCTGGGGCTGTTCGTGGGCTCAATCCCAATAATGCTCAGGCTCTCCCCGGAAAGTGTGGGGTAAACATACCCTACAAGATCAGCACCTCCACCAACTGTGCCAGGTATATCTCTTTCTATCATGTGGAGATAACTCAAAATCCTCCTCACCTTAAGCCTAATTCTCACTTTAAGCAATATGAATAAATTAGACTTAAATTTCTTGTCTGAAATCTATTCTAACCAAGTTTATGAGATTTACTGTGTCAGAATGAGATCTTTTAACATGCTTCTCGTTTCCATGACATAAAATAAGAAGCAGGGATAATTAACATATAAATTACTGTAAGAGTGAAAGACAAATAAGGATCCTTCTTTCGTATTTATTTCCACACTACTTAAGTTGGGTGAATGTTGATATTTACTTATGTTTTGTTTCATCAAATGGTTATTATCTTGTTAATGTAAGAATACTTAGATTCGGTGACAACATTAAATGCACCGAAGCCCGTTTCTGATAAATTCCCAGATAGGACCGACAAAAATTAAGTGTCATCCCTTCCTTTTTTAGACTTAACTGTAAGAGAAGATTCAACTTTAATTGTTATTTAAATTCAAGATATTTTCCCATTATGCGTCTCTCTTTCTTGAACAACAACTTGATAGAAAGGAATCAAATTCTTATTTATAAGCATGTCTTTTGCATTTAATTTGTCACGAATATGATAATATAATATTTTTCAGGGCTTAAAGCTATCTTAGTTGACTCTTGTAATCACTTTTTATAAGCCTTTCTTAGTTGCTTGGTCATTTAACTGATGTGATTGAGCAATAACTTACGCTTTGATTTTGCTTTGATTTTTAAAAGAATCAAGAACCTACATAGCTTAAGGTTTATCCCTAGTTTTGTTGGCCAATTACATAAATGATACAAAAAAAGTATTAATGGTGGTTTGATATTTGTTTTGCAGCATCAATTGAAGGGGAGAAACCATGCTTATACTACATGTTAGTAAAGAGAATAAAAGAAGTCTCCGTTTATGAGAGCTAGTTTTTTGTTTCGTGTTCTTTATCCCAGTGTGAAGTTTATACACTTCCTATGGTTTTTATGTGAAGCTTATAAATTGAATAATGAAAGTTTGATGTTGAAATAACTCAGTACTCGGTAATTTTATTCCAGTAAGCATGTTTATCCTGAGACTTACCAACTGCTCTTCTTCATGGCGGTTGATCGAATGTTTCGCAAAGTATTAGTTAATGGTGTTTTGGTCATCATATTTTGTTCAAGTGAAACTTTTTGTGCTGGGTATAATATTAAAATAAATGCAGGGCTAATTACTTGCGAGTTTCATTATTTATTTATTTTATTTAACTTAATTCGTTGTTGATAAAAGGTAGTCATCATAATTTTTACTAATTTTTACAAATGTAGTAAGATTATAATTTTTCATTTAATGAGATAGTTTTAATTTAGACATAATAAAATTTATATTATGACAATTAATAAAATTAATAGAAGAAAAAATTATTAACTACAAAATTTTTATTTAAAATTGAGAGACTTTTTATTATTATTAATAGAGATTTTACTGAACAGAGTACATAATTAAATAATAAGATTGTTTCAAAACTGTTTTGTTTTTAAACTTAAGACCGAACTTTTTTAATAATGGATATACCAAGTAAAAATATATAAAAATTTCTATACAGAAGATTATAATTCATTTTTGTTTCAAATAAATTAAATATATACTCCTTCTGTGTTAAAATGGGTCATTTTTTAGAATTAAAAATAATAATATTTTGAGTTTTTAAGCAATACTAATTTATTTTGCAATTTTGCCGTGTGAATAATCAACATGATAATTTTGATCTAATATGACATTGGTTAATATTTAGATTGGAGTATTGGCTAATCAAGTATACTATAATGGAAAATTAGAAAGAAAATAAAAATATTTTAATTAAATTGTTTTAATAGTTAATTTATTAATCTACTTTATCTACTTTTTCAAATTCTCACAAAAAAACTAAAATTGATATTTCGAAATGGTGAGTGATTATTAGTATTTTAAAAATGTATTCACATTTTTTCTTATTCTTTATTACTTTAACAAAATAATAAACAAGGGAGAAAAATAAAGTTTTATAATTCGATCAACCTACAGTGGATTTCTTTTTTTAAATAGGGTTGAAATTGGACAATTAAATTTAGTTTTCTTAAACAAATTAACCAAAACCATATTATTAATCCCTGCACAAACCTTGTGATGATTTTTTTATGGAATTCGAAGCATCGTGCAACTTTGTTGCAAGTACTTCAAAGTGCTTATTCTGTCATGAAACTAGTTTTTTTTTTTTTTAAATAAAACTGGGAAAAAATAGAGATAAAAGGACACATTAACTGTTGTGTTTGGATATTTCAAAAAGAAAAAACACAAATAAGTCTCAAATTTTGTATGTTGCCAACGTCAAAACATAGGATCCCATGAACTAAAACAATTAATGGAGACTCAATTAAACTAGAAAATTATATATTAGCATGGTTTAATACATTATTTTAAACATATGCTTAATTGATTTTCTTCAAATAGATTTTATAAATTTAATTTCTTACTTAATAAATCTTATTCATAATTTTAACAGATTTTAATCAACACTAGAAAACATACTATTTGCACTAACCATTTACATTTTGCAACACCTCTGAAAGACCATTTATAGAGAACAAAACTACCAAAAGGAAAAGTAAAGTTGTTGGGTCACTTGAGATTGAAAGGCCCAAAGTAGAACTTAATTAACAGGAGAAAGCCTGAGAAATGTGAGTACGGCAAAGAGGAGGTTGTTTCTTCCTGCTCCGTAGTATTTTTTTTTGGTATTCCATACTTATAAAAATATCAAAAATACCTTTCATTTTATTAATATTTTTTTTGGAAGGATTCATCTAAATAAATTTCTGAATTATAAAATCTGAAAAAAAATTAAAAATTGAAAATAGTTTTCAAATTTTATAATAAGTGAGTTTCTTTCAAAAGATACATTTCAAATTATAAAATTCGGAAGATATTTTCAAATTATAAAATTCATAAGATATTTCTGGAGTAGAAATATCTTTAAAATTTTATAATCTGAAATATATATTTTTAAAGAAAAAAATATTTTGAATTATAGAATTAAGATGGTATTTCTATTTCAGATGGTAGAATGTAGAATGTATTTTTTAAAGATAAAATGGTCATTTCGTCTAACTTATGGGAATGTCACGGTGCAGGAAGAAACAGTCCAAGAGCCCTCTCACTGTTTCGGTTTTAAGGCTTAACTTTCTCTAACCCAAAAATATTTCCAGATGAAACTTTCTCCACCTCCACCCCATATATTTTGTGTGGCACTTTCTAGGAAATGGACTTTTTATAAAGTGAAAAAAAATACGGTTTACACCTCTTAACAAAATACAACCACTTGATAACTCAATATATTAATATTTTAATTATATTTTTATATTTTAATATATATTATTATATTGTTAGAATGAGTGGTAAAAATAAATGTATTTTATTTTTATATGGCGTAAAAGTATAATTTTTCTTCTAAAGTATAAAATCCATTCCGCAAAAACTCATTCCAAAATATACTAGAGATTTCATAAGAAAATAATAGAGTGTAAACAATTCAAAATTTTCACTCATTCTAATACATATTTTTAAATATAAAATTTACATTTTAAAATACTAGTTCTAAACAAAAAATAATAGACAAAACTTTTATATAAAGAATTAGTAAATTTTGTTGTATTGGCCAGAGTGCTTGGGACCTCGGTCCAAACGTATAGGTATGGTCATCTCGGTGGTGTGAATTATGTTTAGATCGACCTGGGCCAGGTATGGGCCCAAAAGTGTGTTACGAGGTCAACCTGAGTATTCTAATAGGTTTACGTGGAAAAGATAATTAAAAGTAACAGAAATCATGATTGAATTAATTAAATGCAAGAATAATTGAATTAGTTAAAGTATAATATTAATGCATGCGGTTAAGAATGTTGGTACCCGAAAGTAACAGGTACACGGTGAAACAGATTATTGTTGAATAATATTGTTGAGATTATATTCTCATTGATGAAAATTGTTGAAGGATATCTATAACAGGGGCTTGAGACACCCGATAAAGGTAAGCTTTTTCTAAGTCTATCACTGATATACTTATGTTTGAATGCTCTCACTAACATGATCGTTGGAGTGTGATCAACAGGTAGAGCCCCCACTGTCCTAGCGGAGCAGTATCTTGGAGCACCAACTAGAGGCAGGTCAGAAGTAGAGCTTTCCTATTCCATGCAACCGAGGTCAACCGGCGAGAACATTTGGCGCCCACCGTAGGGCCCAATAAAACTTGATCCCATCCACATTTGCAGTTGAGCATTCCACGAGATGAGAAACACAAGGCAAGGACCAGTGGGATCTAAAGGAGGCGAGGCCCCTGCCTTACAACAAATCATGGAAACCATGAGGGTTCTCCAGGAGGCAAACGAAGAATATCAACGGGAGCATGAGCAAATTCATGAAGAAGCCAAAGTAGAGCAAGAGCGGCTACAAGAGGAGGCTTGAGTTGGCCAAGAGCGTCTTCAGGCACGCCTTATGGTAGAGATCACGGCTTCTCGAATGACTATGGAGGAGCATGCACGGACCAACGAGGAGTTGTGCAGGACCAACAAGTAGCTGCGGAGAAGCTTGCGCCAACACGGTCGATGTCCCACTCGGGAACATTCCCCAAACTTTTCATCGAGGGACGACCCCAAGTAGTTCTCTCAGCAAATCATGGATAAGCCCGTGCCACCCCATTACGTAACACCTAAGATCGCCTCGTTCACTGGTGTACAAGATCCAGAGAATCACTTAAAGGCGTTCAGAGCTCAAATGATCCTCTTTGGGGGGTCTAATGCAATCCAGTGTAAGATGTTCATGAGTACATTCACAGGGACAGCCCTGCAATGGTTTAGCGGGATTCCAGATGGTTGTATCACCTCTTTTCCCCAGCTCTCGAGAATGTTCAAAGATCAGTTCTCGGCGAATAAGGTCAACCCCCCACGATTGTGTGACATGTTCAATGTTAGACAGAGCGAAGGGAAGTTGCTTCAGGCGTACTTGAATAGATTATGTGTCATCTCGGTAAGACTTCAAACACAAGATGAGGAGATGGTGATCGCCGCTTTTGAAAAAGGTATGATAGTGAGACCGTTCAGTGACTCATTATTTAGAAACCCGGCGGAGACGTTATCCAAGGTACGACAGTGAGCTACCGCCCACATTGAAGTTGAGGAGGCTATGCTAAAAAAAGAATGGCGGCTCACGGTCGAAACCACCCAGGCATAAGGAAAACGGCCGAGACCGGTCCAACAAGAGCAATGAAGCCTCCACTGGGAAGAGAACGGAGTCGAGGTATGTCCCATATGTTGCTAAAAAGGACAGGCTCGAGACAAGGGCTTGAGAGGAGACGGTGATGAGGCCCAAATTCTAAGTATCATGCAAAGAGCTTTTAAACGTGCCAAGGGTAGTGGATAAGCTGAAGTTTCCCCAAAGGAAAAATCGATTTTTGGGGTCATAAAAATATGAATGGTGTGAGTTTCACATGGTATTCGAGCATAGTGTCGAACGATGCATAGCCTTAGGTTACCAATTGGCCAATTTGGTCAAAGAAGGTTTTTTAAAAGAGTACCTCGAGGCTAACCAGGAGCAACAGAGAGGAGAAGCTGCAATCGAAGATCAAACGCACGAAACTCCAATCCATGGGGAATTAAAAACCATCATAGGAGGGTTCTCTGGAGGCGGAAGCTCGGCCTCCAAACGCAAACGTTATGCTAGAGCGATAATGACTCTACATGCAAGGGAGCTCGGCGTGTTATCCGACCTATCCCTTTGTTTCATGAAGGCCGACTTGGAAGGTGTATTCACCCATGAAGACGATCCAGTGGTGATATTTGTTATCACTGCAGGATGGAAGGTGCGAAAAGTCCTAATTGATCAAGGGAGCTCTACGGATGTGATGTTTTGGGAACTTTATCAATTTGCAGATATCTCCCGATCAGTTAGGCCATATGATGGTTGTATGGTTGGTTTTGCGGGCGACTAGGTGGAGGTGCAAGGGTACGTTGAACTGAGGATGACTTTCTCTGATGAAAACGCGTCCAGAATAATTACTGTCGAATACATTGTAATTAATACACCTTTTGCATACAACCTACTTTTGGGGCGACCCTTTTTGAATAGATTGGGTGCAGTAGCATCAATCGCTCACATGAAGATGAAGTTGCCATCAACTGAGGGAAAGATGATCACAATAAAGGTCGATCAGAAGATGGCCCGAAAATGTTATGAAAGCAGCTTGAAGAATCGTAGGGGAACCTACACAGTTACTACCCAACCCAAAGAGTCGAAAGGGATAGCTGAGACCGACGTCAGCAATGAAAGATGGTTTGGATCTACTGGAGAGGTTCAAGAGAGAGAAATAAAGGGGAAGAAGTTCAAGAACGACACTACGCTGGGCAAAGAGTTAGAAGATAAAATTGCTGATGTTATCGCTGTGAACCTAAACGTTTTTGCGTGGTCGTCTGTCAACATGTTTGTAATAGATCCAGACTTTTTGTGCCATCGGCTTACCATGGATGAGAAGGTCAAGCCTGTTGTGTAGAGAAGAAGGAAGTTCAATGAAGAGAAAAGTCTGGTCATCCGAGAAGAAACTAGGAAGCTAGTGGCGGCTGGCCACATTCGGGAGATCCAATACCCCGAGTGGTCGACAAACGTTGTCTTGGTTAAAAAGTAAAACAAAAAGTGGAGAATGTGTGTGAACTTCATTGATTTTAACAAGGTTTGTCCCAAGGATTCCTATCCTTTACCAAGCATATATTACCTGGTTGACAATGCATCAAGATGTCGTTTGTTGAGTTTTTTTATATGCTTTTTCAAGGTACAATCAAATTCGTATGCACCCGAAGGACGAGAGTAAGACAACCTCCACGATTGGGGTCGCCAGTTATTGCTACAAGGTCATGCCCTTTGGCTTGAAGAATGTTGGGCGACCTATCCACGACTCATGGATCAAATCCTGTCACCAATGCTCGGGCGCAATGTCCATGCATACGTGGACAACATGGTCGTCACCTCGAAGAAGGAAGACCAACATATCACTGACCTTGAGGAGCTATTTGCCACATTAAGAAGGTATAATTTGAAGCTTAATTCTGATAAACATGTGTTTGGTGTTGAAGCAGGGAAGTTCCTCGGTTTTCTGCTGACCGAGAGAGGAATAGAGGCAAACCCGGATAAATGCACAACTATTATAGAGATGAGGAGTCCCACAATGTGAAAGAGGTGCAACAGCTGACCGGGCGCATGGCCGCCCTGTCTCGTTTCTTGTCAGCCAGTGGAGATAAGGGGTATCCCTATTTTCAGTGCCTCAAGAAGAACAATCGTTTCACATGGAATGATGAATGTGAAAGGGCCTTTGTCAAGCTCAATGAGTATTTGGTTGGTCCCCCAGTTCTCGGTAAGCCGATTCCCGGGATCCCTATACGATACTTTTCTATAACAAATTGGGCCATTAGCTCGATCATTTTTCAAGATTATGAAAAGATTCAGAAGTCGATCTACTTCGTGAGTAAAGTGTTGCAGGGACCAGAAACTCGGTATCAGGCTATTAAGAAAGCCGCTCTGGCTGTGGTATTCACAACTCGACGGTTGCGGCATTATTTTCAAAGCTTTATCGTGATCATAATGATTGACCTGCCCATCGTAAGGTACTTCAAAAGCCCGACATCGCAGGTCGGATGGTTTGTTG
The DNA here is from genome assembly GCF_051622355.1 of Phaseolus vulgaris. Classification (NCBI taxonomy): domain Eukaryota; kingdom Viridiplantae; phylum Streptophyta; class Magnoliopsida; order Fabales; family Fabaceae; genus Phaseolus; species Phaseolus vulgaris. Next base: position 25,080,570 of record NC_143507.1, read on the forward strand.
GACAGTTGAGTTGTTTGAATTCGACATACAATATGAACCTCAAGGGCCCATCAAAGGCTAAGTATATGCAAATTTTGTGGTAGATTTTACGTTCGGGAGTTCCTAGTCTGACCCTAACGATTTCCAATGGGGTCTTTTATGTCGATGGGTTCTCCAACCAGCAAAGAAGCGGAGCTGGGGTCATCCCTGAAAGGCCAAACGGGCTCCTGATCGAACAAGCCCTCAAGTTTGTGTTCAAGGCAAGCAACAATCAAGCCGAGTATGAGGCCTTGATAGCGAGAATGTTGTTGGCCAAGGAGTTGGGAGCTTGGAGCCTGTTAGTAAAGAGTGATTCATTGCTCGTAACTGGGCAAGTCACAGGCGAGTATTAGGCTAAGAACCCACAACTAGCTTCATATCTCAGGTACGTAAGGTTTTTAAGGGCAACTTTCTCTGCAACTGACCTCGTTCATGTTCCCATAGAGCAAAATTTTCGAGCAGATTTATTGTCCAAATTGGCCAACTCAGGAAAGGGAGGGAGGCAGAGGTCGATTACCTAAGAAACCTTGAGGCAACCCAGGACAACAACAAAGGAGTTGCCAATGGTGGGTCACTTGGAGATTTTGCGGGTCAGCCCATAGCAAAGGAGAGGACATCGCTCGATGGTCCAGGAAACATTGAAGGTCCAGAGGATATCTACATACGAGTCTCTCGAAGATGAACATTCTGAGGTTATGCAGGTCAGAGTTGAGGAAACCTGGTTGACACCTTATAAGCGGTACCTCGCTGACGGATTACCTCCTTATGAGCTTGCAGAGGGAAAGATTGTCAAGAGAAACTCGAGAAGGTACACCTTGATAGATGGGAATCTCTTTCGTTACGATTATACTTACCTACTCCTCATCTGTGTGAGTGGGGACCAGTGCACTCGGATCATGTCCGAGCTCCACGAGGGTATTTGTGGCAGCCATATAGGAGGATAAGCTCTCTCGTTGAAGGTCATCGGAGCAAGGTATTATTGGTCGACCATGAAAGAGGATTGTGGAAGATATGTGCAACGTTGTGAGCAGTTCCAGAAGCACGCTAATTGAAGCCATGCGCCAGCTGAAGAGTTGCAAACTATTTATAGCCCATGGCCTTCCCATACATGGGGGATAGATATTTTTGGGAGTTTTCCCCCTTGCCATATGTCAGATGAAGTACCACATCGTTGCCATTGAGTACTTCACCAAGTGGATTGAAGCTGAGCCAGTTGCACAAATCACGACTCATCTCAACATTTTGTATGGAAGAATATTGTGTGTCAATTTGGGATTTCGAGGCACTTAATATCTGACAATGAAACCCAGTTTGCTAGCCAACAACTAGGAAAGTTGTGTATAGAGCACGGGATAAAGCAAATCTTTGCATCGATGGAACACCCACAAACGAATGGGCAAGCGAGTCGGCTAACAGGGTCCTGCTGAGGGGACTATAGACGAGATTGGAGAAAGCGAAAGGGAATTGGCCAGAAGAAGTTCCAAGAATCTTGTGGTCTTATCACACCACCCTGCAGTCGCCAACGAAGGAGACACCATTCAGTTTGGTATATGGATCAAATGTCATGGTACCAGTGGAAATACGGAAAAATTTTCCTAGGTTCCAAGGTTTTGTTGTTGAAGATAAAGGAAGAAAGGTGAATCTAGATTTGCTAGACGAGGTGCGGGATCATGCCCGTATAAACTCGAAAGCCTTAAAGAGAATAGAGGAATTAAAGCACAAGACTAAAACGAAGCCTCGGAAATTCAAAGTTGCCGACTTGGTGATACAAAATGCCCACCCTTATCAAATTGAGAACAAGTTGTCTCCAAAGTGGACTGGCTCATTCCGCGTAACCGAGGTACTAGGAAACGGTGCGTACAAACTGGAAACATTGGAAGGAGGAGCCATCCTGCGAACGTGGAATGCGGCCAACCTTAATTTTTTTTTCAGTCAAGGCATTTGAATTTTTATTCCTTTCCTTTTAACAATTATGCTTTTTGAGGTGATCCTCTTTTTCCCCAAAGGGGTTTTTTTTAATGAGGTCACCCGGTAATAAATTTGTTATTGGGAGATTGTGTGTGAATTAAGTTGAATTTATTGTTGTTGATGAATTATTTGATATAGCACATGGTAAGAGGACCTAGCTCGAAATGAATAGAGTCCTCCGAGTATAGGTGCCCTGTGAAGTTGAATTTGTAGTAGCACGTGGTAAGAGGACCTAACTTGGAATGAATAGAGTCGTCTGAGTATAGGCACCCTGTGAAGTTGAATTTACTGTAGCACATGGTAAGACGACCTAGCTCAGAATGAATAGAATCATCTGAGTATAGGCGCCCTGTGAAGTTGAATTTGTTATAGCACATGGTAAGACGACCTAGCTTAGAATGAATAGAGTCATCCGAGTATAGGCGCCATGTGAAGTTGAATTTGCTATAGCAGGTGGTAAGACGACCTAGCTCGGAATGAATAGAGTCATCCGAGTATAGGCGCCCTTGAAGTTGAATTTGTTGAGGCACATGGTAAGACAACCAAGCTCAGAATGAATAGAGTCATCCGAGTATAGGCGCCCTGTGAAGTTGAATTTATTTTGTTGATGAATTATTTGATATGGCATGTGGTAAGACGGCCTAGCTCGGAATGAATAGAGCCATTCGAGTATAGGCACCCTGTGGCGATGAATTTGTTGATGAAAAAGATGCTATGTGGCGCCCTGCGAGGTAATATGTCATGGGATAAATGCTGGATTCATATGATAGAGTAATCCAATTCAAAGGTCGTGTTCGAGTTCTGGATAATCTAAAGAGCTCAAGGTATTATGCCCTGCACCTAGCTTGTGAAGTGACGTTATGCCTAAGTGTAAGGTTGGCGCACATACAGTTGTCTCAAACACGAAGGAGTCATTTATCAAAGGTTAGCCTTTCTTTCAAGGTGAATAAGTTATTACTTCCCCGTTTAAGTTAGTAGAGTGTTGTTATATTAGTTGTGCTATGACGAGTTAAGTTCTTTGGTAGAATGTTAAGGCATGCATTCGTAGAGATGAAAGTAAACTTTTCAAAAGACCTAATAATTGGCATGTCAAAGTGTCTATACGCGTTGAATGAACATACGTAAATTGTTCAAAGAGCAATAATGCTAAACGAGTGTGGCAGATCAATAAATATTACAAGTAATGGATACTATAAAGTTCAAGCTATTCCCCCATTAGTTCTCGACCATGGTCTTTCCCGGGTCTAGTGCAAAAAGGTCCATGGTAGGATGAACCATTGTAGCTTGCTCCAACGCAGTCTCGAAGCCGGCCAAGAAGGCTTGTGTGGCGTGGACTCGATCATCTTAGTGGAGTTTTCTTCTTTATTAGCCATCTCTCTCTTCAGGTTCTCTAACTCACCTAGAAGTTTGTTCCTCTCCTCGGATAGGGCTAGTGCCTCTTGAGTCTTCTTGGTGTGAGATGCTCAACCTTTTCGTGTAGGCCAGTAACTCGGTTAATCTCTATCAGAAGGCGGTCCATGCCTTGGCAAAGATCCGCGATCTCTTTTTTCCTTTAATCTTTGAATGCTTTTCGATCGTCCGTCCTATCATCAACTAGGCAAGCCAAGGCAAACGCTTGCCCAAGCAGCTTCAAGGAATCACGACAAATAAGGTCTTCGCTATGGACCATAAATTTGGTTTTGTTTTCAAGAGGGGCAAAGAATGCTTTACCATGAGCAGAGACGTCGAAGTCAACATTCCATAGGCTTTTCCCGCGTGAGCTTTCAGCCTAACACTCCTAGATGGTAACCACCTCTTGATGTGGAGCTCGACCATCTTAGTGCGAGTGTTCGGCAGCGGAAGCTGCCTCTCGTCTTTTTCTTTTGAAGATGTGGCCCGAGTTGGTTTGCTCGTCCTGATCAGATGGGACTAGAGCAACTTCAACGGGGGTCTTCCTCTTCTGTGCCGATAAGTCCTTGCTCATGTTGGCAGCCACTCTCATTTTCCTGATGCGTTCAACCATCTCTTCCTTACTAATGTTGGACAACATTCTCTCTGCAATGAAAACAAGTAAATGATTAACAATAACAATAAGGTTGACTTTATCAAAGGTAGGAAACGAGGAGTACCAGTATAGTCTTTCAAGGCGCCAGGGAGGTACTCTTTGGTCAGTAGATACGAGAGGTCAAAGACAACCTTCAAGCTCGTAAAAAATTTGCATATCCCTTGGTTTTTTGGTGACAAGTCCTCCAGGCGCCGAGCACTCTAGAATTTAGGTTCAGGGGTCCAGTATAAGGGAAATCTGTCCAGTATGGTTGGATCTCTTGTGGAAGCTTGTATTTTAAGGAATTTGCCTTTAAAATTTTTATATGATGACTGGAAGAGGGTGAGCAAAGCTCTTCCAGGGGCATCATTTAAGGAAACCCATAATTGGCAGCCCAAATGTTTGACTTCAAAGAAATATAGGAAAACCTCCATAGTCGGCGAAATGTCGAGCTGTGAACATAAGATAGTAAAATCGCGAATAAATGCCCAGCTATTTGGGTGTAGCTAGGAGGGAGCTACATTGAGCTCGGTTAAAAGTTCCTTTTCAAAAATGGATAGGGGGAGACAAAGGTGGACATTTTTGAAGAAAGTAGCATAGAAGAAACAAAAAGGACCATCAGGGTCCGACGATTCATCACAACAAACCGGTTCTCCTTCCTTACATTCTACGATTTTGACAAACCCCTTGTGTCTCCTACTTACGGTACGCCCATACTCTCTCAACTCTCTAATACGCAAACGGGTGGTGTGAAAAGAGGTTTCTTTTAAAAGATCCTTTTTAGCCTAGGGGTATAAAGAACCATAATCCATTGGTGATATATCTAGAACACAAGCACAAAAACAAACAAAATGCAATTTCAGACCAGGCAGAGTAGGAGAACTGAAATAAGATACAGTTCATACAAGGCAAACGACGAAATTGGCACAAAGAAAAAATGAATTTCTCATGATGCAAATCATAAGTATTCAATGATGTTTATCGAGAGAGTTAAACAGAATACTTGATGCGATGGTGGTGTGTGATGATGCAAGAGGAAGAAGAAAGCGTCGAGAAGATGTGTTGAAAGCTGAAAAGGTTTTTGGAGTAGAAGGAAATGAAACAGTGTAACGGGAATGGAAGCTGGAGAAGGGGGTATATTCGAAAGGCGGAAGTTGAAACGGTAGGATTTCTCCACCGTTGATGCAAGCGCCACGTGTACGCTTTAGATTTAGTGTGGTGAGACGTCTCATCAGTAAACGCTTTGACAACCGCGCCTCATCATGTCAGTCGCCAAATGCTTGTAAGCCTCTTCGCCTCGTCGAGCTCGGCTCGAGCCTAGGAGGCTTGTGTACTGGCCAGGAGTGCTCGAGACCTCAGTCCAAGCCTTTAGGTATTGTCAACTCGGTGATGCGAATTATGCCTAGATCGGCCTAGGCTGGGTATGAGCCCAAAAGTGTGTTACGAGGTCAACCCGGTTATTCTAATAGGTTTATGTGAAAAAGATAATTAAAAGTAACATAAATCATGATTGAATTAATTAAATGCAAGGATAATTGAATTGGTTAAAGTATAAGATTAATGCATGCGATTAAGAATGGTGGTACCGAAAGTAATAGGTACACGGTGAAACAAATTATTGTTGAATAATATTGTTGAGATTATATTCTCATTGATGAAAATTGTTGAAGGATATCTATAAAAGGGGCTTGAGACCCCCAATAAAGGTAAGTTTTTTCTGAGTCTGTCATTGATATACTTATAGTTTGAATGCTCTCACTGACTTGATCATCGAAGTGTGATCAACAGGTAAAGTTCTCACTGTCCTTTTGGAACAGTATCTTGGAACACCAACTGGAGACCGGTCAGAAGCAGAGCTCTCCTATTCCATCCAACCAAGGTCAACTGGCAAGAACATTTGTAATGCTCTTTTTTTTTTTTTTGATCAGCAAAGAATAAAAATAATTAAAATGGGACATTTCAGGGATGTCCCAACCTGTATACATCAAATAGGTGCTCCTGATTTGGAAAAAAATATGTACCAACCATCACATTCAGAGCACCCAAAAAACTACTGAAAAAAACATAAACATAATCTATAGAGCTACTAAAAGAACACTTTCCAGCACAATGCTATTTAGCTAAACAAGTGACCACAAATGGATGTAGGTACCGCAGGTCACCACAAGCAGTTCCAAGATGCCAAAAGCAGAATGTGTTGATATTATGGCAGCAACATACCAACCCATAATTTGAACATCCAATCTTCACATTTAGGCATCTGAATTATATACTCATTTAGGCATGATATACACTACATTTATGATTCAGATTTGCATTTATTTGTAATGCTCTATTTCCATAAAAACAAATATCATTGTTTTATTTTTTTTTTATCCACATGTAATGGCAAGTGAGTAGATAAATGAGTACTATCATTTTAATGAATTACTTTTTTTCCTCTTAAGATCCAATTATTAAAAATTATAAATTCTAATTAAATAACAATTTTATCTAAATACACAACTAAGTAACAATTTAGTATAACCTATCTATCATTTATTTATATTATTATATTATAATTTTCGAGTGGTTATCAACTAATAAAATAATTTGATAATTAATGCAATCATTTTTTAATTATATTATAATAATATAAATGGATTATTGGTAATTTAAATAAAATTATAATGTGACTCTATATTTAAATAGTGTGTTAAATGATCACAAGTTAAAGAAATTTCTTTATATGATATGTTTGAATAGTGTACAATTTATCTTTACTAAATTTTTTTTAAAAAATTATTATTCTATTCGTAATTTTTGTATGATGTAGGACTTTTGTATAGCATTTATGGTAGATCTACCTACCTTTATTTCTGTAGAATGTGTAGGACCTAGACCTATCACCCATGGATATGTAGGACCTAAACTTATGTACATGTTACAATTACTGACCACACATGCTTTGCATTCCAAAGAGGGTAGTCTGAAGTATAAGGATAGGGTCCCTCCACCACAACACCATTTATTACTCCCATACTCACTACTTTGTGCCATTCCAAGGATCTTCTACTGTTCCAGCTTTTAATTACCCTAGCTTTGTAGGGCAAAGTTTTTATGACTTCCATTGCCACAGTGAAAAGAATAGAAGAGTTAAAAAAAAAAACAGAAATAGTGGGAAAAGAAAATTATTTGATTGAGAAAAAGTATTTTATTGTAATACAATTTAATTAATTTATTTATTTCCTCACACCTTCTCTCATTTCCGATTTTAATAATAATCTTTTTTCAACTCTTTAATTTCTGCAAGTCATCTTCATCCTACAAAATCGTCAACTTAAACGGACGAGTCCACACCCAATAAGCAATAGTACACAACTAAAAAATAGAAACAAAAAATATAAAGTTTTAAGTTGAATTAAAATTGGTGAGACAAGTTGCGATTAATTCACAAATTTATAAATAAAATTTGTTTAACCCATGGAATATAAAAAAATTATATAAAAAATTTATCAAAAAATTTAAACAAATACCCATGGTAGATTACGCCGGTCCACAACCTTTTCCTAAAATCCTTCTACTTCTAAGTAGTAATATTAAGACACTGCATGTGAAACTGACAAGGAAATAGAAGCTTATAGAATTTTCAGTTTTCAAGTTACAAAAACTGCAATCTGTTGATAAATTTCATTTCCTTTTTTAAAGAAATGATGGTGAAGGTAATATCTAAAAGCAATTTCCAATTTTCATACTTTCAGTGGGGGACCAATTTAAACCAGAATTAGTTGAAAAAGTCTTCCTCCATTAATGTTCTCTTATTCTGTACAGTTGAGGTCGGTGAGTATACTGGTCCACCTTGTCAATATGAATTTAAGATAAATATTAAAAAGTTAATAATTTCTTACATATGATAATTTACTATTGAATGACAATACAAAATTAATTTCATTCTTTAAGTCTTTAACTATACTTAGTTTGGTAAGTCTGAAATAGGATGGAGAAAAGAAGAGCAAAAGGTACAATTTAAATGTGTGGTGAGATAGAGGAAAACAAATTCCTTTTTTAATGATATTCCTTAAAACCTTATTTTTTTTAAATGTTAATTTAATTTTATATTTTTAATAACAACTTTATTAAGTTAATTTAGAAAAAAAAATAATTTAATAAATTTATTTCTAAAATATTTATTTAATTCATATGTTATTTTAATAACTTTTTTTACTATTTGAACTAATGTTTTATTTGGATGGAATGTTGAGAAGAGAGAAGGTGAAAAGGATAAGAAAGCAAGTGAAAAAAATAAAAATAAGAAGATAATAAAAAAAGTTAAATTAAGAAAAATAAAATAAAAATGATTAAAATGTATAATTAATCTATTGTTTATTTTATAATTAGTTATTATTATTTTGATTGAAAAAATGAAAAGAAATATTTATAATTGTTGTTGTTGATAAAAAGAGTTCTTATAATCATTATGTGGTACCATAATTATTGTGAGATTAGTTTGTACTTGAATTATCATAAAAAAATACAATATAATTAATTATAATATACAAATTTTCTGCGAAGAAAATTAATCCTACAGATTCACCATCTTGTTTCCTGATCCAAAGAAAGGCTTAGGTCATACCAAAAGCTCGTAGTAGAAGGCTAAGAGGTAAGAGTATACTTAAACTCATTCTTTTTGTTTCAGAAAAAAAAAATCAATGTCTAGAGTTCAAGTTCTCAAAGATAATATCATTACGATGAGATATTATATTCTCTTTAAACCTTAATACTTTTGTCATATCTTTGTCGTTGAAAGACACTTTATGAATTAATAGACGGAGGAGTATGTAATATATCTTTTGATTTTAAGTATTATACTACAAATCAAACATAATTTCATCATTATCTTATATGAGCCAAAATGACAAATTGAGGCAATTTTTGAGTTTGTCAATTTAACGACCAGTCCTCGGACGTCGTTGACTGCTAGTAGACGTGGGGCCACGTAAGTTGGGTCTTACGAGAGGCATGAACCAGTATCTTGCAGACAGCACGCCTAGGGTGTCGAGGAGTGGTCAGGCCTCGGTCCGTAAGTTGGGTCCCACAAGCGGTACGTCCAAAGTGTCTCGCAGATGGTACGCCCAACACGAGTAACATGAGTAAAGAGCCCCTGGAAAAGCCAAGACCCGCGAGGGTTACGTTCCAGGGGCAAGCTGCATGCATGGCACATGAACAACTAGGGCACTCTCAGGACGGATGGCCCCAGAGATTAGGTGCACAAGTTGGTACCCAGGTGGTCATCCCGTCAGAGGTTGCACTCTAGTAAGAGAGTCTTACGTGCTAGATTGCCCTAAGAGTGTAAGGCACACCCTCAGTAACCCTAATTGCGGTTAGCGGAAACAGCGAAAATCCTAGAGTATATAAAGGGTAGAATCAAACCTAATAAGGTACGCAAGTTTTACGCAACACTTACGCGAATACACAGAGAGTTTTTGACAGCTAAGTTTCGGTATTTCCTAGCCCAGTACTGACTTGAGCGTTGAAGTGCAAACGACCTCTAGGATGCCCTTTGTCTTTGCATTTTCAGGTGTTTGATTGGAGAAAGGCACGACGAAGGTAGAGATAATTGGGCGTGTGGTCGTCGTAGACATACGAAGGCAATCGAGTCAACCGGCAAGAACAGTCAATATCAAACTAAACTACTTATATAATACTCAAACTTAGTTTTTCAACAAGTTCTCAACGTCAACATCTCACATTCAAATTGAGTTATTCACTTAATTTTGATCTCCCAAACTTAATTTTATAACCATGTCAATTGTATACATTATTTTCAACTTAGAAATTATAACATTCCAAGTATTTCAAAGATATTTTCTATTTAATTAGAAACTGAGTGATTTTTTTTATGCCTAAATATTTCTTATATTGAACATTAATTATAACTCAATCTCATAAACACATATATTTGTCAAGATATAACATTTTACATCTTTTTAATTATTCAAAGTATATAAAAAAAAAATATGTATGTCATGTAATATTGCCTAATAATGAGTTTTATATCAGAATAGGGATTATATACATATTTAATGACAAATAAGGATATTAAAACTAAGTTATTCACAAAGTCAAAATCTTAGATCTTTTGAAACTTTCTGGTTCCTACTAACTGGGTTCATCTTTTACTCATACCATAGACAAATGAAAGTGATCCTGCCGACAACTCGAGCGTGGATGAATTGCCTTGTCGCTTGCTTGACCCGCCTCTGGCAACTGTGTTATCTGCGAGAGTACTCTTAGGACCTTCGCTGGAAACTTCGAATGCAACCTGCAAAATACACAGACGGCGCCTCTAGCGGCCGTTTGCACTACGCTCAAGTTAGATCCCAGAATCACTAGAAATTTATGTGTGTAAAAATAGTGTGTGTGTATTTCTCTCTGATTCTCTTTTATTCCCCTCTGTGTCTGTGCCTAACAGAATTCTGCTGCGCTGCTCTCTGCGTGTGTTAGAATTCTGTTATGCTTTTGTACGAAAACGTACCACAGTCAGGGTCGTGGGTGTCTGGGTTTTCTGTCTGTACCTTTCACGACACGAAGTGCACCTTTATCTGGGTCGCGCCCCTCTCAGACAGTGACACGTGGAGGCATGCAACTCACATCTAACCGTGCACGTGCCACCACCTGAAGGGATCTAGCGCATCTCTTTGTGCGCCTAAGTTATTCCCTTGCGGAGTAACTTAGCGCATTTCTTCCATCTGGGTGAAATCGCACATTCCCAGGAGAACGCCGGGTGTGGCTGGACTAGGCACACTCACCAAGCATTGCTCTCCGCATACGCGATTTCCCCTTCACGATGCCATGCACGTAACGGGTTGAGAGAGTAACCAATCACCGACCGGTTTACTGACTCCCTCAGGCTACTCTCGTGCACGACTATACCGACGAGGAGCTCTTCTTTCTCTGAGGTATGATCATGCGAGGTCCATGCGTAACGCTCTCGCTGGGAATCTCAGTCCCAGTTTAACTGCGTGTAACACGAAACCCCGATGACCATGCACCCGATGACTGATCGGTGCTCTATTGCTTCTCGCGTTCTCCCCCGGGTGTTTATCTTGGAACTGATCTGTCGGTGGCCACTCGGTTACTGACCACCGATCTCCATACCGGGGAATCTCCTCCATGACTACTCTGCCACCTGATCCACGTGTCACCCTGCGAGTGGTCCACGTGGTTATCTGCTGCTGACGTCATCGACTACCGATGACCGACCGGATCAGAAAGTAAATCCTGGAAATGAGTGAGTTCTTTGTAAGTATCAAATATATATCTTAATAAACTTAACCTACAATAAAAAAACACTAGGATCCTAGGATTTGACTTACAACTATGAACATCAAAAATTAGTTTGGAAATTGATTAGATAGTTGAGTATTTCTCGTTAAAAACATTGGTATAATCATAATTTTTTTTTTCAAGAATATCAATCATTTTCAGCCCACAAAAAGAAATATAAACTCACCACCTAACCTTATGATGTTAAGTAGGTATCAAATAGTTTCAAGTGTGTGGTCTAGGAATATTCTAATATAATGTATTACTCTAAACTATCTAAATATTCACATACTAAGTAATTTCTTAAAGCCCACTATGGTCCTTATATTTCATCGTATACCTTCTCAACCAAGCCTCGTAACCTCATGTGTTAGCATGATCATAACTCCTTATAGGAAACTTAGCACTCGACTTATGTTCAATTTACAAACTCTAAGACATTTGGTTTCAAAGGTCATAAGACTTTATGACAACTAAAATTTATCACACATTATCTTAACTAATAATTTATATTTACAGTCAAAACAAACGAATAATTAAAAATATAAATATAATGATAAAATATATAAGTAATTTGTTTTTATCCAAACTTATTACATTAATATTACTTACCTTTTTATTTTCTATATATAAATTTATTATCTTGAATAATAAAGGAATAGTATTTAAAATATTTTACATAATACAACATAAAAAATAAAGTAAAAACATTAAATAGATAATTGGATGTGGACTAGTATATTACCTTAAATAAATTAAATAAAAGGAAATAAAAATATACAACTACATCCCTGGAAACAATTTAAACAGAATAAATAGATAAATTAAGAAATAAAAAACACAGTATATTACTAGTAAAATTAAATAACAAGAACATAAAAATTAAAATAAAAAGACTAACACATAACTGAAAAAAATAACAAGAACAAAAGTAATAATCATAATGATCAGAACATAACTGAAAACAATTAAATAAGAAAAGTATAAAGTAACAAAATAAGGACCTATGTACATTGAAAATAATTTAAATCATAGAAATATAAAATACAAAGAACAATTAAATTAAACAATAAAAATACAAAATAAAAAAGAATAAAGAATAAAAAAAATTAAATAATACAAACAAAAAAAATAAATGAAATGTAACTACATGTCTCAAAATAAATAAATAAATTAATAAAAAATATAGATCAAGATTAATATAAAAAAATTTAACATCATTTTCCCTTTCCCTTTTCTTTTTAATCATCAAACTCAAAGAGGAAAATAGTGTTTACACAAAAATAATAACAATAGGTAAGAAAGAATGATTAATTAATTTATTTTCTTTGTACTCAAACTTTATCTACATAAAACACGAAAGTTGTATCATGTGGAAAATTAAAAATATTAACTTAATCATAGGAATTATAGTGCATTATTTTATAATTTTTATATTTAAAGTAAAGATAAAATAAATAATATAGTTATTTAAAAGTAAAAATGTTACATTACTTTTTCTTTTAGGAATTTCATCCTCAGAATTCACTTGGTTATAAACAGATAAGTATACACTTCTTGCATACTATTTTCTAGTTCCAACAATGTCTTCTTGTTGACTCCTCAATACCTTTACCAAAGGTATGTCTATTTTTCAAAGTTTTTTAATCCTTCAATTTTCAATACTCATAGGAAACACGTCATATGTAAGTTTTTCTCATATATGTACTATATCAGGTTTTGTTACTTTAAGAGGATCGTGAATATATGTATGAAGTTGGGACACAAGAAATACATTTTGAAGTTTTGAAAGATTAAGAGGAGACTTGGTAGACGATTGAACCAATCCAGTTAAGGATTTGATACTAAATAATGAATTTGGAAGAAAGTTTTCTAGATTTGAGAGTTTTACCAACCCCAATTACATATGTAAGTTTTAAGAAACACAATCTGTTCTCGCTGGTTGACATCAGACTGATTGGATGGACGAACTCCTTTTCTGATTTGTCTCCAATTGGTGCTCTGAGATGCCACTCCATTGGCACAAAGGAGGATCTACCTGTTTATCACACTCCGACAAGTCAGTGAGAGCATTCAAAATATCAATTCAATTTCAGTCTCAAGTATTCAAAAACAGCATACCTTTACTCGGGGTCTCAAGCCCTTTTATAGATATCCCTTCAACGGTTTTCTCCAATCTCAACAGAACAAGATTTCAACAGGGAGAATATAATCTCAACAAAAAGCATATAATCATAACAGAAAAACATACTGCTCGCGTGTTCACCTTTATACTGGGGTGCTAACCACATTATAGTCTTTCCAACGTTGCAACTGACGTGACACTTTCGCACAGAGTAGGTGAGACATAGTTACCGAAGCGTTTCCTGATGAGACATCTCACCACACTAAATTTGAGGCGTCCACGTGGCACGTGTTTCAACGGCGAGGAAGCACTGTCGCTTCATCTCCTTCTAATTAAAAACCCATTTCCTCCTCCCTTACTCATTACGCAACCTTCTATTCTCATAACTTCTCTTACTCCAAAAACCTTTTTCGCACTTCTTGTCACCATTAAACTATCTTCCACCACCGTCGCACCAGGTATTTTTTTCTCCGCTAATCTCTATTGTTAACTGTTTATTCATCTCGCCAATTCCATTGCCTGAACTGAAATCTCATTTCGATTCACTTACTCAACCTAGCCTGAAACATGCTTGTATTTTGTTTGTGTTTATGCTTGTGTTCTAACTATATCTACAATGGATTATGGTTCTATGTACCCCTGGGCTAAAAAAGAGCTTTTGAAAGAGGTTTCTTATTACACAACCCATGTACTATTAGGGAATTAATAGAAAACGGATGCATCATGAGTAAAAAATATGAGAGCTTTGTCAAAACCGTAAAGTGTAGGGAGGGTGAACCCGTTTCCTGTGACGAGTCGTCGGACCCTGATGGTCCATTTTGCTATTTTTATGCCACCTTTTACAAAAAGGTTATTCTTCGCCTTCCCCTGTGATGAGAATCAACTAAAGGTGGCTTTTTATAATGAAGAACAAGATCATTCGCCTTCATATTTAAAGTTTTTCTTGTTAATCTTTGCAAAAGATAAAGCCCAAGCCCAAGCCCAAGAAGGCCAAAGCCCACAAAAGCCCAAAGTCCATCCCATGAAGGGCAAGGCCAAGTGTACCGCCCTGGTGGTCGGGAGTGATGACGTGGCATCCTGCTACAGTATGGGCGTGTTAGCGAGGCGCCAGGTTGGCAAGAGGGAAGGAAGTCGGGGGGCTCGTGTAGTCGCCAGTTGTTAAATTGGCGTGTTCCGATTTCCAGCTTACCAGAGTCGGCGATCACCAGGTTAAAGATGAAGTCGCCAGATGTAGACCCAGGCGACCAAGCAGTCGGAGATCGCCAGAGCAAGCACATCGCCAAAGATGAAGGAGAAGCAGATTATGAAGGCGGCCGGCGAGACCACAGGAAAGGTGCATGAGGACACCCTAACTCGCCAGTTCCAGTAGAGATCGCACTCCCAAGTTAGCTATGCACTGGGCAATACCATGCATAAGTAACTTAGCCAAAATGAGAGTAGAAGCAGCGCCAAGTCAAGGAGGCTCCAGATGATGGCACGTGTACGACTGGATGCGAGCCACGCGTCCAGGTCTGTAACTGCCAGGAGAGAGAAAACAGCCAGGTATATAAGAGTTCTCAACAAACTTTCTGAGGTACGCACGTTCAGTTCATACTCTTTACGCTTGCGAGTGATATAGCTGACTGTGAGAGAGGATTTGCACGGTTCTTGTTCTCTTAGTATTTGGTGATACCGTCACTGACTTGAGCGTTGGAGTGCGATCGGCCGCAGCGGCGCCGCTCTGTTTCTTTGCAGGTTCTTGAGGTAGATCCCGAAGAGGAACGGAGGTTCAAAGCGGTGCGCACGTCGATCCTTTGACGAGGCAGTTTCCAGCGTTCCGGTCAACAGGCAGGATCATCAAGTATTAAATAAATATTGTTTAGAAAGGTGCTTAGAGGGAAACATTAGAAACCTCTATTGTTAAAGCATATTTTAGTCTTTAGTTAGGAGTCTTAGGGGGGTGTGTTAGTAGATAGGTGTAGGAGTAGAAAAGGAGGTGCCAAAGTGAAGGAAGAGGTCACACCTTCCTCATGCTTTGTTTTAGGCGCAAATTCTAGAAGCTTTTTGGGAGGGAGTTTTTGAATTTGTGTAGCTTATATTTCAGCACCTTAGGCTATAAATAGAGGTGCTCTCTTTGTATTTTTCAGATTGGAATTAATCTAAGAAAACTCTACTCAAATTTTGAGTGAACTTTGGAGAGCTTTTGAGCCTTCTTCTCTAGTCTTATCTTGATGGATCAATGGAGTCCTCAAGTGGCGGCATCACTCTCATCTAGGAGCATTCCACACTTCTAGTGGCGAGATCATCCATCATCCTTCCATCTTCATGAGCATTTATTCTCTCCTTCCTTCCTTCTTTGTTAATTCTTTGTTCTAAGCTTGTTGTCTTGTTGTTTGGTTCGGCTATTCTGTTTTTCCAGCACATATGTTCTGTTCTTGCCTTTTAATTTTCACTTTGTTCGGTTCAAATGTGTTCTTATGCAATTCTGTTCGGTACTTCTTAGTTTTACATCTTTTTGTTGGTTCAATTTGACAATATGTGGAACATCCAAATGAGTTTGGGATTTGGTACTAGTTTTTGGTGAGTTCTTGTCTTAGAACAATGATCCAACTCTAAGAAAAGTGCCTCTATAATGTCCAACTCAAGGTGATTCCTAAGAATGTCAAGAATCATTCTCTATATGGCTAGTGGAATCACATCATGTGGTATCATGAGTTTAGGTGTGTTCTTGTTTAATTGTTGAGTTGTGTAGCACTTTATTTCAAGAGCTCTTTTAATTTCTTGCAATTTAAGTTTCTGTTTTAGGCTTAATTGAGTTTTTCTTGCTGTTTTTCTTTTGTTACACCAAGTGTTTGTGAAAAGGTTTATGGCACTCATTGTTCATATGAGTATGGCTGCTCTTTTGGAATGGCATTCACCTTCCTAGAGCTGACCTTAAGCTTCCTTTCACTTGTTGATACATCTTGTGATATGTCTTTTAATTTTGTAATCATGTCAAGTTTTGTCTTAGTCATGTTATTCCATAATTGTCATTACTTCTTGTAGTACTTTTATTGCTTTGATTGTTTCTTGCTTTGGTTTACTTTCTGTTTTGAGTTTATTGCTTGATCCTTTGTGCATTTTCATTTTTAGATTTGAGTTCATGCTTGTATTCTAGTTCTATACAAGTTCCTTTACACAATTTCCATTATGTCTTTGCTAGTTCATCATACTGTTTTTCATTCCTAAATAGGTTCATCTGTTTTCTTACAAACGTGCTACTGTTTTCAATTTACTGCAATTAACTGGCTCACTGGAAAATTGTGAAAATTTGGATTTACATTCTTCAAAGTGTTAAAAAAGCATAGCAAAAAGAAGTACAAAAAAATTCCAAGTACACAAAAAATGATAAATAAAATACGAAAAGTGTACATTACTGTCGAAAAAAAGACGGTAATTGGGCAGCAATTTTGAAAAATTTATTTCTCTCAATTGGCTTACTGTTTTTAGTTCGTTCCAGTGCCATTATTGAGTTGAGACATTGAAGTTTGTGTGGTTAATTTTTCACATTCCAGTTCGCTTTCAATCGTTCCAGTTAAATCTGTAAACATAGCACAGTTTGCATACAACATTGTTTTCTTGTAGTTCTGTTTTTGTTTTTTAAATCTACTCTAGTACTTTTCTCTAGGACTCTTTTGGTGTGCCTTCTTTTCTCATTGAGTTCTTTATTTTCTTGCTTGTCTTTCATTCTTTAATCTTTGAGTTTGTCTTACATATAGTATTCCTTTTGCCATTACCTTTCTTTGCTTATACCTTTTCTTGTTTGTCTTTATTGTTTCATTGGTTTTGTGGTGGTTGCCTTTGAGATTGGTGTGCTTGCTTTGACATCTTTCATTTGAGGATTCCAAGACCTCAAGATCAGATTGGTGCAAGGACATTATTTCTTTGAGAGTGACCTCTTTTTCTGCCTCAATTCACTTCGGCATTTTGCTTAAAACACTCACTATTTTTGCTAATTTTGTTTCTTAACTTGTTTGCTGTTTTTGTGTGTTTGCTGTTTTTAATTACAAATGGCTGGATTTTCAAGTGATGCATCATACAAGCAGAATTCTCCTTTCAAAGCTTCAATCCTTGGTGAATTACATGAAGCACAAAGAACTATTAGACGCTTGGAAGAGAAAATGCAAAAGATGGAGGTCCAACAAGCTAGACCATCTCCTTCTATCCATGATGGGCATCATTCACATAGACCTTCAACAAGAGGTTCTTCCAATGACATAGGCCATGAAGAGGACCATAGGAGAAGGAGAACTCCACCCCAATTCCTTGGACATAGACATCACAACCAAGGGGAGAGACCTCACTATGGCAATGGTTACTACCAAGATGCAAAGGCTAGGCTACCTTTGGTCAAGCTTCCTTGTTTTAATGGCTCTAGTGATCCTAATGTATATTTAGATTGGGAGGCTAAGTGTGAACAAATATTTGAGATCCATGAGATCCAAGATGAGCATAAGCTTAAGCTAGCCACCCTAGAGTTTAGTGATTATGCCATGAAATGGTGGCATGGAATTGTAAAGGACATTATCTATCACAAGGGTCCTCCCGTGGACTCTTGGAACTCTTTAAAGGATCAAATGCGCGCCAGATTTGTGCCCCCACATTTTAGGAAAGACCTCATGTTGAGACTCCAACGGTTTCAACAAGGCACGCTAAATGTGGATGAATATTATAAAGAGCTAGAGACGCTTGTGCTTAAAATTGAATTAGAAGAAAGTGAGGAAGCTATAATTGCTAGGTTTGTGAGTGGTCTTAGGAAGGATATTCAAGACATTGTTGAGTTACAAGAGTATTCATCATTGGGCTCTTTAGTTCATCTTGCAATGAAGGTGGAAGCCCAACTTGCTAAGAAAAAATCTTTCAAAAATGCTTCCAATGATGGATACTACTCCAAGTCTTGGAGAAACAAAAATTCTTTTTCTAAACATCCTTCCAAAGATTCTTCTTTCAAACCCAAGGATCCTACGCCATCTACTTTTAGGCCTTAAATCGTCTAGTCAAAAGTGTTTTAAATGTTTGGGATATGGTCACATTGCTGCTAATTGCCCTTCTAAACGAAGTATGTACATGCATGAAGGCATTGTAGTTAGTGAGCATGATTCCAATTCACCTAGGCATTCTTCACCTTCTAGACCATCAAGTGAAAATGAGAGTGAAAGTCCTTGTGAAGGTGACTTATTGATGGTAAGACGTATGTTGGGCACAATTCCAAAATCTTTGAATGATACTCAAAGAGAAAATATTTTTCACACCCGATGTCTTATCAACAACAAGTTATGTTCCTTGATTATTGATGGGGGAAGTTGCACTAATGTGGCTAGTACAAGAGTTGTGGAGAAGTTAGCCTTACCCAGTATCTCTCATACCAAGCCCTACAAATTACAATGGCTTAGTGAAGTAGGTGAAATCATGGTGAATAAACAAGTCCTCATTAACTTTGCAATAGGAAAGTATAAAGATGAGGTTTTATGTGATGTTGTGCCCATGGAAGCATCTCATCTTCTTTTAGGAAGGCCTTGGCAATATGATAGACATGTTTTACATGATGGCCTATCCAACACAATGTCTTTTTCCTTCCTAGGGCGCAAGGTTATATTAAAACCCCTCTCACCCAAAGAGGTTCATGAGGACCAAATAAAAATGAAAACTAAAAGAAAAAATGAGAAAGAAAAAGAAGTAAGTACTACACCGAGTCACACCATTTTCTCCTCTAAATCCATCATGTTGACTCGTGCTATGCCTCAAATGGACCCTCCAAGGTCTTCTTCTTCTTTATCTTTTTTATTACCCAAGGTTCCTATTTCAACACCACCTTGGTTAAAATATGTTAGGGATGATTTTTTCATACCTCCTAATGGGTTTCACCATTTAAGAGGTCTTTTTCCCAAAAATATCATCATTCCCAAACACATTTTTCCAACTTGGTCGATTTGTAGGACTTCCTTTTCTGCAATCCCTTTGGTTCCCTCTGCTAAGTCATGTATTCCTTTTTCTTACTCTTTTGCTTGTAAAAGTAAACTGACTTTGTTATATGCAGGGATTCAGAATTCGTGGGCGAATTCTCTCCAACTCGGGGAGTATGATGAGAATCAACTAAAGGTGGCTTTTTATAATGAAGAACAAGATCATTCGCCTTCATATTTAAAGTTTTTCTTGTTAATCTTTGCAAAAGATAAAGCTCAAGCCCAAGCCCAAGAAGGCCAAAGCCCACAAAAGCCCAAAGTCCATCACATGAAGGGCAAGGCCAAGTATTAAATAAATATTGTTTAGAAAGGTGCTTAGAGGGAAACATTAGAAACCTCTATTGTTAAAGCATATTTTAGTCTTTAGTTAGGAGTCTTAGGGGGGGTGTGTTAGTAGATAGGTGTAGGAATAGAAAAGGAGGTGCCAAAGTGAAGGAAGAGGTCACACCTTCCTCATGCTTTGTTTTAGGCGCAAATTCTAGAAGCTTTTTGGGAGGGAGTTTTTGAATTTGTGTAGCTTATATTTCAGCACCTTAGGCTATAAATAGAGGTGCTCTCTTTGTATTTTTCAGATTGGAATTAATCTAAGAAAACTCTACTCAAATTTTGAGTGAACTTTGGAGAGCTTTTGAGCCTTCTTTTCTAGTCTTATCTTGATGGATCAATGGATTCCTCAAGTGGCGGCATCACTCTCATCTAGGAGCATTCCACACTTCTAGTGGCGAGATCATCCATCATCCTTCCATCTTCATGAGCATTTCTTCTCTCATTCCTTCCTTCTTTGTTAATTCTTTGTTTTAAGCTTGTTGTCTTGTTGTTTGGTTCGGCTATTATGTTTTTCCAGCACCTATATTCTGTTCTTGCCTTTTAATTTTCACTTTGTTCGGTTCAAATGTGTTCTTATGCAATTCTGTTCGGTACTTCTTAGTTTTACATCTTTTTGTTGGTTCAATTTGACAATATGTGGAACATCCAAATGAGTTTGGGATTTGGTACTAGTTTTTGGTGAGTTCTTGTCTTAGAACAATGATCCAACTCTAAGAAAAGTGCCTCTATAATGTCCAACTCAAGGTGATTCCTAAGAATGTCAAGAATCATTCTCTATATGGCTAGTGGAATCACATCACCCTGTCCATATTTCAAAAAGAACTGTTAATCGAGCTCAACGTAGCTCCTGTCCAGCTACATCCAAATAGTTGGGCATTTTTTCGAGCTTTTATTATCTTATGTTCACAGCTCAACATTTCGCCGACCGTGGAAGTTTTTCTATATTTCTTTGAGGCCAAACATTCAGGCCATCAACTGTGGGTCTCCTTAAACGATGCCCCTGAAAGAGCTTTGCTCACCCTCTTCCAGTCTTTCATACAAAAACTTTAAAGGTAAATTCCTTAAAATCTGAGCTTCCATGGGAGATCCAACCCTACTGGACGAATTTCCCTTATACTGGACCCCGGAACCCAAATTCCAAAGTGTTCGGCGCTTGGAGGACTTGTCACCAAAAGGACCAGGAGATATGCGAGTTTTTTACGAGCTTGAAGGTTGTCTTTCACACCTCCTATCTATTGACTAAAGAGTATCTCCCTAGCGCCTTGAAAGCCTATACTAGTACTCCTCGTTTTCTCCCTTTGGTAGAGTCAAGTCTATTACTGTCATTAATCATTTACTTATTTTCTTTGTAGAGAGAATGTTGTCCAACATTAGCAAGGTGAAGCTAGTCGAGCTAGCTAAGAAGATGAGGGCGGCTGCTAGTCAACCCAAAGAATCTTAACGCAGAAGAGGAAGGCTCCAACTTTGATTACTCAAACCCCGACCGATTAGGATGAGGAGACCACCTCCAAGCTCGTTTTCAAGAGGAAAAGGAAAGCGACCACACCCCTCACTGAGCATTCTCACTCAGATGTCCAAGCTCCGCACAAAGACGTCATCGTCATTCAAGAATGCGAAGTCGAGAGTTGTAGGGGGAAAAGCCCGTGGGATCCAAACTTCGACATCCCAACTTATGGTGAAACTACCCTCCTGCCCAACGAAGACAAAAATAGGCTCATGGTCCACGACAAAGATCATCTATTTTGTGACGTCATGAAGCAAATTGGGTAGGCCTTTTCCATGCGTTGCTTGGTTATTGCTAAGGCACGAGACCGAAAATCCGCCGAAGATCAAAGGGCCGTGGAGCTTCAAAGGGAGGTAAAACGCCTCCGAGCCGAGATTAAATGCATGAAGGACCAGACCCGAGCTGAAACTGCATGCCTTATTAATCTGCACAAAGAAACCAAACGTCTCCCAGCAGAGAAGGCTCAAGAGGCATCGAGCCTAACCGAAGAAAGGAGCAAACTCATGTCCCAAATCGAAGGGTTGGAGAATGAGGTAACTCGCTGAGGGGAAGACCTCACCAAGGCCACCAAATCTTTCAAACATGATGTTGCTCAATCTTACCTTGTAGGATTCGAGGTAGCTTTTGAACAGGGAGAGACAGTCCATTCTACTCTGGACTTTTTAGAACTCAGCCTAGGTAAAACCGTGGTCGAGGGTCAAATAATGGAGGACTAAGTTAAACTTTTCTATGGTTTGTAATATTCATGCATATGTTAAACTCTCTTGACACTTTGACAATTTGAACATTTCTCATATTTATTTAGTGTTTATAATCTTTCCTACGTATACTGATTTTGGGATTTTTACAAACTTATGCCTCGATACTTAACTCATCCTCTTCATCTTAACACAAATTATATAACAAGTTTCGGCTAACTTAAGCATGAAAGTAATAACTTATTTACCTTGATAGAACATCTACCCTTAAGTAAGTGACACTTTCGTGGTTAGGACAATCTTTTACTTTAACTTGATTTCACCAGTAACTACGACTCCCATATTGGGCGATCCTCGATATAATTACTGCATCGATTTCATGATGCTTTACTTCATAGGGTGCTTATTGAGGTAACTTCACCTATCTTAAGCTCGGTCGTCTTCTCCACATATCGTATCAAGTAAACTCATATTCATAGGGCGTTTATGCTCGGGTAGTCGTATTTACCCCGAGCTAGGTCGACTTACCATGTACGAATTCCAATAACCTTACTTCCATAGAGCGCCTATGCTCGGATGACTCTATTCACTCCAGGCTAGGACGTCTTACCATGTTCCAGATTAACTAGTTAAACAAATAAATTCGTACCGCAGGGCGCCTATGCTCAGGCAGTTGTACTTATGTCGAGCTAGGTCATCTTATCATGCATAAAATTGAACAATACATTCCCATCAATTTAACTCGCAAGGTGCCTATGCTCGGGTAGTCGTGCTTACGCCAAGCTAGGTCAACTTACCATGTACTAAATAAAATAAATCAACAAACAAATTAATCTCACAAGGCGCCTATGCTCGGGTAGACATACTAACGTCGAGCTAGGTCGACTTACCATGTACTACATCAACGCTATTCAATCAAAACTAGTTTACTTCATGCATCATCTTCGGAGAACAAATTTATTAATAGATGACCTCGTTAAAAAACCCCTTCATGGAAAAAGAATATCACTTTAAACAACATATTGTTCAAAAGAAAAACATCCAAAACTAAATGTCTTGACTGAAATAAAACTTGAGATTTGCCACGTTCCACGTTCGTAAGATGGTTTCTCCTTCCAGGTTTTCCAGCTTATATGCGCCATTTCTAAGCACCTCGACTACGCAAAACGGGTCAGTTTGTTGCAGATGGGAAGCTTTGATGTATCAAATCCTCATGAAACCTGAAGATGTGTTGTGTTTTAGGTTTGGGTTTAATTATGGGGTTTAGAATCTTTGTAAGATTTGTCTTGATTCCTACAGAAAGTTTGTTTCAATCTGTTTTAAAGAACTAAGTTTTTTTTCCATGCAAAGGGAAAAACAACCGATTAAAGTATTGAGACAATTGGTTGTTTGTCACTTAGCTGGCAAAGGAATTTTGAAACTATTTTTTGAATCAGTTGTGTAAGTGCTGAAACCATTCAACCGGTTAAATCGTGGTTTCAACCGATTAAAAGTGAGTTTTCATAACAGTATTTTGAAAACTTGTTTTAACTGATTCAGTTGTTTAAATATGCCTAAAATGGTATCTTTTCAAAGGTTATAAATATAACACTCTTTCAAATGTTTCACACGAGAGAAATATAGAAGTTTTACACTTTTATTTGAGATCAAAAAGAGAGATTATGATGAGAATCAAATAAAGGAGGCTTTTATTAATGGAGGAAGAGGACATCCACCCTCACATTTGAAGTTCTTCCTTCTAGTCTTCTCAAAATTAAAAGAAGACATAAAATAAAGATGAGGCCCAAGCCCAAAGCCCAAGCCCAAGAAGGCCAAAGCCCAAAGAGCCCAAGTCCATCCCATGAGGGGCAAGGCCAAGCTTTGAAATACTCTTGTATAGTTTTAGGAGGTGTGGTTATTAAATAAAGGTGTGTGAAAATGTAAAATAAAGTCACATTGTCCATGTGACTTAGGAGAGTGGTGTAGGTGTAGTTTTTGGGAGGTGTCATAGTAGAAAAAGGTCACACCTCCCATGTGACTTGTTTTTGGTGGGAATTTCAAATGAGTTTATTTGAAATTTCCCACCTATTTTTCAGCACCTTAGGCTATAAATAGAGGTGCTTCCTTTGTAAAATTGAGATTGGAATTAATCTAAGAAAACTCTACTCAAATTTGAGTGACCTTTGGAGAGCTTTTGGAGCCTTCTTCTCTAGTCTTATCTTGATGGATCATTGGAGTCCTCAAGTGGCGGCATCACTCTCATCTAGCAGCATTCCACATTTCTAGTGGCGAGATCATCCAACATTCTTCCATCTTCATGAGCATTCTCTTCTCCTTCCTTTCTTCTCTTTCAATTACTCTTGTTCTCTTGTGTTCTTGAGCAATTTTTGGTTCGGTTTTTCTATTTTCCAGCACCTTTTGATTCTGTTTTTGCCTTTTTAATTCAATGCTGTTCGGTTCCTTTTATTTTCTCCTCTTGTGTTCGGTTCAATTTGACTAAAATTGGTTTATCCAATGAGTTTGGGATTTGGTACTAGTTTTTGGTGAGTTCTTGTCTTAGAACCATGATCCAACTCTAAGAAAAGTGCCTCTATAATGTCCAACTCAAGGTGATTCCTAAGAAGGTCAAGAACCTTTCTCTATATGGCTAGTGGAATCACATCAGATTACAATTTGTATGTGAAAAGGAGTTTTTCAAGTTTAGCAAGATTGCTTTTGAGCTTTGCTGAGATTCAAGAACTGATCATAGGGCTTCTGGTTTATTGTTATTCCAAGTGTTTTCTACCCTGTCTTAGTTTCTTGTAATTGTTCATATTACATTCTGTAAACGTGTTTGTTAAATCCTATAAAGTCAGTGTGATTCTGGCTTGAGGTGTGTGCTGTGTGCAAAGAGGGTGAGTAGGTCTTGTAGTTTCAGGATCACCTCTTTGTGGGTGTTTGTAATGTGTTTGGTTACATAGTGGAATACTCAGTGGTTTGACTGAGGACTGGATGTAGCTCAAGGATTGAGTGAACCCGTATAAACCTGTGTGTATCTCTCTCTCTCAACTCTTTAACTGTTTGATATTTTCGCTGCCATAAACAACCGGTTAAATCGTGTTTTAACCTATTGAAATTGTGATATTTGTTTCTGTTAGACTGTTTGATTGACTTTCTGAAATGCTTATCTGAGTTGATTGTTAAAGATTCATTCTAAAGTAAAATAATTGCAAAAATCTTTTAGAAACAATTCACCCCCCACCCCCCTTTTGTTTAAGCCATCAATTATAACAATTGGCATCAAGAGCTAGGTTCTTGAATGTTACTCAAGTTTTTTTTTCTGTTTTCTAAAAATCTTTTTTATGGCTGATAAAATGCCTCTTGGGGAAGGTGCTTCAATAAACAGACCACCACTGTTTTGTGGGGTTAATTACCAATTTTGGAAAGTGAGGATGAAAATTTTTATACACTCAACTGATAAGGGTATTTGGGAGTAAATTGAAAATGGTCCTTTTGTACCTCAAGTTAAGAAAGATGATGTTTTAGTTGATAAATTTTCATCCGAGTGGACTGAAGCAGAAAGTAAGAAATTTAAATTTGATTGGATAGCCAAAAAATATTATAACATCTGCTCTAAGCTGTGATGAGTTTTTCAAGGTTTCACAATGCAGCTCTGCTAAAGAAATGTGGGATATCTTGGAGGTCACACATGAAGGCACAACTGATGTGAAGAGAGCTAGGAAGTATGCTCTGATTCAAGAGTATGAAATCTTCCGAATGCAAAAGGGAGAATCCATCTGTGATGTGCAGAAGAGGTTTTCTCATATTGTGAATCATCTTATGAGTCTTGGTAAGAAGTTTGATGAAGAAGAGCTTAACATCAAGGTACTGAAGTGTCTTGATAGAACATGGCAGCCAAAGGTCACTGCCATCTCTGAATCAAAGGATCTCACCTCAATGATTGTGGCATCTCTTTTCGATAAACTCAGAGAGCATGAAATTGAGATTCAAAGGCTTGCTGTCCAAGAAAGTGAAGACAAGCATAACAAGAGTATAACACTTAAAGCTAGTAAGCAGCAACCAGATTCCAGTGAAAGTGAAGAAGAGAACATAAGTCTGTTATCAAGAAAATTCAGCAAATTCTTGAGAAAAAGACAAGCTTCTAAAAGGTATGATTCAAAGAAACCTAGTGAATTAAATTCTAATAAGTACACTTGCTATGGCTGTGGTGAACAGGGTCATATCAAGGCTGAATGTCCAAACATTGAAGTCAAAGAAAAGGGAGACTTCAAAAAGGAGAAAAAGGGAAAAGCTAAGAAAGCATATATAGCATGGGATGACAATGATGTCTCATCCTCAAGTTCTTCAGATGATGAGGAAGCTAATCTTTGCCTTCTAGCATCAGTAACAAGTAGCATGGATTCTACTGCATCGTGTAAAGGTACCACATATGATCAAATGCTTAATGATTTTTATGAAACTCATGATGAAGCCAACCGATTGGCACTTTCTCTCAACCGGTTGAAAGGATTAAATAACTGGTTGGAAAATAGAGTTAAGGATCTAAAGGAAGACCTAAGCAAAACAAAAGAAGATTTTGAAAATCTGGATTTAATTTACAAAAATTCTTCTTGTAGTTGTGAGACAAAAACTTGTGAAAATTGTGAACTTCTTGAAAATAAGATTTGCTATCTTTTGAAAACCTTGGACAAGCTTACAACTGGAAAGTCCAATTTTGAAGATGTTTTAGAATCTCAAAAATATGTTTTTGGAAAAGCAGGTTTGGGGTTTTACCCTCAAAGCAAAGAAAATAAAATTACAAAACCTTTTTCAAATATTCCAGAAAAACAATCGATTAAAAAATCGTTTCAACCGGTTGTTACATGCTTCTATTGCATGAAGAAAGGCCATTTTGTCAGGTACTGCAGGTTTCGTAAATCTCTTATACCTAAAGGTATCTATAAGTGGATTCCTAGATGTATTGCTAGTTCAAAAGATAAATCTAACACTAAAGGTCCCAAATTCTTCAAGGGATCAAATCTT
This sequence comes from Phaseolus vulgaris, assembly GCF_051622355.1. Classification (NCBI taxonomy): domain Eukaryota; kingdom Viridiplantae; phylum Streptophyta; class Magnoliopsida; order Fabales; family Fabaceae; genus Phaseolus; species Phaseolus vulgaris. The sequence goes on from NC_143507.1 coordinate 25,107,520, forward strand.
GAAATTTGACAAAGTTTTGTTTTGCAGATTTCTGATTTTGAAAGGTTCTGCAATGACTGAATTTCTGTACATGCCAACATGCAAAAGTCTAGTGCTAATCATTTGATCTTTCTGTAATTAGGAAATATGGGAATAAAATTCTCATTCTTTTTTTAGAACAATTGTTGCTTAAATTCAATTAAGTATTTTACTCTGTGTTTCAATGTGCAATTGTTGTGTGCTTTATCTGTTCCTCTACTTTTAATATCTTGCAAACATGGTAAGCAATAATAATTGTATGCAACATAGGTTTTTGAAATTTTTTCCTCAGAACAGAAATTCAACTGATTGTTTCCTCGAAACAACCGATTATTTTCTATCTGACAAACTCTGGGTAAATCTGTTTTTGAATTTTAAATTCTAGTTTATAATTTTGTTGAATCCAGTGATGTGTATGGTCAAAAGTGTATTAATTGAATGTTTGAATACGATTTAACTCTGTTGCATCTGCTATTAATAGATCATATCCCTCCAAATCTTGAAAAACAAAACTGTCTTTAATGCTTGGTCAAAATCACATGTGAATCTGTACTTTTCTGGTTTGACTGACTATGTCAGCTTTATTGTTCAGATTTGATTCGTTTTTCAATTTGAAAACATCTCTATTTGTGCCATCTTTGACCATGAAGTTTAGCTAATATAAGACAATGCAATTTGTTGCTATTTCTCACACATACAAACTGTTTTTCTCTCTTCTTTGTTTTAAGTTTCGTTTCTGCAGTGAGTTAAAAACCTTGTCCTGAATTAAGCAATGGTTGGCACTCCTCCCTCTGCAAATAGGATGAAATCAATGGGTGTTTTGCAGGTGATACAAATCTCATCAACAAGTATCTACTTGAGACAAGTAGAAAGAATGTGAATACACCAAAGGTTGTTTCCTTCACATGGATGAAACAGCAGAAGCTGGATTCTGTGAGGAGCATTCTCAAGGAACAAAAGTTGAAGAGATTTCTAGAACTTACTGGGAACATATATCCTGATCTTGTCAAGGTATTTTACACTAACCTTCTTTTTTATGGTGACTCACTTGTTTCACATGTCAAAGGTGTAGATATGGTCATCACAAGTGATGTATGGTCTGCTGTGACTGGCCTTAAATCTTTTGGACTGAGAATCAATAGGGGAAACCTTGGAGTAGTGGAAGATTTCAACAAAATCCAATTTTACAAAGGTTGTCTCAAGAATCCCCACTCCAAAGTGAGGAATTTTTCAGTTGGTGGGTTGAAGCTTGATGAAAGGCTTGTGGCTTTCATAGTTTCATGGATTCTCACACCTAGGGGGAGCAACCATTCAACTCTTTCTGAAGAAGATCTTCTCTTGATCTACTGTATCATGAATAAAGTGAAGATAAACTGAATTCAAACAATCAAAGAGCACATGCAAAAAGCTATGAGGTTATGTGACTTTCATTATCCCTATGCCATTTTGATTTCTAATTTCCTTCATTATTTTGAAGTGGATATAGAAGGGGAGCTAGCAGAAGTAATCAAGCCCTCCAGTGAGATCAATAGTGGATCCCTAAGTAAGATGGGATTTACTAAGATTGGTGGAAGATGGGTAAGCAAGGATGGTGATCAAGCTTGCCCAAGTGGAACTAATGAAGGTGATGAACCTGAACAGGCAGCAATGCAAGATGAACCTGCTACTGAAACTCAAGAAGGTGAACATCATGACATCAATATGGATGAAAGGATGCCTATCAAGTTATCTTTTGAAAGGTTAATGATCAATAGAATGGACACATTTGCTGACAATCAAAGGAACCTATACGAAATGTGCGAGTCAAGGCTGACAACATGGATACACGTTTTTCAACACTGGATGAGCAAATTGAAGAAGTCCAGAGACAAATTCTAGAACTACAGTTTGAAAGGGAGGATAATCCTTCATTTTAAATTTCTAGTTTATAATCTTAAACATTTGGTTTTATTTTAAGCTGTTTTTAATCCTACCTTTTGTCTATTTGATGAAACAAATAGGGGGAGAAGTATTGTTGGGAGTTGTAATGTTCTTAATTTTGTTTTACTACTTTTGAACATTGCTATTATTGACTACGTTAACTGCTTTAAATTTGAAGTTTTTAACTGCTGTTATTTCTGGTTTACAGAATTTTAACCGATTATCTCTACAAAATAACTGACTGTTCTTATGCATTCTTGTATAAGTGTTGGTTTCTCATTTGATTGTGGCTGATATTCCTTTTGGAAATCACCTAGTGAGAACTAGTGTATGGTGTACATCTGTTTTGGATTTGATTACCCTGTGTTTGTTCAATGAATGCAGGATTCAACAAATTCTAAACAAAGAACATTCCTAAAAGCATCCCAAGGATTTGTCTCCATCAAATAGGGGGAGATTGTTGAAGATGGGAAGCTTTGATGTATCAAATCCCCATGGAACCTGAAGTTGTGTTGTGTTTTAGGTTTGGGTTTAGTTATGGGGTTTAGAATCTTTGTAAGATCAGTCTTGATTCCTACAGAAAGCTTGTTTCAATATGTTTTAAAGAACTAAGTGTTTTTTCCATGCAAAGGGAAAAACAATCGATTAAAGTTTTGAGACAGTCGGTTGTTTGTCACTTAGCTGGCAAAGGAGTTTTTGAAACTTTTTTTTGAATCAGTTGTGTAACTGCTGAAACCATTCAACCGGTTAAATCGTGGTTTCAACCAATTAAAAGTGAGTTTTCATAACAGTATTTTGAAAACTTGTTTTAACTGATTCAATTATTCAAATCTGCCTAAAACTGTAGCTTTTCAAAGGTTATAAATATAGCCTTCTATCAAATGTTTCACACGATAGAAATATAGAAGTTTTACACTCTGATTTGAGATAAAAAAAAAAGAGAGATTACAATCTGTTTGTGAAAAGGAGTTTTTCAAGTTTAGCAAGATTGCTTTTGAGCTTTGCTGTGATTCAAGAACTGATCATAGGGCTTCTAGTTTACTGTTATTCCAGGTGTTTTCTACCCTGTCTTAGTTTCTTGTAATTGTTCATATTACATTCTGTAAACGTGTTTGTAAAATCCTGTAAAGTCAGTGTGATTCTGGCTTGAGGTGTGTGTTGTGTGCAAAGAGGGTGAGTAGGTCTTGTAGTTTCAGGATCACCTCTTTGTGGGTGTTTGTAATGTGTTTGGTTACATAGTGGAATACTCAGTGGTTTGACTGAGGACTGGATGTAGCTCAAGGATTGAGTGAACCCGTATAAACCTGTGTGTATATCTCTCTCTCAACTCTTTAACTGTTTGATATTTTCGCTGCCATAAACAACCGGTTAAATCGTGTTTTAACCTATTGAAATTTTGATATTTGTTTCTGTTAGACTGTTTGATTGACTTTCTGAAATGCTTATCTGAGTTGATTGTTAAAGATTCATTCTAAAGTAAAGTAATTGCGAAAATCTTTTAGAAACAATTCACCCCCCTTTTGTTTAAGCCATCAATTCTAACACAATTCACTTTGGGGATAACTTATTCTCCAGCTGGTAGGGGTAGGCCTTTTGCATCACCAAGTTGGCAACCTTGAACTGCCAAGGTTTCGTCTTGTTCTTATGCTTTAACTCCACCCCTTCTTTTTAAAGCCTTCGAGTTGATGCAGACATGATCACGCACCTCGTCCAACAAATCTAGGTTTACCTTTCTTCATTCGTTAGGTTATTCAACATCAAAACTTCTGAACCTGGGCAAATTCTCATGTACCTCTACTGGTATCATGGCATCGAACCCATATACCAAACTGAAAGGCGTCTCTTTAGCTGCGATTGCGGGGTGGTGTTTAGGACCACATGATTTCGAGAATTTCTTCTGACCAAGTTCCATGAGCCTTTACTAACCTCCTCTTCAACCCTCTTAGTAGGACACTATTAGCTGGCTCAGCCTAGCCATTTGTTTGGGGGTGTTCTACCGAGGCGAATACCTGCTTTATTCCGAGCTCTGAGCACAACTTACCCAACTGTTGGCTAGTGAATTGAGTTCTGTTGTCGGACACTAGGTGTCTCGAAACCTCAAAGCGACACTTAATGTTTTTCCAGACAAAATGTTGGACCTTATAAGCAGTTATTTGAGAAACTAGCTCAGCTTCAATCCACTTGGTGAAGTATTCTATGGACAAAATGAGGTACTTCTGGGAAAAGGCCTAAAATGTCTATCCCCATGAATGGAAAGGCCATGGGCTATAAATCGCAGCTCCTCAGCTGGTGCATGGCACCAATCAACGTGTTTCTGACATTGCTCACAGCGTTGGACATATCTCACACAATCCTACTTCATGGTCGATCAGTAATACCTTGCTCGGATGACTTTCAACAAGAGAACTCGTGCTCCTATGTGACTGCCGCAAATGCCTTCATGAAGCTCAGCCATTATGCGGGCGCATTGATCTCCACTTACACACGTGAGGATCGGGTGGGTATAACCGTGACGAAATAGGTTCCCATCTATCTTCGTATTCTGACCTACGTTCCTTTTCACAATCTTGGCCTCCATAGGCATAATGGGGAGTAACCCATCAACAAGATAACGCTTGTAGGGTGGTACCCAAGTCTCTATGGTGTTGACCTGCAGAACTTCAAGAAATTCATCCTCAAATAACTCATGGGTGGTTATCCTTGGGACTTTCAGGGTTTCTTGAATCATCGATTGATGCTTTCTCCCCTTTCTTGAGCTAATCCCTAAGACTTCAAAGTGGTCGACCTCGAACAACCCTTTTACAACTGTCCTGCGTGACTTTAATGTCTCCTGGATTACTAACCTCTGCCGACCACCTTTCCTTGAGCTAGCTAGCTTAGACAATAGGTCTGCTCGGGAGTTCTGTTCTCTGGGAACATGAACAAGATCGAATATAGAGAAAGTTGCTCTCAAGATCATCAAGTACTTGAGATATGAGGCTAGATGCTGGTCATTGGCTTGATACTCGCCTATGACTTGCCCGGTGATGAGCAATGAGTCATTTTTCACCAACAAGCTCTGAGCTCCCAACTCTTTGGCTAGCAACATCCCTGCTATCAAGGTCTCATACTCATCTTGATTGTTGCTTGCCTTAAACGCAAACCTCAGGGCTTGTTCGTTTAACAGCCCGTTTGGTCCTTCTAAAATGACCCCAGCTCCGCTCCCTTGTTGATTGGAGGACCCATCGACCTACAAGACCCATTGGAAATCATTAGGATCCGGTTGGGAGTCCTTGGATGAAAGTTCCACCATAAAGTTTATATAAACCTGGCCTTTGATTGGCCCTTGTGGTTCATACTGTATGTCAAACTCAGATAGCTCAACCGCCCAGCGGACCATCTGACCTGCTATATCAGGCTTTTGGAGGACTTTACGTATGGGAAGGTTGGCCATGACGATAACGGTGAAGCTTTGGAAGTAATGGCGAAGCCATTGAGCTGCGAACACCACAACTGGGGCAACCTTCTCGATAGCTTGGTACCGAGTCTCTGGTCCCTGCAACACCTTGCTTACGAAATAGGCTGGCTTTTGGACTTTATCCTGATCTTGCAAAAGACCCGAGCTGATTGCCTGATTTGAAATCGCAAAATAAAGACGAATGGGAATTCCTGGAACTGACTTACCAAGAACAGAGGGACTAGCAAAGTACTCTTTCAACTTGGTGAAAGCTTATTCGCATTCACTAGTCCACGCAAAACGGTTGTTCTTCTTAAGACATTGGAAGTAGGGGTACCCCATATCTCCACTGGCCGACAAGAAATGAGATAGGGCGGCCATGCGCCCGGTTAGCTATTGTACTTCCTTCACATTGGCTGGGCTCCCTATCCCTATGATCGCTGCACATTTTTCAGGGTTTGCCTCTATGTCCCTTTAAGTCAATAGGAAGCCAAGAAACTTTCTGATGTGAGTTGATGTTTAGGATTGTTTATTGGATTAGTGACACTTTACTTATATTTAGATTTTAGAACAATTATAGGTGAGAAGCCTAAGGAAAATTTCCACTGGAAATTAATTTAACAAGTTTTAAGTAGATGTGAATGTTCATTTCCATTAGGCCAAAGGAAAAACACAATTCAATGGTGAGAATGAATGACAATTAGATGCATAAGTTAAGCAAACACAAGGTGAGCAACACATATGGACCGAATTGAAAATAATGCACAAAAACAAGAACAAGACATATTTTGGAATTGAAAATAGGAATGGAAATGGAATGGAAAAAGATTAGTGAAAGGAAAGCTTATGGGGATGAAGCTTGGGAAGAAGATCACGCCACTTGGAATGGTGAATTGCTCCAAGATAAGTGATGATGCCGCCACTTGAGAGCTCCCAAACACTCTCAAGATAAGACTAAGCTAGGAGAAACAAGTCTCACTAATCTCACACAATTTGTGTATAGTAACTTTACTCTTCATTCAACTTATGATTACATGAGCCAAGCACCTATATATATAGTGTGAGAGAGCCATATTTCACTAAAGAAAAGGTGGGAAAATCAAATGAAAAGCCATTTGAAAATGGCGCCTAAAGGTGAGTCACATGGAGGGCGTGACTTGTTGTCATTTCTTCTCATAGGCCCTAAACTTCTATCCACACCTTCCTTTTATGTTCTATATAAACTACTCTAAAGAAATTACAAAAAGAGACATCAATTGATGCTCATCTCCTAATGTTTGTGCCCTGCTCCTAGTAATCCTCTGAGGCATGGTGGTTGATGAGATCATGGGTTGGGCTTGGGCCTCAGGCACCCTCTCTCCTTGGTTCTCATGATGCTCCTCGGGTGAGAGAGAATTCGTCCACGAATTTGGAAGACCTGCAGAGAAAGGAGTTAGATCACTGATATTAAAAGAATGACTACAAAGGTATGTATCGGGCATATCTAATTCATAGGCATTATCATTAATCCTTTTGATGACCTGAAAAGGACCATCACTGTGTGGCATAAGTTTGGACTTCCTTTGAGTAGGGAATCTATCCTTCCTCAAGTGTAGCCAAACCCAATTCCCGGGTTCAAAGATTAATGTCTTGCGCCTCTTGTTGGCAATTTCAGCATACTTGCCGACCCTACTTTCAATTTGCAGCTTGATGTGATGGTGCAAGTCTTTAATAAAAGAAACTTTTTTCAAAACCATCCTTGCACAACACCTCATCAAGTATAGGAACTGGAAGAAGGTGAAGAGGTGTAAGGGAATTGAACCCATAAACAACCTCAAAAGGAGTGTGGGCAGTGGTAGAATTTACTACTCTATTATAGGCAAATTCAATATGAGGTAGTAAATTTTCCCACACCCTTGGGTTCCCGGAAATAAGGCATCTTAACATTTGACCCAAAGTTCTATTAACCACTTCAGTTTGACCATCAGTTTGGGAATGGAAAGTAGTAGAAAGCAAGAGTTTAGTTCCAAGTTTTCCCCACAAAGTCCTCCAAAAGTGGCTTAAGAACTTCGAATCTCTGTCAGATATAATACTTCTAGGAAGCCCATGCAAACAAACTACTTCCTTAAAAAAGAGATTTGTAATAAAACAAGCATCATCTACTTTGTGGCATGCAGTAAAGTGAGCCATTTTAGAAAAGCGTTCCACTACCACAAAGATAGAATCCATACCCTGAGATGTCTTGGGAAGACCTAGAATAAAATCCATTGAAATATCTACCCAAGGCATATTAGGGATGGGAAGAGGGGTATATAAACCATGGGGTTGCACTTTAGATTTAGCCTTCCTACATGCTATGCATTTATCACAGAAGCTATGTACGGATTTGCGCATGTGGGGCCAAAACAAATGTTCATGCAATGTATCTAAAGTCTTAGCTACCCCAAAGTGTACCATAAGCCCACCCTTATGTGCCTCTCTAACAAGAGATTGTCTTAAAGATCCTTGGGGAACACAAAGTCTTTTTCCTTTGAAAAGGAAACCATCATGTATGAAAAAGTCTTTATGTCCTCCTTTGGAACACTCTTGATAGATAAGAGAGAAATCAAGGTCATCTTTATAGATTTCCTTTATGTGATCAAAACCTAAGTATTGAACATAGAAAACATGTAGCAAGGTATATCTTCTTGAAAGAGCATCCGCAACCACATTTATTTTACCTTGCTTATGTTTGATCACATAAGGAAATTGATCAAGGAAATCCACCCACTTGGCATGTCTCTTGTTAAGCTTGCTTTGGATTTTCAAATATTTAAGGGATTCATGATCACTATGTATCACAAACTCTTTTGAAAAAAAGGTACTGTTGCCAATTTTGCAAGGCTCTAAAAAGAGCATAAAGTTCCTTATCATAGGTGGAGTAGTTGAGATGACTCCCCTTGAGTTTCTCACTAAAATAAGTTATGGGGTGACCCTCTTGAAGGAGAACAGCCTCAATGCCTATGTTAGAAGCATCACATTCTATTTCAAATGTCTTAGTAAAATTAGGAAGGCTAAAATGGAGGCCTTAGTCAATTTTTCCTTCAAAGTTTCAAAAGCTTGAATTTGGTCTTGTCCCTACTTGAATACCACATCCTTCTTTACTATGGAATTTAGAGGTATGACAATGGTACTAAAGTTTTGCACAAACCACCTATAAAAACTAGCAAGTCCATGAAAACTTCGTACCTCATTAACATTGGTGGGTGTTGGCCAATGTTGAATTGCTACAACCTTTTCTTGATCTACATGCACCCCTTTTGAACTCACAACAAACCCTAGGAAGTCTATATGATCTAGTGCAAACATACACTTAGCAAGATTAGCATACAAACTCTCCTTCCTAAGGGTTTCTTATGCTCCCTTCACTGTTTCATTCCCTCTCTGTGTATCTTTTCAAACATTTCTGCTTCAAACGCTCTATTCTCTTCTCTCAAATACCTCGTCTCCTCGAAGCATAATCACTTCAAGGTACGCTTTTTTATCATGTAACTGCCTTTTCCTTATCATTTCGATGCTCTTAATCTACTTATAACTGTGCTGGGACTGTTTATATTTCTCGCTCCTACGATCATCGTGTTAGGATCGATGGCTAAAACAAGAGGGGGGGTGAATTGTTTACAAAAGATTTTCACAAATACTTTGCTTAGAATGAAACTTTAACAATCAACTCAGAAAAGCAATTCAGAAAGCCAATCAAATTGTCAAACAGAAACAAATATCAGAATTATAATCGGTTAAAATGACGATTTAACCGGTTGTTTATGACACTGGAAAATATCAAACAGTTATGGAGAGAAGAGATAGAGAAAATTACACACAAGGTTTATACTGGTTCACTCTATTCCAGAGCTACATCCAGCCCTCAGTCAAACCACTAAGTATTTCACTATGTAACCAATCACATATTACAAACACACAACACAAAGAGGTGACTTTGAATCCCACAAAGCCTACTCACCCTCTTTGCACACAGCCAACACCTCAAGCCAAAACCACACTGACTTTACAGGATCTTACAACAGTTTTACAGAGAGTAATATGAACAATTAGAAGAAACTAAACAAGGGTAGAAAACACCTGGAATCATAGTACACCAGAAATCCTATTGATCAGTTCTTGAATCATAGCAAAGCTCAAAAGCAATCTTGCTAAAACTTGGTAAAACACCTTTTCACAAACAGTTGGTAATCTCTCAAATCAATCTCAAATCAGAGTATCAAACTTTTCTATTTCATCAATCTTTTCACGTTTGAAAGGATACTGGTTTTATATTCCTTGAGAAGCTACTATTCAGATTTGAACAACCAAATCAGTTAAAACAGGTTTTCAAAAAACTGTTATGAAAACTTACATTTAATCGGTTAAAACTGCGATTTAACCGATGAATGGTTTTGACAGTTATACAACTGATTCAAAAAACAGTTTTAAAACACCTTTGCCAACTAAGTGACAAACAACCGATTATCTCGAAACTTTAATCGGTTGTTTTCCCTTTGCATGGAAAAACACTTTAATCTTTAAAACAGATTGAAATAAGATTTGTTTGAGAATCAAGACTGATCTTACAAAGATTCTAAATCCCATTACCAAAACCTAAACCTAAAACACAACATAGCTTCAGGCTTCATGAGGATTTTATACATCAAAGCTTCCCATCTTCAACACATTGTTCTCTGCTTTTCTGCTTATTTACTTTGTTTTTCCAAAACGCACACATTTCTTCTTCTGAGTATTGCCTTTGTTTTTCTTTTCTGTTTTAGCTTTCTTCTGTAAGATGGAACAACCAACCCCAAATTACAAAAATCTTTACCCTTGGGCTTCTAGCGTCCTCCTAGAGGATGCCATGGCCCAGGTTGCCATGGCTTGCATCTTGGGGTGGACCTTTCTCAAACAGGTTTGAACAAGACCATTTCCGATGGGCAATTGGTGGATGCTGAATAGCGGTGGTGAATCTTCCTGCCATTGTCTTCATTTTGTAACTTAATGAACATCTGATTATTCTATATATACCATTATGTATGAAAGTCTTTCCTTTCCAATCTGACCCCTCTATGTATGAGCACCTTCTTCTTTTCAAACTTAACATTGTGTCTGTCTTCAACTAACTCGTATGTTTTGAAACGATTCTGCCAACTAACAGCGCGCCAATGATTGTCCCTACCTAAGTAGCACGATCCTTTACGAACTCGTTTCTGCACTTAGTTTCCCTTGCCTTTCTCGACCGTGGCATTTTCATCCAAAGGGAGAGTTTTAACAGGAACTTTACCTTTCTTGACCTTGACGCATAAAGGCAGGGGAGACGTTTACTCGAAACCTTACTGTTCTCAACCTTGGCGTATATAGGCAAGGGAGAGGTTCGCTTGAACCTTTACTCAAAATTTGACTCAAAGGGAAGAACAAAAATGAACTTACTCTATTAAAGATTCTGATCAGGTAGTCTTGTAGTATTTGCTGGCAGGAGTATAATGGCAAACTCCAATCGTCAAGCTGATGAGCGAGGAGATCATAATCTTAGAGAGAAAGTAGAGGAAAGGAAAAAGGAGATTTTAGAGAGATGACGGTTCTTTTGAAATGAAACCTGAATAACTGATTTTTTATTTATATGTGTACCGATCAGGTCATCGGGTGTGATGACGTGGCAGCAAGCGATAATATAGGTGTGTTGAACGGGACACCTGGCCGACAGAAGGGAAGTAAATCGGGAAGTCAGTATAGTCGCCGATCGCTGAATTGGCGTTCTCCGATCTCTCGTATGTGTAACCGGCGGTCACCAGAGTTGCGTCACAGTCGTCGTATGTGAGTACTAGGAGATCAGGTGGTTAGAGATCGCCGGGGAATGCTAGGAGATCGGGTGGTTTACACACCGCTGAAAGGGGCACATCGCCGAACGATCAGGAAAGTTGTGCACCAAGTTACTCCCTGTATGGATAACTTAGTCGAATGGCGAAAAGAGTAGAAGTAACGCTCAAGTTGTGGAGGCTCCAGATGGTGACACGTGTACAACTGGATGAGAGCCACGTGTCTGGAGGCGTAACCGTCAGGAGAGAGAAAAAGCTCAGGTATATAAGGAACACTTAACATACTTTTGAGGTACGTTTTCAGAATACTTTTAGTACACTGAGATTCACTACGCACGGTTCCTTGAGTTGAGATATTCTCTCTGAGTTTTTGGTGATTCTTCCACTGACTTGAGCGTCGGAGCGCGATCGGCCGCAGTGGCGCCACTCTGTTTTCTTCAGGTTCTTGCGAGGAATTAAGACGTGAAGAGCAAAAGCTAACGTGGTGCGAAGCTGATCCAAAGGAGAGATCTTTGACGTGGCAAGACTCTTGCACTCAAGTCAACCGGCTGGATCAATATGCTTTTTTAAATTTAATAATAAAATATTCATGTGTCATTTTAATTGTACCATTTCTACTTTAAGCCTATTTTTCTCGATCCTTACACAATTACTTTAAAAGTTATCAACAGGAGGACTAAGTAAATTAAAAGGTAGAAGAAGAGTTGATTTTACTAATGTGAAATGATTAATTATAATATTGACAATTAACATTATAAGTTGTTTGAGTTCTCATAAAGCTTAAGTTATCACTCTCGTAAAGGTTCAATTGGCTCCAAAGGGGCGGGGGGGGGGGGGGGGGGGGGTGTGGATATGAATGGAGCCTAAACTCAATTTGCAGAGTATCAGTCATTAACAACAATGTCTAAACAAGAATAGGGAGAGAAAAGTAGACAAAAAATTATACTGGTTTAACCAACAACAAGAGCTACGTCCTGTCCTCTCAAGCAACCCGCTCAAGAGCCTTTCACTAAGTATTCTCCACCTCTCCAGTACACAAGTATTCTTACACTTCTTCAGGTCCCCCAATATTCTTACACCTCTGTTGGTCAACCAAGTATTCTTTACCTCTTTAGGTACACCAAGTATTATCTACCTCTCTTGGTACACTAAGAATTCTCTACCTCTCCAGGTATACCAAGTATTCTTTACCTCTTTAGGTACACCAAGTACTTTGTATCTCTCAAAGCAATCAGTCATAATCTCCTCATGAGATCAAGACCTCTTAATAATAAGAAAACTTCTCTACTAAGAGAACAATGAAAGCTCATAGGGTATAATTCACAGTGTGAAGTATTTACAAAGGTTTACCTCAGAAACCAAATCTCACAACCCAATCTAAGCAGATGTAAACTATATAACATTGTTCTTAATACACAACTATAAAATCGTTTTTGTACACTTTTAATATTCATTGGCTTCTCATTCATGTTGCGTTCTTCACCTTCAAGGTCTTTATATAGTCTTCATATATGTGACCGTTGAAGCTAGGGTTCTTTATTCTTCCATATAATCATTAAATGTTCAATGTAGAAACAATTGCTTTTGATTGATCTTTGTGTGTCTTGAATGTGTAAGAAATTTAAAATACTTTCTTTACATTCTTTAAATATGAACGTTAAGCTTTAATACTCTTTACTCAAATATATTCTCGAATCTTCCACGTTGTTCTTCTCCTTCAATGCGTTAAACGCTTGAAATGGAAACTTATGATCTTATGCAATTTGCACGTTCTTAAGTCATTATAAGCATTTCAAAATGCTTCTTTGATTACACTTAATCGAATGTTGAAGCTTTCAAAATATTTAGCCTTATTTTTTGTTTTAATTTTTTTGTTTTTTTTATTGCTTTTAATATGTGTTGAAATCAACCTTAAAGATATTTTAGTTTCTATAATCAATTTTTTAATAGTCTATATAATCAATTTTTAAGTTCTAGTTTACATAAAACTCAAATTTCATTTTTTTATTTTAATTAATTTTTATCCATATTTTATTTTTTAAAACCTCTAATTTTTTTCTTCTTTCACTTTCACCTTTAATTTACTAACATAACATTAATTCTTTCTTTGATTGGGTGGTTCCACAATTGTGATGGATGTGGAGGTTGAGAAAGAGTCTGCACTGTTCATGTTTGGTTGTATGAGTTTGTGTTGATTTGGTGAGAAAGAAAGGAAAGTTGGGTTAACTTTGTGCAATGTCAAAGTTGTCCTGCTTTATTTCATGCAATTGATATATACGTGCTGCTTTTTTAATGTGCCATGAACATATATCTCTTTTCGGTGTTCAGAGGTTAATGTGCATGTTTTTAGAATCCAAGAGCATAACCGATTATGGTCCTTCTTTTTCACTTGTAAATGATCTAACACTTTTCTACTTTTACATGTTTTATTTAGTTTAAAGTTTAAGATTTAGGGTTTAAATGTATGTGAAAATGGATATATTGATTAAATATTTTTTTCAAAACACAAAGGATAATATTTATATATAGGTATCAAGTAATTAAGAGATAATTATATGGGTTATTATTTTGATACCTAGATAGAGTTATATGAGTTATTATTTTGATACATAGGTACAGGATAAAGTTGAATTCAAATTGAAAATGTTTATTTTTTTGTAATTAATTAAGATACATATAAAATAATAATAAATTATATTTTTAAGGTTATTTAAAACTTCATATGTAACTGTGCAATATTTATGTTTAATAAGTTTATGTATAACAAATGTACATTTTTTCTTTATTTAAAAATTTCAACAGATAAATAAATTAATATCTAAATCTTTATATATAAACATTAATCTTTACTTTTATTAAAATAATTCTAATTTAAGACTGAAGTATTTTGATAATTAATTTAATAAAATAATTAATTTGTTTACATAATTCAATTCAATCATTTACAAATTTTTCACTTAAATCTACTTATTTTTAACCCCTTCTTTCTACATTTAAAAAAATTAAATTTGTACTCTTTTTTTTTCTCTCTTTCCAATCCTCATCCTAATAAAGGCCAAACAACAATGAAATTACTGTGAAGGATTTCAGGGCAAGATGAAAATGGAACCTTGTATTCTACTCTAGTGTTACACATGTTCCAAAATAACATTAATTAGTTTCAGCTATTTAAAAAAAGTCACTGAAAAATGTGAGCAGAAAATAACCCAGAGATACAAACTGATTAACAAATTTTTTAACAAGGAAAAAGAAACAATGAGGGTCACAGATACGAAACAAAAAATTTGTTTAAAACCTTATTATTTTGATAGAAAAAACAGGTTAAGGAATAATGAATCCAACATTTAAAAAAAAACATTTTTTTACAAGTAAATTACAAATCATTAAACTTAAATGTAATTGAATCACTGGGCTATACCAATTAGGAAGATAATATCTTGTTCTCTAGGCAATATTTTGTGAATAGAAATTGTACATTTACTTTTTCTTTTCAATTTCCCTTTTTACACCATGTTACTCATTGTATTTATTACTTTAGTTTTTTCCTTATCTTTCTTCTTTTTAAACCCTAAAATGTTAGTAGCAGTATGTGCCTCCATGAACACCAATCAGAAGATGCAATGCAATTGAATCTGTATTTTCGGAATTGGGTGCCGTGACTAATGTTGCTTTGGTTCTTTCCCATACCAGCAAAAGTGAACTCTGCTACATACAAACACTGCTACGACAGTATTAGTACTAGTTTTACTTGAAAACAGTGATACAGGTAACCCATTCAAAACCTGTCAATTGGTGACAGTAAATACAGAGAGTGAAACTTTGACCATTGCCCATGCCTTGGCCTTAGTCATCGATTCAACTGTTACCAAATCTACCGTCACATTATGCCAGGTGTACTCAACGATTAGACCATGCACCACACTGCATTAAATTGATCTCAACCACCAACAGACCAAATCCCGCCACATGCACTCTCCAATACACACCACATGTGATTTGTGTTCACAAATTCTTTTTAGGTTCGTGTTGCCTTTATTAGAAAAAGTTAGGTTATGAAGTTAAGTGTTATTAGTAGATTGAAAAAATTATTTTTATCATTTCTTTTGTTTGGTTGAAGAGTGATTGAATCCAAATTCGGTGTGAAGGATTGATTTATAGTGTTTTGAAGATAAATTTGATAAAAGAGAACTCATTAGATTTAATGAAAAAGATAATAAATTTGAGTATAAATTTTACTATTATATATATTTGATTTGATTAAATTAATTGAGATTAGTAAATTATTGTTTAGTGTAATGTTAAAATGATGTTTAAGTATATTTTTAAAATATAATTTCAAAAATAAGTTGATTAAATAAAAATAAATTATTTCTGAAAAATATTAATTATTAAAAATATTATGTATTAATTATAAAAAATTAAGAAAAGTTATATAATTATTTTAAAAATATCAAATATTAAATATGAGATAAAATTTATCAAACAATTTCCACAAATCCACTACTTTTTCTTCTTTTCATACTTTATCCTCTCTTCCAAAACTTTTTCTCTTAACCAAATACACGCAATCTTTACATATAATTTCAAATCAAACCTCACAATTATCTACAAATTTCAAATACCAGAAAAACAAAGTAAGATTTCACCATCATGACAAAATATTTATATTCTTATTTTTAACTCACAATAATTAAGTTAGTTAAAAGGTAAGAGTAAAATTAAAATATACTTTTTTGAATTTTGAAAATGATAGTAAATGTAAAGCAAAATCTTTAAAAAGATAAATAATTAATAAATAACAGAGGTAACCATAATGAATGATGATGATGGACAGTCTAATAACTTCTTCACCCTATCTCATGTTCTATATAAACCCTACTCTTCCACAACTTTTCTTGCAAGCACTAAGCAAGAAACTCAACACAAGTAAACATATATTGTGACACTATCCTTCTCATTTGTTCCTCTAATCTTTGGTGATGGCAAGCGTGAAGACTGCATGCATGGTTGCAGTGATGTGCATGGTCGTGGTGAGTGCACCCATGGCACATGCCATCACGTGCGGGCAAGTTGCCTCTGCCGTGACTCCATGCCTGAGCTACCTAAGAACCGGCGGAACTCCGGCGCTGCCGTGTTGCAACGGAGTGAGGGGCCTGAACTCCGCCGCGAAGACCACCGCTGACCGCCAGGCCACGTGCAACTGCCTAAAATCCCTTGCCGGTGCGTTAGCCCAGGGTTTCAACGCGGCAAACGCAGCTTCACTACCACAAAAATGTGGTGTCCAAATTCCCTACAAGATCAGCACCTCCACCAACTGCGCTACGTATGTTCAACTCACCACCACTCCTCAACCACTTTTTTCTTCACACATTTCTTTCACTACTAACCACATTACACTGATTAATTAGTACACAAACTCACAAGTGTTAGCTACTAGTGTTCCTTAATTAAACGGTTCAGAATTTCTGATGGGTAATACCCTTGTTAAATAAAGTAACTGTAGAGCAATGCTATGCTGTCACAGTTAAACTCTAACATATCTCAAAACATTTGCAGAAAGAGCAAATTTTTTTACAGATTAGGTTAGCTCTAGGAGAAGAGATTAATGATTATACTAATGAGGTGTCCACATTTAATGTCTAATTGTATTTTGAACATTATTACTCCTCAAAATGTTTTGATGCTTTTTATTATCCAAGGAAATTTTTGGCTAATAATAATATTTTTAAAATGGCGACTTTTTAATAATATTTTTATATAAACAAAAGAATAATGCTTTGAAATATAAGGACCACAAATAATGTATTCCCATTAAAGAGATGACAGAGACTAGTATTTTGTTTTAAGCGAAACTGAACACCTTCATTGTATTACTGGAAAGGCCTAGAAGTGTGCATTTAACCCAGTTTTTAATGGTTAGTTAAAATTTCTGGAAGGTCTTCTAAAAAATGGTTAAAACTTTGTTCTGAAGTTCTAGAACTAGTGTCTTGCATTCTTTTTAGTTTGAATTTTCATGGTTATATTTAAGCTGATTTGTTTGATTGTTTGTGCAATATTGCAGCATCAAGTTCTAAAAGATGGATGTGGTATAAGGAAGAAATGGCAGGGAGGGGAATTTTTCAGTGGAAGAATCTGATAGTAACGTAGAAATAGGTAATGAAAAATAAAGGGAGGTCGACGAGGGCTCCACTTGTGCGAGTCTTTCTTGGTGTCGGTGTGTCCCTTAGTTGTTTCAGAGTTTGGTCCACTTATGTTATGTTTTCTGAAATTTGTCTCAGTTGGTTGTTGTATGTAATAATCATATATATTTGTAATGTAATTCCTTGCTACTTCTCCTTTTATGATTTTTCTCACTTGTCTTAATTCTTCTTCAAACCTAATCTCTCTTTGCCATTTCAACCCATGTATACTAAACTAATGGATTATCTTGAAACACTTTAAAATTTTAAAATCATCAAACTATAGTTTTAAGTAATCATAGTTTATTAGTTATAATTTATTATTATAATGTTGAAAATATTAAAACCATAAAGCTGTACATTAATTACTTTGAACTTTTAGTTTTTAAAGTAAGAATTTTAGGATAATGACATAATTGTTTTTTAATATTTAGGCTATATGCGATTCATTATATCAATTTTTTAATTACGTACAAAACTTTAAAGATCTATACTGAAGTGACTATTTAGCATGTAAATGTAACAGATAAATACTTTGTTTATACAAAGAATTATTATAAACATTAAAATTAAAATCTACGATTAAAAAAAACCACACTTTCTAAACATTCTCATTCAAAGTAATTATTTAATTTCTATGCATAAATATTAAAGATAGTATATTTCTTTTTTCAATTACAAAATACCAACTCATTTATATGAATTTTCCTTTTAGCCTTATTTTTATCGTTTCTCCACTCTTACGGCATGTTTCAATATTAGCAATATTGTGATTAATATCCCAAAACAGGGTTCTTCAATCATGCACAATTCTTGGTAAAAGTGTCCATAAAAACACTACATTTTCCAACTCAATTGAAATAACCACTAAGCATATATAACGGCTCTCTTGTCATGATGAAAATATTTACTTTGAGTGACATGCATTTAAAGTTATCATTTATCCAACAATTACACCTTTATCTAAAGTTAGTTATAATTGATGGCTAAACGTTCAAATAAGTTGGTTGGTGGATTGAACGTGTGGATACTATAACTCTTTTATTTAACATGGTGTGGGTGCATGCATCAATTCATCAATTGTACTGTGATCAAGATTTGGTGTGACTTAAATTAGTGTTACATTCTTAAATTGAAAAAATTAAGCTGATTATTACCTATAGATTTTTTTAATGGCAAGTTTATCCAATAAAATTATGCAATAATTATTATTTTTTTACCCTCACTTCTATTTTTCCAAATTATAATGCTTCTCTTATTTGAACTTCTTAGGAATAATTGTTATGTAACCCACGTGTTTGGGTCTTCCATCTATATATATATATATATTTTATTTTTTTTTATTTTATTTTTTTTTAATTTTTTTTAATTTTTTTTATGTTTTCAAAATATAGTTTTTACACATAAATAATATTCCTTTTGTTTTTTCTCTTATGGTTCTCTGTATATTCTAATATGGTATTAAGAACTTTTTTTTTCCTGCAACCTTTTTCTCATGTCTTCTTCCACCTTTACTAAGGGCATGTCCCTTGTTTCCATGGAGTCTTTCGTTTCAACCTTCCATCATTTCACAACACCTATTTCTCTCAAACTATTCAATGACAATTTTCTATTATGGAAACAACAGGTTCTTGCAACAGTTGATGGTCTTTTGTTAACCAAATATCTTGATAATTATGCAATACACCCATATTTTCTTTTTGTTGCTGATGGATTCTCCACCTGCTCTAATCATGCCTACTCTTTCTACAAGTAGCAAGACAATCACATGATTGCTTTGATGTTAGCTTCTATGACCGCTCCTTTCTTGACCAAAAGGGTAGGTCTCCAATATTCATCTCAAATATGGTCCACTTTACATACGTATTTTGCTTCAAACACTCGAGCACAAATTAAAAAATACAGGCTTCGTCTCAAGACTTCCAAGAATGACCATACTATAGATGCCTATCTTTTAGAAATTAAAAAACTATTGATTCTCTAGCGGTCATAGGTACTCCAGTAACGATTAAAGATCAAGTGGAAGTCATTCATGACGGGCTCTCAGAAGACTATGATCCCTTTGTTGCCTCCATAATGTCTAGGTTAGATCCATACACCACAAATGAAATAGAAGCTCTTCTACTAGCGCAAAAAGAACGCCTTGACAAACACCGCTTCTCTCCCACTCCATTTATGGGCTAAAGCTTTCATAGCCTCAATTCACATTATCAACGTTCTTCCCAAAGATGTGTTAAAAGGTAATATTCCCTATAATCTCATGTTTCAACGTCAATCAGATTACAATAAATTCAAGATTTTTGGTTGTGTTTGTTACCCTAGTTTAAGACCCTACAATCAACGTAAATTTTCTTTTCGTTCTACACGCTGCTTGTTTCTGGGATATAGTATTCAACATGCAGGTTATATCTGTCTTACTCCCGAAAGTAAAACCATTATTTCATGCCATGTGATCTTCAATGAAACAAAGTTTCCTTACACCGATCATGCAACCAAGTTTGAAATCGACTCGGACCCTTCCTAGGTACAAACTGATATTGTTCCTTCTATAACTATTATGCAACAATGCAATCAGACTCTTTCATCCTCTGCTTTGGATATTGTCTCCCTCTCCAACCTTCCCTCCCCTCAAAACCACCCTACTCTTCCCATTCTCTCCAATCCACCTATTATCACTCCTACTAATACTCATCCTATGATCACCTGTGCCAAAGTTGACACTTTTAAACCTAAAGCCTATCATACATCTCTATCCTCTATTCCTTCTACTCCAACCTCGGTTAAAGATGTTGTTTCATCTCCTATTTGGTTTACTGCCATGAATGAAGAATACAATGCCTTACTTTCAAATAAAACTTGGACTTTAACCTTTCTTCCTCTAGGAGCACCACTAGTTGGTTGCAAGTGGATTTATAAAACTAAGCTTAATGTAGATGGTTCTCTACAAAGATGCAAAGCAATACTTGCAACCAAAGGTTTCAACCAGACAAAAGGGATTAACTATGCTGAGATGTTCAACCCTGTAGTTCGCCACATAACCATTCGTCTGGTTCTTACTCATGTTGTTGATTCCCATTGGACCATAAGTCAAATTAACATTAGTAATGCATTTCTTAATGGAGACCTAATGGAACGATTTTACATGCAACAACCCCCTGGTTTTACGTCCACTGATCCACATCTTATCTTTCATCTTCAAAAAGCTATCTATGGCTTGAAGCAAGCACCTCGATCATGGTTTCTTAAGTCAAGTAATGCCTTAAAACATCTTGGTTTTCATTCAACTATAAGTGATAATTATCTCTTTATTAAGTTTGCCTCTTCTCATACACTTTTTGTTCTCGTTTACGTAGATTATATTCTCATTACGGGATCCTCTGAGACATAAATAAAAGACCTCATTGCTAATCTCAACTCCTCCTTTGCTCTAAAAGACTTAGGTCCTCTCCATCATTTTCTTGGTATTCAAGTTTCAGACTCAGACTCAGTATATTTGTGAGCTTCTTCTCAAAACCAATATGTTGACTTCCAATCCACAACCCACTCCCACGTTGCAATAATCTTCTTAAGAGGTGTTTTCTGATCCTACATTGTACAAACCTGTTGTGGGTGCATTGTAGTGTCTTCTTGTCACTCATCCAGAGTTATCCTACTCCGTAAACAAATTTGCTTAATTGATGCATGATCCTCACGTTCATCATTGGAAAGTTGTCAAACATATTCTTTTTTATCTTGCGGGTACTATTGATCATGGTCTCATGCTTCATCCTAATTCCTCTTCCTCCATCATCGCTTTCTCAGATGTGGATTGGGGTGCCAACATTGATGATAGAAAATCAACAACCGGTTATTGTGTCTACCTTGGCTCCAATCTCATTTCTTGGTCCACTCACAAATAAAAAAATGTTTCACATAGCAGTATAGAGCCTAAATATCGTGCGATAACTGCTGTTATGACTGAAATCCTCTGGATTAAATCTCTTCTTCATGATTTATACATTTCCACTTCAACTCCTTAGATTTTCTCAACCAAATTTCAATAATATTTTATATTAAAATATAGGCACTTATGAGTATTAATTGCTAAAATAAGTATAAAATAACCCCTAATTTATGAATTTATACAATTTTACATATTTTATGATTTTAATTTGAATAAGAATGATTTATTTCCAAATTTTTGTTAATTTCAGGATTCTAGGGAAAAATGGAGATAATTAGGCAAAAGGAAAATATACAAAGCTAAAAAGAGAAAGTTGGAATGCATCAACACTCACCAAAGCTGCCCAAATTCGCAAAAAGTCAAGATTCCACCAGTGGATCTCGTTCAAGCGAATAAAATCTCGCTTGAGCGAGATAACACTAGAAAAGTTGGGCCTTTTTCCATTTTACTCGCCAAACGAGCCCGTTAGCGTCCAAGCGAGAAGTCACTTAAACCCATGAAAATTAGGTTAAATAGGGGGCTTGAGACACAACCCTAGTGTGTAAGATTGAGAGGAAAAGACCATTGAGTGACTTGTAACCCAATCGGGAGAATAGAAGGTGTTAGAAGATGTGGCTATTTCTACCCCGTGCATTTGGGAGTAATTTGTTCAATCTCTTATGTATTGAGGTGATATCTGAATATAATATTTTGTTCTTGATTGATTATTGGTATTATTGTTTTGCTTCTAATTCTTGATCTATAATATTAAATCTGTCTGGAAAGTATTTTTATGGTTCTGACCTAAACAATAGTACCGGCCGGGTCATCAGGTATGATGACGTGGACAAGAGAAGGGTAGGTGGTCAAGAAGTCAACGTAGTCGCCGCATGTAGAAGCGGCGTTCTGCAGTGTACGTAATCGGTTCTCGCCGAGACGTGTCACTATCCGAGAGTAAGACATCGCCTAAGCGGACATCGCCTAAGTAAGACATCGCCCAAAGAGTCAACCCGCATGACATAATCATTTCACAGAAAGGGGGGGCCCACACGATGGGATAACCCTAAGTTGGGTGGCGTCACTGTGGGTCCCTCCGCACAGAATAAACGATCAAGTCAAAAGGGCACGTGACAATGCCCACGTGCTCATTAAAGATCTTCAAGAAAGGCTGCATGCATGACACGTGATTAGTTAGGGCACCTAAATAGTATGATGGCACGAGAGATACGAGGCTCAAATTAGAACCCAAGCGGCCACAAGGTTATTCATTGCACTCTAGATAAGGGAAGTCCATATGCCAGATACGCTCAGACCCTAGGAGTAACGGCGCAAGGACCTTCTCCAAGGAACCCTAGATAATAGCAGCAGTACAAAGGTAAACCCTAGTTTCCACCTATATAAAGGGCACGAAGAAGCCCTAGTGAGGTACGCTTTTCACAGTGACACGAGTTTTAACCTAGTTCTCATAAAGTTACTCAGAACAGTAATCCCTAGTTGTTCTTGACGGCGCACCCAGCTGTGAGCACAAGGCAATTAGGGCCACACAGTTTAGCCACACAGTTCCAGTTATTGAGATTATTATACAGTTTCTAGTTACTTTGGTGTTTCTCGCTAGCTGACTTGATCGTCAGAGTGCAAATGGCCGCGAGGGCGCCCCTTTGTTCTTCTTTTTTCAGGTACTCACAGACGAGGCAGAACGAAGGTGCCCTAGCTCTTTAGAACAAGCCACGCATAAAGACGACCCAGGTCAACCGGCTAGAACAACAATAATACTTAACATATTTGAATGTTAGGAATAGACTTGAAATGTTAATTGTTATCAATGTCTGATTTGAATTCAAAGTTGTTTTTATAAATATGCGAGAAATCGATATTTAGGAAGCATCTTAATAATTTAATATATGAGGAATCGATATAAATGATTTTTATACGGGCATCAATATCAATCTAAGGGCACTGTTCCGACCGGTTGACTTGGATCACCTTCGTGCTTATCTACGAACTGCGCTTCAATAGTCCCTTCGCTTCTGTTCCAACGTTCTCCTTCCTCTGCCGTGAACACCTGAAACAGAGAGACAGATGGCGCCCTCGTGGCTATTTGCACTCTGACGATCAAGTCAAATCAGACAGGAAACACCAAACATTTCTCGTCGTCGAACACCGTAAGATCAATGTCTAGAGAAATGTGTAACTAAATCCTCTCAAATGAGTTAACTCGTATGCGAATTTGTGAAAACGTACCTTATTCTATTTATCATAAAATCTTATATACCTTCCTGGTGTTCCTGTCCACGTGTCAGCCTGAGACTTGCGTATTCTGTGGGCGCTCCTTAGCAACACCGTTCCTAGTCTTAGGGCCTTCTCAGTGTGTAAGATTGTCCTATTGAAGTGCAACTCACGTGGGGGTGAGTGCATGGGTGCCAACTCATGCGCCCATTCTCTAAGTCACTCGCCCTGGGAGTACCCTGCCTTCCTCACGTGCCATGCATGCAGATCACCTTCTGGGACATGACCTCCTCATGGGTCGTTTCTGTCCTAGTGGCTTTCCAACGGTGGTGCATGCTGCCGCATCCCTACACCTCATGCACAGATCCTTCGTGAGTCGGGTCTCGCCCTTCTGGTACTGGGGGTGTGGTTTGAGAAGCACCTTTCTTTATCTTTTACTACTGTTTGGGATGCCGAGGCCCGAGGCCTCCACGCCCCTACCGTGCCCCTACCGTGCCCCCTCCTACTGTGCCGCCTCCTCCACGGTTATCCTTGCTCGCGGGTATCAGGAGGGGACACTTCCCTAGCCTGCCAAAACATCCCAAACACCTTTATCATGCTGAGCCTGGGCAACGCCCGAGGCTGGTCAATGCCCGAGGCCGTGGACCTTAAAGGAAACTCCTTCCTGCCCTGCAGTACTTTCTAATGGATTCCTCCCTCGGGGTCCCACCATGTTGACTTTGGTCAACGCCCCAAAGACCGTACGGTACACAAGCCCCCCCAGTCTTGAGCTGACGACTTGTTCAACGAAAAGACTATGGCCTCGCCCTACCGTCCTACGTGGCATTCTGTGACAGGACAGGCACAGTGCGCTGAAGTGACGTCTTCCTGTTCATACTGTAATCCATAGACACGTGGTCCAATTGCGTGGCTGGGACTTAACGTCTCTTGCGCTTCTCAAGTTTACGTCAAGTCCTTTGAAATCGCGCGCTTCAGGCACTATTCCATCATTTGCGCTAGCTCTTGCACTCTTCATCTTCTTCCTCGAGTTCTCTCTGATTCCTTCTTGCAAAAAATCAGAACTTTCGCCGATCATCCATAAAAGGTATGATTTTTATGCACTGATTGATCTTTACTCTTGCTCTTATGTACTGATAAACTGTCTGGGACTGTTTAAATTTCTGCATTTTAGGTTTTCTCTGGTTTTTTATTTATTCCACTGTTTCTGGGTTTCTTTGAGTGGGTAGGGTTTTTCTGAGCTTTCCCGCTCCACACCGTAGTTTTCCCGTTGTTGAACCTTTGTTTCTTCCTTTCTTTGTTTTTCCTAGCTCCCCTTCATCATGACACGAACGAAAGTCACTGCCAACCTTCCTCCTCCTAGCATCAACTATAAACCATTATACCCCTGGGCTTCTGATGAACTTCTCGCTGAAACTTCTTCCTTGACCTCCTTTGCTGATTGGAGGGCTTACTTAGATAGTGAACCTGACTTTAAAGGCAAAGCGTTTAGAAGGGTACATGATGCCTATATCTCCGTTCGCCCTTGTACAACTGGCGAACCGTTGATAACCGCTCCAACGACGGTGAGCCATTCTTCTTTTTCTACCAGACCATTTTTAAGCACCTTAGGCAGCGCCTCCCATTCACCAACTTTGAAAGGGAGCTTTTGACATAAATAAACGTGGCTCCAGCTCAGCTGCACCCCAATAGCTGGGTCTTCATCAGAGCTTTCTCAATTCTTTGCAATTTTTTCGGCCATCCTGATGGAAACCAAGTAGAGGATGCTCAAGCCCATGAAGCCCAAGCCCAACAAGGGGCCTAAGCCCAACAAGGGGTCCAAGCCCAACAAGGGGCCCAAGCCCAAGGAATCACTAGGAGCATGGCAAGAGCTTTGGGACAAGAGTATAATAAGATGGCTCTTCTTATTTCTTTTATAAAATAGGGGTGCGGATGTAATAAATAGGTGTAAGTAGTAAGGGAGGCTAGGGGGGAGTGTAGATAAAAGTTAGGAGGTGCCAAACTAGGAAGGAAAGTCACACTTCCTTCATGCACTAGTTGGCGCCGAATTTAAATCTCATTTGAGGCACATTTGGCTTTGCATTTCAGCACCTTATAGGCTATAAATAAATGTGCTGCCCTTGTACAATTCAGATTTGGATTTTGAAGTAGAGAGACTATACTCAAATTTAGAGAGAAATTTTGAGTTTTGAGTCTTCTTCTTCCTTTGCCTTATCTTGTGAGCAATAGTGAGCTTCAAGTGGCGACACTCCTTCACTTATCTTGGAGCAAGGTTCCAAGTGGCGTGATTGCTTCTCCAAGTCTCAAAATCCAGCAAGTTAAACTCCATAAGTGTTTCTTCTTCCTTTTCTCTCCATTCCATTCGATAGTTTAGCATTTCTTGGTGTTTCCTTTCATTTGCACCGTTTGAAATTGTGTTTCCAGCTTTGTTTCTTTTGTTCGGTTCAATTTCAGTAGCTTAGCTTTACATTTCTGTTCGATTTACCTTTCTTGTTCTTCTTCATTGTTGTTTGATTCCATTTGACAATATATGGACTTCCATATGAGCTTTGGTTTGGTGCAAAGTCTTGGTGAGTTCTTGAATTAGAACATTGATCCAATTCTAAGTAAAGTGCCATTTCATGACCAACTCAAGTTGCTCCTAAGAATGTCAAAGAATCATGTATTCTTGTTATTGCATTCACATCATGTGGTATCTAGAGTCTAGGCTTGTTTTTGCTTAAATTTTGAGTTGTACTACACTTTACTTTCAAGAGCTCTTTAATTCAAGTTGTTTACCATTCTGTTTTGGGATTTATTTTGAGTTTTCTTGCTGTTTTTCTTTTGTTACACCAAGTGTTTGTGAAAAGGATTATGGCACTCATTGTTCATATGAGTATGGCTGCTCTTTTGGAATGGCACTCTCCTTCCTAGAGCTGACCTTAAGCTTCCTTTCACTTGTTGTTATATCTTGTGATATGTCTTTTAATTTTGTAATCATGTCAAGTTTTGTCTTAGTCATGTTATTCCATAATTGTCATTACTTCTAGTAGTACTTTTATTGCTTTGATTGTTTCTTGCTTTGGTTTACTTTCTGTTTTTGAGTTTATTGCTTGATCCTTTGTGCATTTTCATTTTTAGATTTGAGTTCATGCTTGTATTCTCATTCTATACAAGTTCCTTTACATACCTTCTGTGATAGATGTATAGCATGTAGGAAGGCTAAATCTAAGGTCCAACCCCATGGTTTATATACCCCTCTTTCTATCCCTACAATGCCTTGCGTTGATATTTCTATGGATTTTATCTTAGGACTGCCCAAGACATCGAAGGGTAAGGATTCCATCTTTGTGGTAGTGGATCGTTTTTCTAAAATGGCCCATTTTATTCCATGCCACAAAGTGGATGATGCGTGCCATATTGCAAATCTCTTCTTCAAGGAAGTTGTTCGTTTACATGGACTTCCTAGAAGTATAGTATCCGATAGGGATTTTAAGGTCTTAAGTCACTTTTGGAGGACCTTATGGGGGAAACTTGGCACAAAACTTCTGTTTTCTACTACTTGCCACCCCCAAACTGATGGTCAAACCGAAGTGGTTAATAGAACTTTGGGTCAATTATTGAGATGCTTTATTTCCGGGAATCCAAGGGCTTGGGAGGATTTACTACCTCATGTTGAATTTGCTTATAATAGGGTAGTAAATTTCACCACTAACCATTCTCCTTTTGAGGTTGTTTATGAGTTTAATCCTCTCACACCTCTAGATCTTCTTCCCATTCCTGTACTTGATGAGGTTCTATGCAAAGACGGTTTTGAAAAAGCTTCTTTTGTTAAGGATTTGCATAGCCGCATCAAGTTACAAATTGAGAAGAAAGTTGGTCAGTATGCTGACACTGCCAACCAAAGGAGAAAGGCATTAATCTTTGAGCCCGGTGATTGGGTTTGGCTTCATTTGAGAAAGGATAGATTTCCTTCTCTAAGGAAGTCCAAACTTATGCCTCGTGGTGATGGGCCTTTCCAAGTCATCAAGAGGATTAATGATAATGCCTATGAGTTAGATATGCCCACTACTTATCTTGGTAGTAATTCTTTCAATATTACTGATCTCACTCCTTTTGCTACAGGTTTCCCAAATTCGTGGACGAATTCTCTCCAACCCGGGGAGTATGATGGAAACCAAGTAGAGGATGCTCAAGCCCATGAAGCCCAAGCCCAACAAGGGGCCCAAGCCCAACGAATCACTAGGAGCATGGCAAGAGCTTTGGGACAAGAGTATAATAAGATGGCTCTTCTTATTTGTTCTATAGAATAGGGGTGCGGATGTAATAAATAGGTGTAAGTAGTAAGGGAGGCTAGGGGGGAGTGTAGATAGGAGTTAGGAGGTGCCAAACTAGGAAGGAAAGTCACACTTCCTTCATGCACTAGTTGGCGTCGAATTTAACTCTCATTTGAGGCACATTTGGCTTTGCATTTCAGCACCTTATAGGCTATAAATAAAGGTGCTGCCCTTGTACAATTCAGATTTGGATTTTGAAGTAGAGAGACTATACTCAAATTTAGAGAGAAATTGTGAGTTTTGAGTCTTCTTCTTCCTTTGCCTTATCTTGTGAGCAATGGTGAGCTTCAAGTGGCGGCACTCCTTCACTTATCTTGGAGCAAGGTTCCAAGTGGCGTGATTGCTTCTCCAAGTCTCAAAATCCAGCAAGTTAAACTACATAAGTGTTTCTTCTTTCTTTTCTCTCCATTCCATTCGATAGTTTAGCATTTCTTGGTGTTTCCTTTCATTTGCACCGTTTGAAATTGTGTTTCCAGCTTTGTTTCTTTTGTTCGGTTCAATTTCAGTAGCTTTGATGGAGGAGGGCCAAGCACACCTACCCAAGGAAGCCAAGGCACAAGCCAAGGAGAGCGTCTAGACCAAGACCAAGACCAAGGTGAGCGTCTAGGACGTGAAAGTAAGCGTCTAGGACGTGAAGGTGAGCGTCTAGACCGTGAAGGAGGGAGGCTATCCATGGAGCTAGACCGTCTAGGACCCCTTACAAGATCAATGGCCAAACATATTCAAACACAAGCAAATGAGGCCACGGATGGAAGAGAGAAGGCTTTGTATATGTTTGCATAAAGGCCCATTGGGGGTACTTAGTAGATAGGATAGTGTAGGAAGCATTTTTTATGGAAACCTTCTAGAATCTAGGGTAATGTATGGCCGGTCATTGCACCTTAGATTTAGATTTAATTTTTGGTTTTATTTTCTTTAGAAATGTGGCTTAACATTTACGTCCACATAGCCTATAAATAGGGAGGCTATCTCATTGTATTGGACAAGTTTATTTGAGTATTGTTATGCTGCCCATTTTGTGCACTAGCTTTACTTCTCCTAGAAATCTAGGCTATAAACTTCACTCCCTTCACCTTTCTTCATAGAGCTGGCCGAACCTCTCTAATCCATACTCATCATGCACCTTCAAAGCCATCACAACTCCTAGGAGGGCTTTGTTTCACTCACCCATTGCTTCCGCCCCATTTTTCACTACTTTGATTCAAGAAGAACACATGAAATGCCATCATTTGGTATCAGAGCTTTTGGTTCTTCAAGATGAGTAGCTTGTCTTTTTAATTTCAGTTCTTCTTTATTTCATCTTTGTCATTTCAATTCCTTACTTGTCTTGCTGTTTTTATATTTTAATTTGTTCTTGGTGTGCTTTGTGGAAGATCCAACCCAAGCACTCTTGTTCATTTGATCTTGAACAAGTTCTTGT
The DNA here is from genome assembly GCF_051622355.1 of Phaseolus vulgaris. Classification (NCBI taxonomy): domain Eukaryota; kingdom Viridiplantae; phylum Streptophyta; class Magnoliopsida; order Fabales; family Fabaceae; genus Phaseolus; species Phaseolus vulgaris. Next base: position 25,136,773 of record NC_143507.1, read on the forward strand.
GCAATTTGTGATAGGATTCCATACACCTTTGTGTTGCTATTTTGTTTTAGGCTTTGAGTCTTTATTGCTTTCATTATTTTGCTTCATATTATGCTTTGAGTCTTTAAATTTCTGAATCTATACATGTTTTGTCAAGTCATGTTCATCCATATTGTCATCAATTCTTGGTAGTCCTATTTTTTTGGCTTGATTGTTTCTTGTTTTGGGTCTCTTTATATTGCTTTAATCTGTTGTTATTTTGATCCTTTGGTGCTTTTTATTTTTAGTTTGAGTTCATAATTGTGTCTTAGTTCATACACAATTTCCTTTCTCACATTTTCCATTGTGTTAATTTTGGTTATCTTGCTGTTTTCTTCCAGTTTTCCAGATTTCCCCTGTATCACCTCTCTGTTCTGGGCTGTTTTGTTTAACAAAATTTTTCTACCCATAGGAAAATTCTGAATTTCTGGAAAATGCAAGTTTAAGGTGTTATAGAAAAGACAAAAAAAGAATGAGGTCAAAAGGAGCAACAGAAAAAAAATGATAAATCTCACAAAATCAGAGTGCGAATCTTGAGCGTTACAGCTGGCCTAACTGCACACCAAATTTGCAAAAATTATTAAAAAACAATGGTGCATGCGTTTTAGGTGATTCCAAAGCCAAAATTTAGCTAAGATCCTGAATTTTCTTGTATCCAAATTTCAGAAACAAATTTTACAATTACAGCTCAGCATAAATCGGGGAACAAAACTGTTTTCTGGCCCACAACATTTTCCAGTGGTGCTGTTTTTTTTTATTTGGTCATCTAATCTAGTGCTTTTCTTTAGGAATTCCTTTTGTGTGCCAACTTTTATTGAGTACCTTTAATTGTTTGCTTTAATTTCTTGAATCTCTTTCTAAGTTGTCATATTATAAATCCTTTTGGTGGTACTGTTTTCTTTCAATTAAATTTGTTTCTTGCTTTTGTTTCTTGACCTCTCTTTTGTGGGTGCTGAAAATTAATTCTCTCTTGGTGCTTATGTGCATGGAATTTGACTTGGTTTAAGGTTAAGCCCTTGTGAATAGGTGCTGGAAATTGGAGAATTAAAGCCAACTTTCTAAGGAGGAGTCAAAGCTAAGGCGAAACAAGCTTCTTGAAACAAACACTACAAACACCTAGAAGATCAACATTCAAGACAACAAAGAAAGTGCACTAACCAAAAAGAGGAACAACAAAGGGGGTTTTCTTATCTCCTTTACAACTTGGTTTATTGTTAATTACCTCTTTTAAATTACGTTTTAGACGGTGAGTGTGTCTTCAAGGGCTCAAAGTGTCCAAGAAGCCTCACCTAGGGCCGAATAGCATAGTAATTTTTGCTTAGTAATTTGTTGCTTGTTTGAACTTGTATTTCTTTTGTTTTGGTAGAAACGTTTTGCATGTCTAGTATTGTTTAAATTTGTGCTATACCGACTAGTTTGCTGCATATCTAGCTTACATAAGTTTTCTTGCTTTTTGATTTCTCAACTTCTTGTGTTCTAAGTGTTCTACTAAGAGAAAATTTTGTGTGAAGTCATTGGAGGAAAAGTTTTTGGCAAGGAAAAGGCTTGGTACTTAAGTAGTCCATTGTGACTCACCTCCCTTACCTGGAAAACTCCCTTCTCTAACTTTCCTAAACTTTCTCCAAGTAAAACACCTATATACACAAAGTTTTAGCCATGTCTTCTTCTTCTCACTCTCCAAAGTCTATAGAAAGTGAAGTAAAATCTTTGAAAACTCTTTTAAAAGAAGTATCCCAAGCGGTACAATTAATATCTTTTAGACAATTGGAGAATGAGAACAAAATCAATGAGTTGGCTAAAGCTCAAGAAGAGAAGTCACAAAAATCACAAAAATCAAAAAAACTCATGCATCACATTCTCAAAGTATTGAATCTCTAGGGGAGGGAAGCCGTAGAATCAATGATTATTACCAACCACCCCCTAAAAGAATTAGGCAAAGGGAACAAGAGGTGCCAAGGGAAACAAGAGTAGACCTACCTCATTTCCATGGTAAGGAAAATGTAGAAGTATATCTAGATTGGGAGATGAAGGTAGAGCAACTTTTTGCTTGCCATAGGGTAAGTGAGGAACGAAAAGTACCCTTAGCCACCCTTAGTTTCCAAGGGAATGCCATGTATTGGTAGACCTCTCTTGAAAGAGATAGACGTCTTCATAGGGAACCTTCCATTACATATTGGAATGACCTTAGGGGAGCCCTAAGACGTCGACATATACCCTCTTACTACCATAGGGAGTTGATGGACAAGCTCCAAAGACTCCAACAAAGAAATATGAGCGTAGAGGAGTATAGACAAAAGATGGAGCTCTATATGATGAGAGCCTCTATTAGAGAGGAAGAGGAAACCACCATTGCTAGGTTCCTTAGTGGCCTATCACTTGAGATAAGAGATAGAGTAGAGCTCTTACCTTATCAAGACTTGAATGATTTGGTTCAACTTTGCATTAAAGTTGAGCAACAAAACTTGCGCAAAACCTCAAGTCAAAAGGTGAGCCCCTATTCTAGCTTTTATCCCAAGAAAGAGTTTAGAAGGGAGGGTAGTACATCCAAGGAAAAACCAAAAGAGCCTACCAAGCCCTTCACCAAAGAAACCTCAACCCCACCCATCCGAGCTAGAGATGTCAAGTGTTTTAAGTGCTATGGTAGGGGGCATGTGCAAGCACAATGTCCAAACCAAAGGACTTTGTTTTTAAAAGGTGTAGACGAGTACACTAGTGGCGAGGATGAGCCTAGTGAGAAAGAGGAAGGGGGAGAGGATGAGAGGGTAGCTCCACTAGAGGGAGAATTGCTTATGATTAGGAGAACCCTCAACAATCACCCTAGCACATCCATGGAAACACAAAGGGAGAACATCTTTCATACAAGATGCAATGTTTTAGAAAATATATGTTCTCTCATTGTGGATAGTGGATCTAGTTGTAATTTTTGTAGTGCTAGGATGGTTGAAAAGCTTAAGCTACAAGTAGTTCCTCACCCAAAACCTTACAAACTTCAATGGCTTACTGAAAATGGGGAACTACATGTAGACAAGCAAGTGGAAATCAAGTTTTCCATAGGGAACTACAAAGACAAAGTTTTATGTGATGTAGTGCCTATGGAAGCTTGCCATATCTTATTAGGGAGGCCATGGCAATTTGACAAGAAAACCTTGCATGATGGTCTCACTAACGAGATTTCCTTCACCCATAAATATAAGAAGTTTGTACTTAGTCCTTTACCACATTCTCAAGTGGTGAAAGACCAAATACAAATGAAACAAAAGAGGGATGAGGAAAACAAAAAAAAAAGAGCTAGAAAAAGAGAAAATCCTTAGGGATAGAAAGGCGTGGGAGAAGAGTGTTCCTTCCCACAAGGTTGGTCAACAAGAAAAACCTCTTGAAAATGTTTTTGAAAACTTGCTTCTTGTTGAACAACCAAGCCTTATCTTTTGTAAAGGAGCACTTACATGCACTGCCACAAGTAGTGAACTCATGGTTTTACCTCCTCAATTAGAAAACCTTTTGAGTGAATTTGAAGATCTATTCTCCCAAGAAGGACCCATTGGGCTTCCTCCTCTGAGGGGGATAGAACATCAAATTGACTTTATACCGGGGGCAAGCCTACCAAATAGGCCTGCTTATAGAACCAACCCCGAGGAAACAAAGGAGATAGAATCACAAGTGCAAGACTTGTTGGAGAAGGGTTGGGTTCAAAAGAGCCTAAGCCCTTGTGCTGTACCTGTCTTGTTGGTGCCAAAAAAAGATGGAAAATGGCGTATGTGTTGTGATTGTAGAGCAATCAACAACATCACCATCAAGTATAGGCATCCAATCCCAAGGCTTGATGATATGCTTGATGAATTGCATGGGTCAACTCTATTCTCCAAAATTGACCTTAAAAGTGGATATCACCAAATTCGAATCAAGGAGGGTGATGAGTGGAAAACCGCTTTTAAGACCAAATTTGGACTATACGAGTGGTTGGTGATGCCCTTTGGGCTTACTAATGCTCCAAGCACATTCATGAGGCTTATGAATCACACCTTGAGGGATTGTATAGGTAAATATGTAGTAGTTTACTTTGATGATATCTTAGTCTATAGTAAAAGCCTAGAAGACCATCTAAGTCACCTTAGGGAAGTTCTTCTAGTTCTTAGGAAAAATAGTCTTTTTGCCAATAGGGATAAGTGTACCTTTTGTGTAGATAGTGTAGTTTTCTTAGGTTTCTTAGTTAACAAAAAGGGGGTGCATGTAGATCCCGAGAAAATCAAAGCCATCCGCGAGTGGCCAACTCCACAAAATGTAAGTGATGTAAGAAGTTTTCATGGGTTAGCTAGCTTCTATAGAAGGTTTGTACCTAATTTTTCTAGTCTAGCTTCTCCTTTGAATGAACTTGTGAAAAAAGATGTTGCATTTTGTTGGAATGAAAAGCATGAGCAAGCCTTTCAAAGGCTCAAAGCTCAACTCACCAATGCACCCATTCTATCTCTTCCAAATTTTTCCAAAACTTTTGAGATAGAGTGTGATGCATCGGGGGTAGGCATAGGTGCGGTTTTGTTGCAAGGTGGACACCCCATTGCTTATTTTAGTGAAAAACTCCATGGTGCCACCCTCAACTACCCCACCTATGACAAAGAGCTCTATGCTCTTGTGCGAGCCCTAAAGACTTGGGAACACTACCTTGTGTCCAAAGAATTTGTTATCCATAGTGATCACGAGTCTTTAAAATATTTAAAGGGCCAACACAAGCTCAACAAGAGACATGCTAAATGGATGGAATTTCTTGAACAATTTCCTTATGTAATCAAATACAAGAAAGGAAGCACCAATATAGTGGCCGATGCTCTTTCAAGACGGCACACTCTCTTTTCAAAACTAGGTGCCCAAATTCTTGGATTTGACCACATAAGAGAACTCTACCAAGAAGATCAAGAACTCTCATCCATCTATGCCCAATGTCTACATAGAGCGCAAGGAGGTTACTATGTGTCCGAGGGATATCTTTTTAAAGAAGGAAAACTTTGCATTCCCCAAGGAACACATAGAAAACTCCTTGTCAAAGAATCACATGAAGGGGGACTCATGGGCCATTTTGGAGTTGATAAAACTCTAGATCTTTTAAAAGCAAAATTTTGTTGGCCACACATGAGGAAAGATGTCCAACGACATTGTTCTAGATGTATCTCATGTTTAAAAGCAAAGTCTAGAACAATGCCGCATGGACTCTACACCCCTTTGCCGATTGCAAATGCTCCTTGGGAAGACATTAGCATGGATTTCATTTTAGGACTTCCTAGGACTGCAAGAGGCCATGACTCTATCTTTGTGGTAGTGGACCGTTTTAGCAAAATGTCCCACTTTATTCCATGCCACAAAGTGGATGATGCTCAAAATATTTCTAAACTCTTCTTTAGAGAAGTGGTGAGACTCCATGGTCTCCCTAGAAGTATAGTGTCCGATCGAGATCCCAAGTTTATAAGCCACTTTTGGAAAACTCTTTGGGGTAAACTTGGAACAAGACTACAATTTTCAACTTCTTGTCATCCTCAAACGGATGGTCAAACCGAAGTAGTCAATAGATCTCTTGGAACTATGCTTAGGGCTATCATGAAGGGAAGCCACAAATCTTGGGATGAGTACCTTCCCTACATTGAATTTGCTTACAATAGAGTAGTTCACAAGACTACTAATGCTTCTCCTTTTGAGGTAGTATATGGTTTTAATCCTCTCACGCCCATGGATTTGATACCCCTTCCTAATCCACAAGATTTTGTGCATAAGGAAGGAGTACTCAAAGCTGATTTTATCAAGAAAATGCATGAGAAGATTAAAATTCAAATACAACAACAAAATGAGAAGTACACAAAATACAACAACAAAGGGAAGAGAGAAATAATTTTTGAGGAAGGAGACTTAGTTTGGCTTCACCTTCGCAAAGATAGATTTCCAACTCAAAGGAAGTCCAAACTAAGTCCCCGAGGTGATGGACCTTTCCAAGTTCTCAAGCGAGTCAACAACAATGCTTATAAATTGGACCTACCTCTTGAATATGGAGTACATGACACTTTTAATGTAATTGATCTTTCTCCATTTGTAGGTACCAATGACGATGACGAGCTGGATTTGAGGACAAATCCTTTCCAAGGGGGAGGGGATGATGGAGGAGGGCCAAGCACACCTACCCAAGGAAGCCAAGGCACAAGCCAAGGAGAGCGTCTAGACCAAGACCAAGACCAAGGTGAGCGTCTAGGACGTGAAAGTAAGCGTCTAGGACGTGAAGGTGAGCGTCTAGACCGTGAAGGAGGGAGGCTATCCATGGAGCTAGACCGTCTAGGACCCCTTACAAGATCAATGGCCAAACATATTCAAACACAAGCAAATGAGGCCACGGATGGAAGAGAGAAGGCTTTGTATATGTTTGCATAAAGGCCCATTGGGGGTACTTAGTAGATAGGATAGTGTAGGAAGCATTTTTGATGGAAACCTTCTAGAATCTAGGATAATGTATGGCCGGTCATTGCACCTTAGATTTAGATTTAATTTTTGGTTTTATTTTCTTTAGAAATGTGGCTTAACATTTACGTCCACATAGCCTATAAATAGGGAGGCTATCTCATTGTATTGGACAAGTTTATTTGAGTATTGTTATGCTGCCCATTTTGTGCACTAGCTTTACTTCTCCTAGAAATCTAGGCTATAAACTTCACTCCCTTCACCTTTCTTCATAGAGCTGGCCGAACCTCTCTAATCCATACTCATCATGCACCTTCAAAGCCATCACAACTCCTAGGAGGGCTTTGTTTCACTCACCCATTGCTTCCGCCCCATTTTTCACTACTTTGATTCAAGAAGAACACATGAAATGCCATCAAGCTTAGCTTTACATTTCTGTTCGGTTTACCTTTCTTGTTCTTCTTCATTGTTGTTTGATTCCATTTGACAATATATGGACTTCCATATGAGCTTTGGTTTGGTGCAAAGTCTTGGTGAGTTCTTGAATTAGAACATTGATCCAATTCTAAGTAAAGTGCCATTTCATGACCAACTCAAGTTGCTCCTAAGAATGTCAAAGAATCATGTATTCTTGTTATTGCATTCACATCACATCCCCCTTTTGTAGACATTTTCCTCCACTTCTTTGAAGCCAAAAGCCTTGGAAAAAAACCTCTGGGTAAGCTTCAACGGCGTGAAGGGAAGGGTCATACTTACCTTGTTCCAGTCGTCGTATAAAGGATTCAAGAGGAAATTCTTCAGAGTTTGTTGCTTTGAGCAGGATAAAACTGCTCTGGATGGGTTCCCCTTGTATTGGGTAGGGAAAATTAATCTTGAGAAGGCCAAGACCTTGGATGAGCTCTCTTCGACCGATCGTGAGGTGTGCCAAGTATGGGCAAGTCTAAGGGTGGTTTGTAGCACCCCTGAACTCATCAAATACGAGTACATCCCCGCCAATCTTGCCCACTACATTGGTACATAGACTTGTCTCTGATTCCCTGTGCACATTGCCTCTGTTTTTACTTGCTTGCACTTGTGCTAACTTTCTGTCTCTTCCTTGTTTGCTTGACTCTTATATCTTCTCTCTTGGTACAGGCATGGTGCTGAACGCGGAGAAAATGGACAGGTTAGCTGCGGTGCTAGCCGCGCGTCAGGGCGCCACTACCGGTGCGGGCACCTCAGCACCCCCTCCCCCTCCTTCTCCACAAGCCTTACCTACAACTCCTCCCACTTCTCCACAAGCTACTTCCAGCCCCATTACTGTTATTCCTCTAGTAGCAGTTAGGGCTTCCCCACCTCCAGCTCCCCTAGAGGGGAACGACGGAGTGGTGGTCGTTGTCTCAGATGATGAGGAGGACACCGCTGATGGCCATGTTTTCAAAAGACGCAAGGTCAACACGGTGGCCACCTCTCACTCTTCCTCTTCTAGATGCACGGGCTCAGTAAAAAAAAACCCTCCCAGCGCCTCCTCTGCCCAAGGCTTTCCTGCAGTCGAGGGTGGGGCCGAGAACGTATCTGAACCAACTCCGGCCCCTGAGCTTCCCTTGGTCCTTCGACAAATCTTGCAAGGCTACCAGCGAGGGCCCACTGGGAGCTTATCTGATGAGGCAGTGCAAGAAAACTAGGCTCTCTACCTCGGGGAGTTCCTTGCTCGTGCCACCTCCTCCTCTCGCGAAGCTGAAAAGAGATCCCAAGAGCATCAGGCCCTTGCGGAAGAGATAGCTCTGGTGAAAGAGCAAATGGCGAAACAGGCCAAAAGCTTCTTTGTCCGTGAGATAGCTCTGAACCAAGAGTTGGGCGTTATTTAGGAAGCTGAGCTGACGACCAACAAAAGATTGCATGATGAAGGCCAGAAGTACACCACTTTGCTTAACAAAGTGGTGCCACTGCGTGTTGAGTTGGAGGAGCTCAAAGCGGAGATTGCGGCCAACAAAGAGAAAATGACCACTCTGGAAGAACGCTCTGTCGACCGGGAGGTGCTCTTGGGTAAAGTGGAGGCTAAGCTCACCGAGAAAATTGAAGCCCTCGAGAAGGCTAAGGTGGAGCTCACCGTCCAGGCTGAAGACTATGAGAAGGCCAAGGTTGAACTTCTTAACGATGTCGCTGATGCCTTTGCCGCCGGTTTTGAGGAGGCCCTTGCTCAGGTTGTTTGCAAACATCCTGAGATGGATGCTTCACTCTTCCTAACAACGAATTGTGTCATTGATGGGCAGATCGTGCCAAGGCAATCTCGAAAGGACACTGCTTAGCCCTTTAAATCTTATAACTGTTCTCTTGTGGAAACTTTCCACTGTAATTTGCATATTAATTTATCTGCCACATTAATTTATCTGCTTTGCTTATTTCTACTTGCATTTTTGGCTTTCCTCCTTTACTAACAACGCTTTTGATACTAACCCCATTCGTTATTCTGGGTAACGCACCTTCTCGAACTATAGGTAGACGCCTTGTCATCTTTTAACTTTGCTTGTCAAAACAATCTGCAATGAGACAAGTGTGCGTGGACCTTCAATTGTCCTTACCTCTATCTCTCTCTTGAGCATGGGAGCTCCTTCACTTGGCACTTACTCGTACTTTGTGGTCTCGAGTAGTTCAGCCTTAAGAGCTTTACTGTCCTCACCATCGCTCAAAGGCGAAGGAGGACTTATCTTTGCCGAAGCCTACTGTTTGTGCTGGGTGCCCACACTCGAGGAGGTGTCCCCGCCACTCCCTCTCGAGGTGTCTAAACACCAGGTCAATCGGTAGGCTTGGTGCCCACGCCCAGGGAGGAGGCGTCCCCTAGGGAGCTGCCACCCTCCTCGAGGTGTCTAAACACCAATTCGATCGATATACTTGGTGCCCATCCCCGGGGAGGGGGTGGCCCAGAGGGAGCCCCTACGTTCCATCAGGGTGTGTAAACACCAGAGTAACCAGTTCAACCACCAGTTAGACCTTACTATATGTGCGCTTGATGCCCACGCCCGAGGAGAGGTGTGCCAAAACCAGCGACGCTCGTCCTCAGTGTGTCTAAACATCAAGGGCATCAGTGCACTTGGTGCCCACGCTCGGAAGAGGTGCTTCTCGCCGCTCTCTCTCTAGGTTTCTAAACACCAAGACGATCGGGGTGTTTGGTGCTCACGCCCTAGGAAGGGGTGTTCCGAAGGATACCGCCGCTCCCACTTGGGGAGTACACTCACCAAGGCGCCCGGTTCATCACTGATTTTGAGCTTACCTTTCGCACTTGATGCCCACGCTCGAAGTAGGTGCCTCCGCCGCTTCCTTTCGAGGTGTCTAAACATCAAAGTGGTTGGCGCACTTGGTGCCCACGCTCAGAGGAGGTGCCCCCTGTCACTCCTACTGAGGTGTCTAAACACCAAGGCCACGGGTTCGTTTCTTACTGAACCGTGTTATGCAAGCTTGGTGCCCACGTCCGGGGAGGCATCTTAAAGAAGACTGTTGCTTTTGCTCGAGGTGTCTAAACACCGAAGCAAGAGTGCTCCTCCTAAAATAAAACTTGAGGTTTGCTGCATTCCAAGTGCAAGGGATGGTGCCTCCCTCCAGGGTCTCAAGCCTGTACGTCCCATTTCCCAGGGCCTCGGTTACCCTAAAGGGACCAGTCCACTTGGGGGACAGCTTGTTCTCTAGTTCGTACGGATGAGCCTTCCGCATTACCAAATCAGCTACTTGGAACTGCTAGGGCTTTATCTTGGAACTGTACTGGTGCTCCACCCTTCTCTTCAATGCCTCGGCCTTGATCCTCGCTTCCTCTCTAACCTCATCCAAAAGATTCAGATTCACCTTCCTCTCCTCGTTGGACTCCTCGGCTACGAAACTTTGAAAACGTGGCGAGCTCTTGTGAATTTCTACCGGGATCACAGCGTCCGACCCATACACCAAGCTCAAGGGCGTCTCTTTCGTGGAGGAGTGTGGCGTGGTGTGGTAAGCCCACACTATCCTGGGAACCTCTTCCGCCCAGGTCCCTTTAGCTTTCTCGAGCCTCCTCTTCAATTCTCTAAGTAAGATTCTGGTAGCGGATTCCACCTGCCCGTTGGTCAAGGGGTGCTCGACAGACGCGAACACCTGCTTCATGCCGACCTCTGTACATAGCTTTCCCAACTGCTGGCTGGCGAACTATGTGTCGTTGTTGGAGACAAGACGCCTTGGTACGCCAAAGCGACACACGATATTCTTCCACACAAAATGCTGCACCTTGTGAGTCGTGATCTGCGCTACCGGCTCGGCTTCGATCCACTTCGTGAAGTATTCGATGGCCACTATCAAATACTTCATATGCCTTATTGCCAACGAGAATGGCCCCATAATGTCGATTCCGCACGTATGGAAGAGCCACGGACTATAGATGGACCTCAACTCTTCTTGTGGCGCCTTGTGCCAGTCGACGTGCTGCTGGCATTGCTCGCACCGCTGGGCGTACCTCACGCAATCTTCTCTTACTGTCGGCCAGTAATACCCTGTGCGTACAACCTTCGACCCTAGGGACCTACCGCCAACATGGCTCCCACAAATTCCCTCGTGGAGCTCAGCCATTATCCTCATGCACTGATCCCCGCTTACACACGTTAAGATCGGGTGTGTGAACCCGTGCCTGAACAGTGTCCATCCACGAGGGTGTACCTTGCAGAGTTTCTCTTCACTTTCTTGCCCTCCTCGGGCTCTACTGGGAGTATCCCATCGGCAAGGTAGCGCCTATAAGGCTTCATCCACGTGTCCCCCTCCTCCAACACGCATACCTGCATAGGGTCCTCCCCTCCTGGTGAGACTGGATAAACACTTACGCTGGGCGCCTTCAACGTGTCATGAGTCAACGACCGATGACTCCTCGCCCTTCCCTTAAACGTATTGATCTGGAGGACGCTTACTCTGTTATCTGCAACAAACATTCGTGGTGTTTTGAGGGTCTCCTGTATAACCGTCCCTGCCTTCCCCCCTTGCCCGAGCTGGCCAGCTTGGCGAGCAGGTCAGCACAGGCATTATGCTCCCTTGGGACGTGTACCAGCTCGAACACCGGGAACGCCCCCTTCAAAACGTGAACATAACCTAAGTACGCAACCATATGTGAATCTTTGGCTTGGTACTTCCCGGTGACTTGACTCGTAACTAACTGGGAATCGCTCTTCGCCAGCAAGCTCCGAGCGCCCAACTCCTTGGCCAAGAGCATTCCAGCTATTAGGGCCTGGTACTCCGCCTGCTTATTATTGGCTTTGAAGGCGAACCTCAGGGCCTATTTGATCAATAGCCCATTCGACCCCTCCAAGATCACGCCGGCTCCACTTCCCTACTAATTGGATGACCCATCAACTGAGAGTACCCACTTGAAACTAACGTCTTCTTCTTGCTGTGCACTCCCTGGGGAGAGCTTTCCTACAAAATCCGCGTAGACTTGTCCTTTGATGGGGCCTCGGGGCTTATAATGGACATCGAACTCCGAAAGCTCCACTGCCCAACGTACCATCCTCCCTGCCACGTATGGCTTCTGCAACACTTTCCAGATAAGGAGGTCCGTCATCACTACTGTTGAACCAAGTGATGTTCAAGCTTTGAAGAATCCAAACCCTTTGAAGGATGTTGAAGCCTTGGCTGTGCTTGCTATTGCTGTGCTGGCTTAGTTAGGATCTGGGGTAGTTTGAGTGTTGTAATCCACTCCTTGATTAAATCTGATCCTGCCAGTTGACCAGAACACAAGAGCCTTGCCTCGTCAAAGGTATCTTCCTCTGGATCGGCTTTGCACCACGCTAGCTTCCGTCCTTCAGACCTCAATTCACCTCAAGAACCTGCAAAAGACAGAGTGGCGCCGCTGCGGCCGATCGCGCTCCGACGCTCAAGTCAGTGACGGAACCACCAAAACTCTAAGAGAGAAAACTAAGAACTCAAGGAACCGTGCAAAAACTCTCTCAGTCACTCTAGTATTCTCCAAGCGTAAAGAAGTGTTCTAAACGCGCGTACCTCAGAAGTTCGTTAGAATCTCTTATATACCTGTGCCCTTTCTCTCTCCTGACGGTTACACATCTGAACACGTGGCTCGCATCCAGCTGTACACATGTCACCATCTGGAGCGTCCTCTGCTTGAGCGTCACTTCTTACTCTTCAGGCTGTTTGACTAAGTTACCCATGCAAGGAGTAACTCGGTGTATAGCTGCCTTGGAGCGTGATCTCTTCTGTGTGGCGAGTATGGGGTGTCACCATGCACACCTTCTCTGTGGTCTCGCCGGCCGCCATCATGATCTGCTTCACTTGCTTCACCGTGCATGTCATGGTAAGTTGTTCCCTGGCCTCAACCTCTGGCTAGCTAGGGAATGATCATCAGATAACTTCATCCTTCGCACTCGTGCCCTTTGAAAGCTTTGAACAAGCTTTCCTGATCTTTCGGCGATGTCCTCCTCTCGGCGATCTCTGATCACTTGGTCGCCTGGGTTCGCATCCGGCGACTACGACACAAACCTGGTGACCGCCGGGTTTAGATATGCTAGAGATCGAAGCACGCCAACTTAACGATTGGCGACTACACGAGCTCCCCGACTTCCTTCCCTTCTGTTAGCCAGGTGTCCCGTTCAACACGCCTTATATTATCGCTCGCTGCCACGTCATCACTTCCGACTACCTGGGCGGTACAGAATCCAAAGCATAGGCATTCTTAATCTTTTTGAAAGAAAAATGTTTTTCAAACTAAGTTAAAAACAATTGATTGTTTTGTCGAAACAACCGATTGTTTATACTTAGATGTTTTTAGGAAAAATTGAAAATTGTTTTTCAAATGGTTGAACTGTTAGAACCAAAACAACCGATTGATTCGAGGAAACAACCGATTGTTTGTTTTGGTACCATAACAGAAAAACTGTTTTATCTTTGACTGAGCTTTAAATGATTTAATTGTTTACGCTCCAGTCTTTAAATGCTTTGACCAATCCTTTAATGCAACTAAATAGTTTGTTAAGATTTGATAACAAACATCGTCTTTGATATATTCAGAAAAACAGATTTCAGTTTTATGAATGAATAAAGATTTTGAGTTTTTCAAAGAGTTGAGATTGCTTAGAGTTTGAGATTGATCAAACTGTATGGAATAGGATTTCGGCTTGTATTGATTTCAGATTATCTTCTGTAACAAGTGTAATCCTTGTACTCTACTGAACAAGTTTCGTTTCTATGTTTGCTGAGATTGGTTGTGTGTTCTTGAGGGGATCAAGATCAGCAATCTTAGTGTTGGTGTGTTGGCCAAGAAGAGTGTGTGTCTTGAGGTGATCAATGTCACTTTCTTGGTTGTGATGTAAGTGATCTAGGTGTGATTGCTTAGTGGATTTCCTCATAGGTTTTTCTGAGAAGACTAGATGTAGCTCTGAGTTTGGAGTGAACCAATATAAATATTTGTGTGCATTCTCTCTATCCTTATTCTCTTTAATTTCAGTTTGATATTTGTTTACTGGTATAAACAACCGATTGTTTCTGTAAAACAACCGATTGTTTTTTCTAGTACTGCTGTTTTTGCTTGTTGATTTGGAAAACTGGATTTCTTATCAATTGTTTCTTGAGATAATTTCATTCTTGGATTAAAAGTTTGCGAAAACCATCTTTAAACAATTCATTCCCCCTCTAGTTTAAAGCCATCCATTCTAACAACTACCACCATAAAGCACTGGAAGTAATGACGGAGCCTCCTGGCCGAGAACACCACGACCAGTGTTGCCTTCTCTAAAACCTGATACCTCGCCTCTGGCCCTTGTAGCACCTTGCTCACAAAGTATATTGGCCTTTGCATCTGATCCCACTCCTGAACAAGGACTGAGCTGATCGCCCGCTTAGTCACCGCAAAATACAACTGGAGGGGCACACCCATCTGTGGCTTGCACAACACGGGGGGAGCGGCCAGGTACTCCTTCAGTTTGAGGAATAACGCCTCACACTCTTTAGTCCACATGAACCGACTATTTCTTTTTAAACACTGGAAGTAGGGGTGGCCCTTGTCTCCTCTAGTGGATACGAATCTGGACAGGGCCGCCATCCGCCCTGTCAGCTGTTGTACCTCTTTTACTGAGGCGGGGCTCCTCATGGCAAGGATCGCCATACACTTGTCTGGGTTTGCCTCTATCCCACGCTCGGTGAGTAGGAAACCTAAGAATTTACCCGCCTCGACCCCGAATACGCACTTTTCGGGGTTCAGCTTCAAACGATACTTGGCTATGGTAGCGAACAACTCTTCTAAATCAGCTATGTGTTGTCCCCTCTCTTGCGAGGTCACCACCATATCGTCTACATAGGTCTGCACGTTTCATCCCAACATAGGTACCAGGACCTTATCCATCAACCTCTGATAGGTGGCGCCTGCGTTTTTCAGGCCGAACAGCATCACTGTGTAACAGTAACAGGATGTCTCGGTCATGAACGCTGTTTTGCACTCGTCACGGGGTGCATCTTGATCTGGTTGTACCCAGAGAACGCGTCCAAAATGTTAAGCATCTTGCAGCCCGAGGCACTGTCCACCAACACGTCGATGCTTGGCAATGGGTACGAGTCCTTTGGGCACGCCTTGTTGAGGTCAGTGAAATCTACGCATATCCTCCACTTCCAATTGGCCTTCTGATATGAATCCACTAGCAAAGAAGAGATGATTCTTTGACATTCTATGGACTCAACTTGAGTTGGAGATAGCTTAGGCACTTATAACAGAATTGGATCAAGGTTCTATGTTTCAAGAACTCACCAAGACTTGCACCAAACACCAAACTCATATGGAGGAGCCATCTATTGTCAATTGAACCGAACAAATTGTGTAAAAATGCAATTGCACCGATTGAAACTCTTAAGAAAGCACCAAGAACCGAACATAATATGAAATGGAGCTACAGAACCAAATCAAAACAGAAACAATTGCAAACATCCGAATATAAGTGCAAGCAAAGGAAGATGAACCGAACAAAGAAGCTAAGACATGTTTATGCTTTGTATGATAATGGAGATGAAAGAAAGAAGAACTTATGGAGATGGATGCTTTGGTTTGATGATCACGCCACTTAGAGGATGAAGACTCCAAGATGAGTGAGCTAGTGCCGCCACTTGAGAGAACCAAATGCACTCAAAATAAGACAAAGTGAAGGAGAAGCAAGCTCTCACAAATTCTCTCTCAAATGGAGTAGACTTTCTCTAATACTAATTTCCAATATGAATTTTACAAGGTAAGCACCTTTATTTATAGCCTAAGAGGTGCTAAAATGAAAAGCTAATTAAATTCAAAATTCCCCCCAAATGACATAAAAGTGGCGCCAATCCTAGAGCATGAGGAAGGTGTGACTTCCTCTCTTAGTTTGGCACCTCCCAATTACGTCTACACCTCTCTTCTAAGCGCACACCCCCCAAGCTTCCTACTATTTTCCTAAACTAAAGACCTAAAGATGCTTTAACAAAAGAGGTTTCTTATGTTTCCCTCTAAGCACCTTCAAACAAAGATATTACAAAAAGAGAAAACAACCTTCCATTATTTCCTAATGCTTTGAATTAACTTCTTGTAAGCCTTTGAGGTGGGCTACCAACTCCTTGAGCGTCTAGCACTTGAGCCTCTTCCTCTCTTGTCTTTGAGTATTGGCCTCTATTTGGTCTTGAACTTGATCTCCATCACCTTCTTAACTAAGACCACATTGGCCAGCCACTCAGGATATTGAATCTCCCTGATGTGACCGGCGTTCAACAGCTTCCTCGTCTCTTCCTGCACGACCAACCGCCTTTCTTTGTTAAACTTTCTTCTTCTCTGGCGCACGGGTCGAACCTTGGGGTCCATGGTGAGGCAGTGGCATAGAAAATTTGGGTCAATGCCTGGCATGTCCAAGGCGGACCATGCGAAGGCATCCAGATGGCGCAATATCACCTCTGCCACCTGCTTTGTTCCTCTTGGTCTAACGATTTAACCAACTTGAACGTCTTACCACCAGTCTGCCTCTCCACCACATTCTCAGCCGGCTCGGGTCGCCTCTCCCGAGCGTTCTCTGCGCGAGATACGCCCACGCAGTCCTCCTCCATGGGTACCGTCTCCACAGGCGCCTCCTCCATGGGTGGGCGTTCCACCACCATGAACACACCCCTCTTCGTTTTAAGGCTATTCTCATAGCACTTTTTGGCTTCTTTCTGATCGGATTTGATCACGATCACCTTCCCACTGAGATCGGGCAGCTTCAACTTAATATGGCGTGTAGATGACACCCCCCCTTAACCGATTCAAGGCTGGCCTTCCCAACAAGCTGTTATACGCCGAGTCGGCGTTTACCACTAGGTACCTTATGTTTTCTGTGTGAGATGCGGTGTGATGAGCATATATTTATTCACACTCACTAGCCTTATTCATAGATTATTGGACTATAATAATAAATAAATCAATTGTTTTAATTAATATTCTTATAATTGGGTTTATTTGGGTCTTATCTATTATTATTGTTAATTTTGTGTTTTTGGAGTAAATTATCCGAAGGAAGCATCTACCTTTGTGAATGGGCCAAATATGCAAAAGTCCAAGTTGCTTCTTGAACCAAAAAAGGAAACAAATTCTGAGGAGAAGAAAGAGAAAATAAAATCTACAATATCTCAAAAACAAAATTCGAAGCAAATCTTCTGCAAAATACAAGAATTTTGGAAGAATGGAAACTTGGAAACGATTAACAAAATATAAACTGCAATATTTTCCCAAGATCCTTGGAGCAGAAAAGCCTATAAAAGGACACAAGCATCAAGGAGAAAAGGGAGGAGCTTCATAGGGTTTTCTTAGTTTATTTTCTTCTTTGTAATTCTTTTGTTTTGCCTCCACATGGAAGGCTAAACCTTTTTGGTTGATTCTTTTGTAATTCCCCATTGAGTTCTGAGGTTTTGTTCAATAAAAGTTTCATTTTTTAATTCTCTATAACAGTTGTTTTTATTGTCTAATCTCTTGGAAAACTGGTTTTTGTGAGAGATTGTACTTGAACGCATGATTGAGAGTCTTCCTTATCTTAAACTTTGGTTTCTTAGTTAGTTCGCATTGTTCTAATTAATTTCTTGGGTGCATGATCAAGAGAGAGGAGGTAAGAATTCCCATGGAGTATACGCATGGAACAAAATGGGTATTGATTAAACCAGTAGACGCATGTTTTACTGGTGAGTTTCAGTTGAATCAGATCGGCGCATGTTCAATCTGGTTTAGCTCTGTTGGAGGATTGAGAAAGGATTAATCTTTAGACAACCTATGAAGAATTCAATGGTGGAAGAACTTGGGGTTCAACCGCTTTTTATTTTCTATTTCAATCTCTTTTATATTTTCTGCATAACTATCTTAACCCCCTTTTTATTATTATTGTTATTACTAACTTTTCATTACTTGTAGATAGATTTCGAATTCGGTTAATTGAATAACTATTGGATTCGTTGGGAGACGACTTGGGGTCATCTGACCACAATTATACTATCATCTCTCTAGTGTTAGACAAATCTACGCTAGAATCATATTAATTTGACAACAAAACGACAGCTATCAAATTTGGCGTCTTCGTCGGGGAATCCAATTTGATTTTTGTTATCAGGTTCTTCTTTTTATCTGCATAATTTTTTTTAATTTCCCTAATTTTATTTTCTGCATATTTAACATGTGTTTTCTTCCTATTAGTTTTTATTTATTTAGTATAGCAATAAAAAAAATGAAAATAAAAAATAAAAATCTAATATTTAGGATATCTCTTATTTTATTTTGTTTTTATTTATTTTTATTTTATCTCCTATATCTTTTATCTTTATTTTGTTTTGATTTTATTTTATCTCATATATCTTTTATCTTTATTTTTTTGTTTTTATTTGTTTTTATTTTATTCCGGTATATATTTCATTTTTATGTTATTTTTTCTTTATTTTATATCTTTTCTATTTTTAGTTATTTCTTTTATTTTGTTTTGTCATCTTTATTTATTTCTATTTTTGTTTTTGTTTACTGCTTTTTAAGTTTTATTTTGTTTTGTTTTTGTCATATTTAGGAAAGACTTGGTTTCTAAGTTTGTCTACTTGTGACTCACCTCTCTTTCCTGGGAGTTTACTTGGTTTGCTTTTCAATTTTCAAAAAAAAAAAAGTTTGCTCTGAGGTGTCTAATAGGTGTTGGTGTCCATTACATATCTCCCCTGTTTTCAATTCTAAAATGGAACGGAAATTAGCTGAACAAATTTACAATTATGATATTCATTGTGAACCATATTTGCAGCAATCTTCACAATTTTATAAACAACTTTTACAGCAATGTGAACCCTACTTTCAACAGCCTCAACATTATAATTCATATTATCAACAATGTGAGCAGCCTTTGCTGCAATGTGAACCCTACTTTCAACCGACTCAACATTATAATTCATATTATCAATAAGATGAATAGTCTCTGCAGCAATGTGAGCCTCACTTTCAGCAGCCTCAACATTATAATCCATATTGTCAACAATCTTATGAGCAACCTCAACAACAACCATATTATCAGCAAAACTATTTTGATGAAAGTCAAACATCTTTTCAACCATTTGTGCAAACTGATAATACTCCTTGTAATCTTGAAGACCAACTTTAGAGGAGTTGATGAGGAAAATGACGGAGAGTAACAAAAAATTTCAAGAATGGACGGATGACAAAATTGCAATTCAAAGGAAGAACCAAGGCAAATGAAGGAGATCAACATGAAATATGATCAAGAATGGGCAGCTAACAAAATTGCAATTCCAAAGGAAGAACCAACTTTAGAGGAGTTCATGAGGCAAATGACGGAGATTAACATAAAATTTCAAGAATGGGCAGATGAAAAAATTCAAGAAGAGGCTGATGTTGTAGCAAGAAGAGAGAAAACTGATCAAATGATTGGAGAGTATGCAGATTATGTTCAAGAGATGAAATCACCTCGTGATCCATATATAACTCTTGATCCAGGCACTGAAGCACCTGCCTCTGCCATAGACACTCTCGAAATGAAGTGGGGCATATCAACTGTTTTTAAAGCTAATCCAAATGATTTGCATGAAGCTGAGCTGGCTGAAGCTAAGATTGTTACACCATTGACTGCTACTGTCCAACCTCTACTGATGGAGGAGAAATCATTGCTATATCACGAGGGATTAAAAGTTATGACATGTGAAGATCATGTAGTGCATCACATAAACACTAAGGATGAAAATGTGCTTGAGTTTCTAGGAGATTTTAACTTCTCCAATCCAATTAAATGTACAGATGATGAGATATATGAGTTCTTAGAATCCACTAACTCTTGTGATGCAGGTCTTGATGGGGAAGTTGTTGATGTTGTTATACTTGCTAAATCTACTGAACAAGATTGCGCACTAGCAAATGGCTCTAACATAGTTTAGGAGGTAATACAAGAAGAGGAAGAGTAGATGTTACCCATCCTTCAAGTAGACACTGCTAGTGGAGAAGAAGATGATATTATTCTTCCATCCTTAAAGCTTCAAAGAGTACAACCTCCATTATTTAAGGTGAAGCCCATATCATTAATTCCATCATCTCCATTGGTTACACCTTCTATCATAATTGGAACGTTTGAAAGCAACCTTTACCAGCAACCACCACCTCTTAACTTACATTTCATTCCATCTCCCACCCCAACTAGACTGTCTACCCTAGCTAGACTGTCTAGCCTTAGACTACCACCCTTAAACGATCCCCGAACAGTTAACCATATTAGATTGTCTATATTGGATAAATTTACATCTTCCATCTATACTCTGGACAATACCATCATCCATTCATGGAAGAAACTATACCATTTCACACGCCCTCCAGACCTACTCCAGTTCCATCCACTATTTCAAGGCTTCTTCATCATAATATTTTTGTTACATAGTTTACCAAGGTACTGCATGCTTTGGTTAGATGCTCCAGCTAATAGTGTTTCTACACCACTGTGGATGAAGAGTCTTGGCTTGTACTGTAGAGGGGATGGTTGAAACAGCTGCAACTGCCACTTCCCTCAAGGTGAATGAGGGAGTACTTCTTCTATCACTTTTATTATACACATTTATTTGTTGATTTTACATTGAGGACAATGTATGATTTAAGTGTGGGGGAGGAGAATCATAGTTTAAGATTTATCTTTTGTTGTTTTATTTTGTTTTTTTTTATTTATTTGTTTGAATTTCTTTTTGCTTTTGTTAAAATAAATAAGCATTTTAGGATTGTCAAATGGTTGACATGTTTTATAATTATTGAAAGTCTTGGTTTCTTGATATTTTTTGTTTGGATTTTCTTAAAAATTGATAAATAAGTTGGTTATGAGAAATCTTGTGTTGAATCTTTTGATATAATGTCCCAAGTGAGTTTTGAGCCTTAATTGATATATTATTTAATACTCTTTTTTAGTGTGTTTTCACTCATATTTGCTTATACTCTAGAACTTAGCTTGATTCTTTGTTTTACAACTATGATTTACGTGCATGAACTGATATGATAGGGGCATTCTTTGTTTAAATTAACCTACTAGCCATATTAGCCTACCTTTATGATAATCCATTTGTTAGCCCTTAGAGCCTATAGCCTTTTTCTTATTTTTAACTCTCATTACAAGCCTCAAAACAGAAAAACCATGTTTGTCCCTACCTTAGAAGATAAAGGAGCTTTGAAATTATTAGGGAATAAGTTTTTGAATAAGTGTGGGGGTGTATCTCATTTTCATAGTTTACCTCTTCAGTTTTAAAGAAAAAAAAAAGAAAAAAAGAAAAGGGATACAAAAAAAAAGGGAATACAAAAAAAAAAAAGCAAAGCAAAATAAAGAAAATAAGAGTAGATCCTCTAATACATTGGATTGACTGTCTACTATATGAAAAAATGATATCTTGAAATAAAAAGAGGAGTTGAATAGTCATGATACTTACACTTGTTTTTAGACCTATCCTCCATTGCTCCTTTGTTTTTCTATGGTTTTTAAGCTTAATTTCCCCTTTTACCTACCTTTACCTTAGCCTCATTACATCCCTTATGAAGTCCTCTTGATCTTTGATTGCATGTTTTTCGATTGTTGTGAATATTAGAGTCTTGCTAAGCATATGGTGGTGTTTGTCTGCATGGGTGTTGAGTGTAAATACAAACCCTAAACACTTGAGAGTAGGAGAGTGTCCAATGAAGTTTTGTCAATTTTGATTCAACCTTCGATTTCAATTGCTTGCTTGTATATTAAAATATAGGAATTTCCATTCACATTCTTGATTCCTTGATTTCTTGAAATTATATCATGTCTTTCATTATGAATTCTTAGAATTTTCTATTTGTTATTGGCACTGTTTTTCTTTTCTTTTTAAACCTTAGAGTGTTTTGCCCGGGAGTGCAAAAGGATAAGTGTGGGGTATTTGATGAGCATATATTTATTCACATTCACTAGCCTTATTCATAGATTATTGGACTACAATAATAAATAAATCAATTTTTTTAATTAATATTCTTATAATTGGGTTTATTTGGGTCTTAACTATTATTATTGTTAATTTTGTGTTTTTAGAGTAAATTATCCGGAGGAAGCATCTACCTTTGTGAATGGGCCAAATATGCAAAAGTCCAAGTTGCTTCTTGAACCAAAACAGGAAACAAATTATGAGGAGAAGAAAGGGAAAATAAAATCTACAATATCTCAGAAACAAAATTCGAAGCAAATCTTCTGCAAAATACAAGAATTTTGGAAAGATGGAAACTTGGAAACGGTTAACAAAATATAAACTACAATATTTTCCCAAGATCCTTGGAGCAGAAAAGCCTACAAAAAGACACAAGCATCAAGGAGAAAAGGGAGGAGCTTCATAGGGTTTTCTTAGTTTATTTTCTTCTTTGTAATTCTTTTGTTTTTCCTCCACATGGAAGGCTAAACCTTTTTGGTTTATTCTTTTGTAATTCCCCATTGAGTTCTGAGGTTTTGTTCAATAAAAGTTTCATTTTTTAATTCTCTATAGCAGTTGTTTTTATTGTCTAATCTCCTGGAAAATTGGTTTTTGTGAGAGGTTGTACTTCAACGCATGATTGAGAGTCTTCCTTATCTTAAACTTTGGTTTCTTAGTTAGTTCGCATTGTTCTAATTAATTTCTTGGGTGCATGATTCAAGAGAAAGGAGGTAAGCATTCCCATGGAGTATACGCATGGAACAAAATGGGTATTGATTGAACCAGTAGACGCATGTTTTACTAGTGAGGTTCAGTTGAATCAGATCGGGGCATGTTCAATCTGGTTTAGCTCTGTTGGAGGATTGAGAAAGGATTAATCTTTAGATAACCTATGAAGAATTCAATGGTGGAAGAACTTGGGGATCAACCGCTTTTTATTTTCTATTTCAATCTCTTTTATATTTTCTGCATAACTATCTTAACCCCATTTTTATTATTATTGTTATTACTAACTTTTCATTGCTTGTAGATAGATTTTGAATTCGGTTAATTGAATCACTATTGGATTCGTTGGAAGACGACTTGGGGTCATCTGACCACAATTATAATATCATCTCTCTAGTGTTAGACAAGTCTACGCTAGAATCATATTAATTTGACAGCAAAATGACAGTTATCACGGTGCCATCTGTAAAAGTCGTCCTCAACTCCAAATAACCGCACACCTCCACTTGATCTCCAGCAAAACCATACAAACACCTCGTGTATGGCCTAAGCTGATAAGGAGACAGCTACAACTAATTAAACGTAGGCCAGAACATCACGTCCAACAAGCTGCCCTAGTCTACCAGCACTCGGTGTACCTTCTTCCCGCGGTTACAATCGAAATCACCACGGGGTCGTTATCATGCGAGACGACGTCGCGAAGATTAGCCCTCGTCAACGTGAGGTCAACGTCGAGCGAGTCGTCTGCCACCTGCTCCGCTACTGACATTACTGAACGCACGTATCTCTTGCGCTGAGAGGAAGTGCACCCTCCACCCGAGAATCCACCCGAGATGGTGTGGATTTCCCCGTGGATAGGCATCTCATGGGCTTGGTCCTCTACTGATGCCGTCAAGGCCTCGATCCCTGACGACCCCGCCAGGTAATCATTCAGGAAACCGCTCTTCACGAGCTCATCTAGTTGATCCCCAAACGCCAAACAACTCTTTAACGGATGACCAGACGCCTGGTGGAACTCGCACAATGCATCCTTGTGCGGTCCCAACACCTTATCAGTCTTCACCGGCATCTTCAACTTGTCTGCTATGTTGGGCACAGTGATCAGGTCTTTCAACTCCACCACAAAATTGTGCCTCAGAGCCTATTCTCCCCCGAGCGCCCCCTAGCCTAGGGCTTCCTTGGCTTCTTTTCCCCGTCATGACCTCGTTCACCCTCATGGGCTGCACGCGTGATGGCATCCGTGGCCGCGCAAGAACTACGCTCGCGCGCTTCTCGTTCACTTCACCCTCCGCTGCAATGTGTGCCACCGCGCGACGCCTGATTTCAGCGGAAGTCTTGAGGCGACTTTTGATGAGCGATTCGCTAAATGGTCCAGGGCAAATTCCCTTCCTGAACACATGGACTATCATCAACTCATCAGTGGTGTTGACCCTCACCACCTATGCCCCAAAGCGATTAACAAATTCTTTCAATGTTTCCCCCTGATACTGCCTCACATCGAAGAGATCGTAGGATTTTGGTGGGAGAGCACGATTCGCTATGTACTGCTCCCTGAACAGCTTTGACAGCTGTGCGAATGAAGTCACATGGCCATCTGGAAGGCTGATGAACCACTCCATCATCGTTCCCACCAACGTACTCATGAACAGCTTACATCTGACGGCGTAAGACCCGCCGATCAGCATCATATGAGTATGGAATGCTGTGAGGTGAGCCTCTGGATCCTCCACCCCGGTGAACGTGACTTTCGAGCCCACGAACGTAGCGGGGATAGCAACATCCATGATTTCCTGTGAGAAAGGCATTGGAAACTCCCTGGAAGGTGTTGTGCACTCTAGCTCCTTTGTTTCGCGACTCCAAGGATGGTTGTGTAACCCGCAACGCAACTCTTCGTTGGTGCGGTGCAACTCCTCATTTCTAGTTTGCGACGCCGCAAGATCCATCTGAATACGCTTTTGCTCTGCCTTCGACGCCGCCATTGCCTCCTAGAGGCCCTGCATCATCTCCATCACTTGCTCAGGGTCAAGCTCTCACCTCCCATATGCGTCGTAGAACTCTGCCTAGTATTCCTCATTCTTGGATGCTTCTTGGTGAATCTTGAACTGTTTTATCGAATCTTGAACTTCCATCGGTGAATTGAAGCAAACCTTGAGGATTCTTGACGAACCTTTCAAGAATCTTGAAAAACCTTTACGAATTCTCACTACTCTCACTGAATCTTTAACCTCTTGCGGTGGGACAGATGTTTTAGATCAGGCCCCACGGTGGGTGCCAAATGTTCCGGCCGGTTGACTTGGATCACCTTCATGCGTATCTACGAACTGCGCTTCAAGAGCCCCTTCGCTTTTGTTCCAACGTTCTCCTTCCTCTGTCGTGAACACCTGAAACATAGAGACAAATGGCACCCTCGCGGCCGTTTGCACTCCGACGATCAAGTCAGATCGGACAGGAAACACCAAACACTTCTCGTCGCCGAACACCGTAAGATCAATGTCCAGAGAAATGGGTAACTGAATCGTAACTGAATCCTCTCAAATGAGTTAACTCGTACGCGAATGTGTGAAAACGTACCTTATTCTGTTTATAGTAAAACCTTATATACCTTCCTGGTGTTCCTGTCCACGTGTCTGCCTGAGACTTGAGTATTCTGTGGGCACTCCTTAGCAACACCATTCCCAGTCTTAGGGCCTTCTCAGTGTGTAAGATTGCCCTATTGAAGTGCAACTCGCACGGGGGTGAGTGCATGGGTGCCAACTCATGCGCCCATTCTCTAAATCACTCGTCCTGGGAGTACCATGCCTTCCTCACGTGCCATGCATGCAGATCACCTTCTGGGACGTGACCTCCTCATGGGTCGTTTCTGTCCCAGTGGCTTTCTAGCGGTGGTGCGTGCTGCCGCGTCCCTACACCTCATGCACAGATCCTTCGTGAGTCGGGTCTCGCCCTTCTGGTACTGGGGGTGTGGTTTGAGAACCACCTTTCTTTATCTTTTACTATTGTCTGGGATGCCGAGGCCCGAGGCCTCCATGCCCCTACCGTGCCCCCTCCTACTGTGTCGCCTCCTCCACGGTTATCCTTGCCCGCGAGTATCAGGAGGGGACACTTCCCCAGCCTGCCAAAACGTCCCAAACGCCTTTATCATGCTGAGCGTGGGCGACGCCCGAGGCCGGTCAACGCCCGAGGTCGTGGACCTTAAAGGAAACTCCTTCCTGCCCTGCAATACTTTCTAATGGATTCCTCCCTTGGGGTCCCACCATGTTGACTTTGGTCAACGCCCGAGGACCGTACGGTACAGGCACAATATTATCAAGACTAATCAAAATACAAAAGAGTGAGAAAGATGAAACCCAATCCCTATTTTTTCAATTGAAGCAATAACTCTCTGCCTTGTTTTCTTGTTAATCATTGTCATCACAACAAATTCGAACAAACTTTTATTATTCTGTTTTATATTTAGTAAATTTTTTACTTGAATATTCAACTGTTCTTTGTGGGTTCGATATCCATCCTTAGTGACACATTATTACTTCTGACAACGCGATTCACTTGCCGAAAAAGGTCATCATATATGATAATTCTTAGGAAATGGTCCAATTTTATTTATCATTCCTTTCGATTGAGTTATATAGTAGTATGAAACGAAAAATTAAAATAATGATGAATTATATATATATATAATTAAAATACAAAATATTTACATATTTTATCATGACAATAAAAATTCTAAAAATATCAATATATCAAAATAATTTCTTAAACTATAATCCAAAAGTATGTTCTTATTCCCACACCACCTACTAAATTTCATCAAGTTTCAATAAGAGTTAAACTAAAAATGTATTTTTACAACTGAGACATGTAAAATACATTATGCAACCTAGCAAGATGAGGTGACATGACTATCTCATAGGTCACTAGACCTATCCTTCGCATAATCTAATAGGTCCAATAAATTTTAGCATTGGTTTTTGGGACATGATAGCTTGACGAACTCCATAAACGAACTCTAAGAAAGCATGTTCACCCACTACAAACTTTTGGAGTCTCCTCTTTTGATATGCATAGGATTTCTACCTATTTTGAGTAGGCTTCATACAATATTGTATATGCCAAATCTTCTTCGTTGTTTATAGTAGCAACTTTGATCATATTAAGACAATGTTTTCATCCTAATACCAACACAATGTTTTCATACATCTCCTACCATAAAAAATCTTGTATGGAGTTATCTCAATACTTCTCTAGTAATTATTATTATAGGTGACCTTCATAAGAAGTAGTATCCCATCCTAACTTTCAAGATTATACAAAACATATGTCCTAACATATAATATAGTCTTCTCTAATTTCCCATCTTTGTGAGGATGGTAAGTTGAGTTAAGTATCAATAGTGTCCCCCAAGGCTTTCTACAACCTTTGCCAAAAGTAAGATGCAAATATTGGATCTCTATGTGATACAATACTCACATAACTCCACAAAATTTCATTATCTCACTAATATACAACTATGCTAGCTTTTGGATGGATATCTTTAGATCCATTGGTCCATAGTCACATACAAAACGTCAAATTGCACATTGTAAATGGGCCATAAAGTCTATAAAGATGTTACCACACTTTCGCACTAGAATGTCCAACTACTGCAACATGTCACTTGATTTCTGGTGCTCCACAATTTTGACAAGCCAATTTGATACATAACGGGCTACATCACTTTTCATGCTAAACCACCAAAAAGATTTATTCAAGTTTTGATACATCTTCGTCACACTAGAATGAAGACTCAAACTAATTTGCTTATAAATCTTAACATCCCATCTAAATCTTTTTGTGGACATAGATTGAATGATGGAGAACCATCCTTATTAAAGTCACCATTTTTATCAATTAAGAGTAGATGATCAACTTAGAAGAATACATAAGATAATATACGCCTTAGTTTTGTATAAAATGTAAATAGTAGAATAGTATTTTCTGGCTTTGTATTTTTTAGCCAAATTTAGAATAGAAATATCTTTCTCTCTAAACAAGACATCCTTTAAGGGCCTTCTCATTGCAAATAGTGACTCTTCAAGCTTCTCCTAAAGACTAAGCAAGGCGCCTCATGCAAAGGACTCTCCAATCACTTGATGCCATGTGTTAACTCATGAGTGAAAAGTTTCTTGTACTTAGGATTTCCACATGGCATGCTAGGAATGGAGAGTATTTTTAGAACTCGATAGTCATATTAGGAGTCTCCTTAGGCTATAAATAAGATACTCCTCTCTTGTACATTTTATACTTGATTGATATATGAAATCGTGATTTTAAAATTCTCATTATACAATCTAACATGTAGTTTGCTCCTAAACATTAGCACATGGTGAAATGTCTATATAAATCCCTATAGCAATATACAATCAATATAGGAATAATATGTTTATAAGCATCTTTATAATGTTCGTGCTTTGGGCTTCTATTATCTCCTATTTTTCCTTTCAATTGCTTTTGTCCTTGTTCTTTAATATGCAAATATTCACTATGAAACAAAATAATAAGATTTACATGATTAATGAGAGGACAAGGAATGAAAGTTGTAGAAAATCCCTTTATAGATTCTTTTTCAACAATATAACTAGATGATTTGGAATATAACTCTTTTTCTTTTCTTTTTCTTCTATTCCTATTTATAAAAAATCTTTTTTTTTCTTTTTCTTTCAATTCTTTCTCCTCTTTCTATTTCAATTCTTGGTAATAATCCTTCATGTCTTGTTCACGTATGAGTTTTCTATTAGGATATTAATAATAAGTATGCTCATAACTTTTATACGAGGAATATCTAATATAATTATTTTAATCTTTGGTTTGACATAAATCTTTATATCTATACTTCATATCTCCATCATTTTCATAATTTCTTGTACTTTCAACTAGGAGCAAGTTCATGAATATCTTCTCATTCTTCTATCCCTTTCTTATCATTTTCTTTCTTAGAGGTTTCTCTTTAATCTTTCTTACGTAGGTACACTACTAGAAAATTATTAAATAAAAACTAATTTTAGAGACTAGAAATAATTTGTTACTATATTGACTAAATTAGATACTATTTTAGAGACTAAATAGATTATTGGTGTCTAAAGTAGTTTTTATTATTGATAAATAGTTTTTAAACTGGTATCTAATTAGTTACCAAAGTTTTAGCTATTAATTATTTAGATTCTAAAGTTGGTAGCTAAAGCTTTGATTGCTAATTAGTTACCAATTTATAAACTATGTATCAATAATAGAAACTACTTTACATGCCAATGATTTTTTTAGTCTGTAAAATAATATCTAATTTAGTCAATATAGCAACTAATTATTTTTTGTCTCTAAAATTAGTTTCTATTTAATGTTTTTTCTTGTAGTGGGAGGGGGGTTGAATGGAGCCTGAACTCAATTCGCTTTTATCAAAACACAATTAAACACAAATTATAAAAGATAGAGGATAGAGAAAAGTATGCACATAGAGTTTTACGAGTTCACCCCCTAACACTAGGACTACGTCCAGTCCCCTTAAACAACTTACTAGAAATCTTTAAATAGAAACCAATTTTAGAGATAAAAAATTATTAATTGCTATATTGACTAAATTAGATAATATTTTAGAGACTAAAAATATTATTGGTATCTAAATTAGTTTCTATTATTAATAAATAGTTTCTAAATTGGTATCTAATTAGCTACCAATTATTTAGATTCTAAAGTTGGTAGTTAAAACCTTGGTAGTTAATTAGATACCAATTTAGACACTATTTATAAATAATAGAAACTAATTTAGATCCCAAAAAGTTTTTTAGTCTTTAAAATAGTAATAGTTTAATCAATATAGCAACTAATTAATTTTTTGTCTCTAAAATTGGTTTCTATTTAATGTTTTTCTAGTAGGGAGATAAACTCAATCTTAATCTTCCTTTGATATCAAGACCTCCCAACAAGTGAGAAAACACTCTCGAACAGAGCAAACAATGAAAGTTCACATGGTTATCTTCACTAAGTGTAGGATTTAAAATAAGACTCATTCCCCAAACTGTGAGTGCTCTAACCAGTAGATATGAAATATTCTCTCTCAAGGACTAAACACACTAAAACAATAAACGCTTGATCCCTTGTAGTAATCTTGTATGCTCATATTCCTTATCTTCTTTTTCACCTTTAAGGTCTTTATATAAAAATTTATATTTTGACCGTTGAGTCTTTGATTCTTCTTTTTGTTCACAAAGTCTTTAGACGCTGGATATGGAACATCCACAAACCAATGGACAAACTGAAGTTGTTAATAAGGTAATACTAAATGAATTAAGAAGAAAGCTTGACAAAGCCAAAGGATTATAGGCAGAAGAAATCCAAAGGATTCTTTGAGGATACCACTACATGCCACAATCTTCCACTAAAGAGACCCCTTTTCATCTAACTTATGGGGTCAACACCATGATCCCAATCGAACTCAAAGAAGTATCTTGGAGAAGACAAGTCTACTGTGAGCAAGAAAATAACATTAATCTCCGTGCTAAGTAGATATGATACTAGAAATATGAGAAGACTCATAAATACAAGAGGAAGGTGCCAGCCAAGCTCAGAGCACCCAAAGATACAATACCCGAGTAAAGAACAAAACTTCCATAAAAGAGATCTGGTGTGGCAAAAACTCGGTGATGCACGAAGAGATAAGAGAGAAGGAAATATGACCTCAAATGGGGATGGCCCATATAGAATTGTGGACACTCTTCAAAATGGTGCGTACAAGCTACAAAAGCTCAACGACAAATTGTTTCCCCGCACCTGGAATGCTACTTATTTAAAGTTTTATTTCAGTTAACTATATATTGTAAAGAAGGATATTGTACTATTTTTCCTGAACTTGAATTTTTCCCTTAAAATGGGTTTTGCCAAGTAAATGTTTTAATGAGACATCTCCTTGCATTAATAAAATGAATTCAAATTTAGTATTATACATGGTGGACAGTTAACGTATTATTTTTGTACACGGTTCAAAGAACAATCATTTGCCACATTATTATAAAACAATTACTTATATTTTTGAGTTAACCAATTACTTATTTTCCACGGTTCAAAGAATAATCAATTATTTATTATACACGGTTCAAATAATAATAAATTACTTACTATACACGATTCAAAGAATAACCAATAACTTATTTTAACTTAATTCAAAGGATTACCAATTATTTATATTTAAATATGTTCCTGCCGGTTGACTCGAAATGCCTTCGTATGTCTACGTCACGCTCACGTTCAGAGTCCCTGCGTTCGCGTATGGTTTCCCTGTGATGAACACCTGAAACACAAAGACAATGGGCGCCCTAACGGCCATTTGCACTCCGACGCTCAAGTCAGTACTAGGGCTAGGAAACACCAAAAACTGTATACTCTTGCTCTTGTGTGTGTGTAACGGCGCAAGAAGATTCTCCCTTGGCCAAGTTTGTTAACTTACTATTTATAGACTGAAAACTAGGGTTTCCTGTTTAAATTGGCCTTTTTGATGGGCGGGCCCAACACTGTTGTTACCTTACTCTTAGGATAACCTAGCGTGTGGGGTCCCTAACTGGAGTGCAACCTCTGACGGGATGACCACCTGGATGCCTCCTCGTGCACTTGAACTCTGGGGTCACCCGCCTCTGAGAGCGCCCTAGCTGTTCACGTGTCATGCATGCAGCTCGCCCCTGAACGTGACCCTTGCATGCCATATTCTTCTAGTGGCTCTGTACTTTGTGTCACGCCTGAATGCGTCGTCCACTCTACACACATGGGCACTCGTGATCTAGGCTTCTCCCTTACTGATAACTGGTGTGTGATCTGGGATCCACTTCTCATGGCCCATCTCTACTGTTTGGGTTTCTAATGCTCGACCTCTACACCTTGTCTAGTGGCAAGTCGGTACATCCTGATGACCGATGTCTGACCACTCTTGACTCCTTGGCTCACGTGTTTTGCGAGGTACTGACCCGCGCTGCTCGCGGGACCCAATATTACCAATGGTTAGTCAACACTCGGGGACCGGTCGATACAAAATACATGGTTCAAATGATAACCGATAACTTCTTTTCCGAGTTGCTACACAAAATTCAAAGGAAAACGAATTATATTTTGAAGTGTCATACACGGTTCTTAGGATAACCAATTACTTTACATAGTTTAAAGTTAACCAATTAAAATGTGAATTATTATATGATACACTACAAAAAAAAATTAATTTTAATGGGGATTATATTTGATGTTATCGGCGGTTTTAACTCCCGTTAAGTGTGTTACCTGTGGTTTGCTTTTCCCTTAAAAGATGCAACGTCGCTATTCCCGAAGATTTTAGAATCCCCCGCTATTTTCGACGATTTTGGAAACCCTCGATATTCCCAGCAGTTTAAAAACCCTTGTTATTCTCAGCAGTTTAAAAACCCCGCTATGCCTGACGGTTTAAAAACCCTCACTATTCCCTGCGGTTTAAAAACCCCCGCTATTCCTAATGGTTTGAAAATCTTCGCTATTCCCGACGATTTAAAAACCCCATTACTTTTAGGGGATGTATATATAAAAAAGTAGGTGGTAAATAATAAAAATATTGAACCATAATAGTCCAAAGATTTTCTCATACCATTATTCTTCTTCTACTACCTAACACTAATACATTACTACTCTTCAACTTTTTTTTTTATTTACATTCCCATGTTTCATAATACTATAATACTATATAGGTATAATATAAGCTTGAACCTACATAGGAGGAAGTTATCTTCAATACTATATATTCAATAACAAAGCCATAAATAACTAGTTAAAGCATTTTAATACAGAACAGACAAATGGCGAAATAGTGACACATGGCCACTTAAAAAAATACGCACAGATTGATCAGCCACCTTTCTCAAAGCACTAATGGCACCTTTAACATCGTTACTCTCCCAAAAATGTCGCACTACCTGCAAGTGCACCTTAACGACTTGGTGAACGGCATTGGTTTACTGATGACACATTCAGTATCATTTCTTTCTAAATTTGGCTTCTTTAAAGGATGGGTAAAGTATTTTGAATAGCTGATATTAGTACATATGTTAAGAACCTATATCGAACTAGAGATAAAAGAACAAATTATAGTATAAAAGTGATATGCAAATCTCACCTACTTTCTTAAAATGATATAATGATATTTATATCTCACTATCTAAATGTAAAAAAGCAAACACTCACACTTGAATTTTCTCTAAAGAAAACACTCTTCTTTGAATTTCTCTCTATTGTATTTCTTTCTTTGGTGCATATTACAATTGGGAGAGCATCCTATTTATAGGCTTTAGGAAACTCTTCTAGAAAAATCTTCATTATGGCCTTAAAACCCCACTAACAACATAATTAAAATCCCACTCACAACTTTTGACCTTTTACATATCCAAACTCCCATTCTACTCTTTTCTAGTAACTTCTAACTTTAAAACCCACAAATTACATTAAAGTTTATTCAAAAAAACTCCCCCATAAACTTAAATGTTTCTACCATCCATCATGCCAATCATCTTCTTGAATTTGTCGAAAAAGACTTTCGGTAGCGGTTTTGTGAAGATATCAGCAACTTGATCTTGACTTGCCACATGCACCAATTCCACAATTCCTTTCTTCACATGATGACGAATAAAGTGAAAACGAACGTCAATGTGTTTGCTTCTTTCATGGTTCACTGGGTTCTTTGCCAACTCAATTGCTGATTTGTTGCAACTTGAACTACGGTTGCACCTAGTTGCTTTGGCTCCATCTTGCTCAACAAGTTTCTAAGCCATATCGGATGACATACACACCAAGATGCTGCCACATATTCAGCTTCACACGTTGATAGCGTCACGATCGGTTGCTTCTTTGAAAGCCAAGAAAATGTTGTGTTGCCCATAAAGAATACATATCCCGATGTACTTTTCCGATCATCTATGTCTCCGCACCAATCGCTGTCAGAGTAACCCACCAACTTGTAATCTTCTGCTTTTGAGTAGAACAATCCGAGTGATACAGTACCTTGGATGTACCGTAGGACTCGCTTCAACGCCTTCCAATGTGAGTAAACCGGTTCCTCCACGAATCGACTTATGATGCCGAAACTTAATGAAAGATCCGGCCTCGTGCATGTGAGATAACGAAGGCTTCCTACCAAACTCTGGTATCTACTTGCATCGACACGTTCTCCTCCATCGAACTTTGAGAGTTTTGCACCTGGTTCCATTGGTATTGATACTAGGTTGCAATTTTCCATCTTGTACTTCTTCAAAATCTCCTTTGCATATGTCTCATGTGATACAAAAATACTTGTCTCTTTTTGTCTAACTTCCAAGCCAAGGAAAAACTTCATCAATCCCAAATCTGTCATCTCAAATTCCCGTCTCATTGTGCCCTTAAACTCTTCTATCATCTCATTATTGTTACCCATAAAAATGATATCATCAACATAAAGAGCAACAAATATCATGTTACCTCCATTGTTCTTTGCGTAAAGAGCATGCTCGTAAGGAAATTGCTTGAACCCGTTCTCCTTGAAGTATGTATCGATACGAGTATTCCATGCCCGCGGTGCTTGCTTCAACCCGTAAAGTGCCTTCTTCAATTTTAGCACCTTCTTCTCCTCTCCGATTTTCATGTACCCAGGTGGTTGTTCGATGTAGAGTTCTTCTTCAAGCACACCATTCAAGAATGCCGACTTGACATCCATTTGAAATATCGGCCATTTAAATTGAGCCGCTTGGGAAATGAGCAATCGAATTGTCTCCATTCTTACAACGGGAGCAAACACCTCATCGTAGTCAATTCCCTCCTTTTGTTTGTATCCCTTCGCAACGAGTCGCGCCTTGTACCTCTCTATCTCGCCTTGAGCATTCATCTTTTTCTTGAATATCCACTTCACACCAATGGGCTGACTTCCCTCTGGCAATTCTGTTAGCTCCCATGTGTTGTTGCGGTCAATCGCTTTAATCTCCTCATCCATGGCAGTTTGCCACTTCTTGTCTCGCACCGCCTCTTCAAAGTTGATATTTTCTGCATCTGCCAAAAGACATACTAGGTGTACCTCATTTGTCGAATCATACAAATCAAGCAAACTTCGAATTTTAGGTTGTCGTGGTTCATCTTCATCATCGTTTGTTTCAAAATTTATACTTGTCGGTGCAACAATTGATGATTCTCCAACTTCAATCATAACCTCTGAAGAATTATTCCAATCCCACTCGCCTGTTTCATTTATTCGCACATCACGACTCACCATCACCTTTTTGCTTATCGGGTCAAGGAGCTTGTATCCTTTTGTCTTCTCATCATACCTAATAAAAACATACCTTTTGCTTTTGTCTTCGAGCTTCGTTCTTCGTTGATCTGGTACGTGTGCATAAGCCACACTACCAAACACTGTGAGATGAGAAACTGTTGGCTTTTGTTCGCTCCATGCCTCTTGTGGTGTTTGATCATCTAACTTCACATGTGGACATCGATTTTGCACATAGATGGCGCATTGCACAACTTCCGCCCAAAATTCCTTTGGCATCTTTTTGCTCTTAAGCATTGATTGAACCATGTCGAGAATGGTCCGGTTCTTCCTCTCGGCCACACCATTTTGTTGAGGAGTGTATGGTGCAGTTAGAAATCACCTTATGCCTTGCTCCTCGCAATACTCCATGAAAGCCGTTG
Source organism: Phaseolus vulgaris (assembly GCF_051622355.1). NCBI lineage: Eukaryota > Viridiplantae > Streptophyta > Magnoliopsida > Fabales > Fabaceae > Phaseolus > Phaseolus vulgaris. Next base: position 25,172,026 of record NC_143507.1, read on the forward strand.
AAGTATACTCGCCACCTCTATCAGATCGTACAACTTTGATCTGTTTATCAGTTGTCCTCTCCACCATCACTTTGAACTTTTTGAACACCTCAAATGCCTCGGATTTTTCCTTCAAAAAATAAACCCAAGTCTTTCGTGAGAAATCATCGATAAAGGTAATGAAATACCTTTTACCGCCGAAGGAATCTGGAGTAATTGGTCCACATATGTCGGTATGAATCAATTCGAGAGGTTGCTTAGCCCAATATTGAGCCTTCTTTGGAAACAAGGTTCTCACATGCTTGCTGAGCACACATTCTTCACAAAATTTTCCCTCGTAGTCCATGTTGGGTAGCCCGTGCACCATATTCTTCTTCGCTAACTCTTTTAGTCCACCATGATGTAGGTGACCAAAACGGAGATGCCACAACGATGCCTTATCTTCTATGTTGACTTGCAAACATTTTTCTCGTATGCTTCTCAAATTCAGCTTGTACATCCGATTTCTTGTCATCTCAATTCGAGCAACCAAACGCCCTTGCTTGTTCTTCAAGTGTAGGAGTCGATCTTTCAAAAATATCAAGTAACCTTTCTCTGTGAGTTGCCCCATACTCAAAATGTTGGTCTTGAGGTCTGGTACGTAATAAACATCTTGGAGTGACCCAATTAAGCCATCCTTTTGTAAGTAGCAAACCGTACCTCGCCCTTTGACCTCCACCTTTGATGCATCTCCAAATGAAACATGACCATCTTCAATCTTTTGCATATCTTTGAATAGGTACTCGTGACCGCACATATGGTTGCTTGCTCCTGAGTCGAGGTACCACAGAGTGTCATTATTAATGTTGACTTCATCTTGAGCCATCAAGAAAACACCTTCATTTGTTTCGACTTCCAAGGCTAGATTGGTTGTTTCTTCTATCTTTATATCAACACGACAATCTTTTGCAAAATGCCCCACTTTACCACAATTGTAACATTTGTCAGAGTTACAATCCTTCGCATAGTGACCATATTTGTGACATTTGTAGCACTCGATGTTGGAATAATTTGATCGGCCGCCTCTTCCTCTACCACGTCCTCTTCCACGCCAATTTGGTTGGCTCGACTGTTCCTTCTCCTTATAGTACCCTTCATGGTTGCTGCCTTTTCCACCACGACCGTTTCCACGACTTCCACGACCATGCCCTCTATATTGAGAATTTTGATGATAGAGTACCTTTTCGTCTTTGATTGACGCCTTGGTTTGAAGTGCTTGCTCGAGTGTTTCCTCCTTCTTCTTCTTCTTTCGTTGCTCGTGTGCCTCAAGAGAACCGGCGAGCTCGTCGACTGTGAGCGTCGCAAGGTCCTTTGACTCTTCTATCGCGCACACAATACTCTCAAAATTGTCTGTTAATGTTCTCAAAATCTTCTCCACAACTCGTGCATCGATCAGAGTTTCACCGTTTCGGTTGAGTTGATTCACCACAGCCTGTACACGCGTGATGTAGTCAGATACATTTTCTGACTCCATCATCTTCATGTTCTTCAACTCGCCACGCAGAGTTTGTAGACGCACTTGCTTAACTCGGTCAGCTCCTTTGAACAACTTCTCCAATATGTCCCATGCTTCCTTTGAAGTGGACGCACCAGCAATCTTCTCAAAAATTGCCTCATCAACAGCTCTATACAAGATGTACAAAGCTGTCTTATCTTTCGATCGCATCTCTTTCAATGCCTTGGTTTGAGCTACCGTATAACCCGTGGTATTTGTGGGTTCTTCAAAACCTTCTTCGACCACCTCCCATGAATCATGAGAACCGAGAAGAGCTTTCATTTGAATGCTCCAGTTGTCATATCTGGTCGCCTTCGTTAACCGTGGTAGCGGTATTTGACCAGTCACATTCGCCATTGGCTCTGACACCAAATTGTAAAAAAGCAAACACTCACACTTGAATTTTCTCTAAAGAAAACACTCTTATTTGAATTTCTCTCTATTGTATTTCTTTCTTTGGTGCATATTACAATTGAGAGAGCATCCTATTTATAGGCTTTAGGAAGCTCTTCTAGACAAATCTTCATTATGGCCTTAAAACCCCACTAACAACATAATTAAAATCCCACTCACAACTTTTGACCTTTTACATATCCAAACTCCCATTCTACTCTTTTCTAGTAACTTCTAACTTTAAAACCCACAAATTACATTAAAGTTTATTCAACACTAAACTCACCTGTAATTTTGTCAAACGTGATCGCAGGTTACTTACTGTGACATCATGAATTTGCATCAGACCTTCAATTATTTCTCCATCATTCGCAGAATTTGAATTCCTTCCAAACTCTTCTTTCTGACATTATATAACAGGATATAGTTGAAAACCAATGCAACAATTTGTAAAATGTGATAACAGCATGACCCAAAAAATAGAGTTTGAACAACCCCATTTTTTCAATATATAGGTTTCATAGTTAGACCCAACAACCATGGAAACCAACACGAACAGAATAAAAAATATTGATCAGGTCCAAACTGCCAAGGACAAAGAGGTGGTTAAGAAGAGGTTCGGTTCCAGAGAAAATATCATAAGCCAAATTACTAAAATTGTGATGCCATGTATACTTTGAGAGCCTTTCTTTAGTCAAATCAAAAATTTCTAAGCCTTCAATGCTATTCTTACAAGATTTTAATAGAAATGGAAATAGATGGTTTGCATGTTTGGGCCAGGTGGATGTCCAAACCTATGAACAATTTCCTTTCTTTTCCACTGAGCACCTTTCCACCGAACATGCCTGAGGGAGAAAAATAAGCAACAGATACATGTATTTCAAGTTGATCCGGTCGGTAATCGGTAGTCGATGACGTCAGCAGAAGATAACCACGTGGACCACTCGCAGGGTGACACGTGGACCAGGTGACAGATAGATCGGGGTGAACGTGATCGGTTGTCACTAACCAAGTGACCACCGACAGATCAGGCGGCAGAGAAGTCGGGGGACAGATCACCCAGAACGGTGAACGGTGGTCAGTAACCAAGTGGCCACCAACAGACCGGTTCCCAGATGAACGCCTAGGGGCAGAATGCGAGAAGCAACAGGGCACCGATCAGTCATCGGGTGCATGGTCATCGGGGTCCCGTGTTACACGCAGTTAAACTGGGACTGAGGTTCCCAGCGAGAGCGTTACGCATGGACCTCGCATGAGCACATCTCAGGGAATCGTGCACGAGAGTGGCCTGAGGGAGCTAGTAAACCGGTCAGTGATTGGTGATTCCCTCAACCCATTACGTGCGCGATACCGTGAAGGGTAAGCCGTTACGCAGAGAGCAACGCTTGGTGAGTGTGCCTAGACCAGCCACACCCGGCGTTCTCCCGAGAGTATGCGACTTACCCAGGTGGAAGAAATATCCTAAGTTACTCCGCAAGGGAATAACTTAGGCGCACAAAGAGAAGCGCTAGAGCCCTTCAAGTAGTGACACGTGTATGGTTAGATGTGAGTTGCATACCTCCACGTGTCATCATCTGAGAGGGGCGCGGTCCAGATAAAGGTGCACTCCGTACCACTAAAGGTACAGACAAGCGCAGCCAAGCGCAGAGACGCGCAGACACGCACAGACACGCACAGACACTCACACTCTACTGATTATGGAGGTACGTTGTCACAGAAAAGCATAACAGGGTTCTGACACATGCCAGAAAGCATAACAGAATTCTGTTAGGCCCAGATACAGGCAGTGGCATAAAATAGAATCGGGGTGAGAGTAAGAAAGGGGAGGAGAAGAACAAAAAAGAGAACAAGAGTTTTCACACACACTACTAGTTTTTCTCATTGGTGGTTCTGTGATCTAACTTGATCGTCGGAGTGCAAACAGCCGCTAGAGGCGCCGTCTGTGTGTTTTGCAGGTCGCGTTTGGAGATCCTAGAGAAGGTTCTGAGGGTGATTTTGCAGATAACACAGTCGCGTAGACGGGGGCACATAGAGCTACGAAGCGTTTCCTCCACCTTCGAGTTGTAGGCAGGATCATTTGGCGCCCACTGTGGGGCCCGAGTGAATCGTGGTCCCATACACACCACAGTTTTTGAAGCTTACCAAAGTTTTGCCAAGTCCTTTGCTGGGGAAAGATGCCAAGAAACAGACAACCATCACCTGCGCCATCTGCTGACGAAGGAGCTGTGACAATGGCGCAGGTCCTGGAGATGGTGCGCATGCTGCAGGACAATGCCGCAGCATCGAGAGTTGAACAAGAGAGGATGCAGACGGAGTTGGCTGCGTCGCAGAGTAGGAACGACGAGCTGAATCGCGTCAATGAAGAGCTAAGGAGGACGTTGCAGGCACAGAAGGAGCGCGCGGTTGAAGAAAGGGTGTCGAGGCCACTGTCGCCTCCAAGAGCGTTCCCCATGCCATTCTTCCCTGAAGTCATGGGAACCATGGTGCCTCCCAACCTGGTGGGAGTGAAGGCGTCGTTCACAGGGGTAGAAGATCCGGAGGCGCATCTGACGGCGTTCCACACCCAGATGATGTTGTCTGGGGGCTCAGACGCTGTGTACTGCAAAATGTTCATGAGCACACTAAGCGGAATCGCCATGGAATGGTTCGTGAGCCTACCAGAAGGACATATCACGTCTTTCCCTCAGTTTTCAAAGCTTTTCACTGAGCAGTACATCGTCAACAAAGCACCCGCAGTGGTGTCATACGATTTGTTCGATGTACGACAGTACCAAGGCGAGTCGCTGAAGGACTACCTCAACCGCTTTGGAGCACAAGTGGTTAGACTGCCCAGCAAGGATGAGGATATGCTGGTGCACGCGTTTAAGAAGGGAGTGCTGCCTGGTCCCTTCAGTGAGTCCCTTATTAGGGGCCATCCCAGCACCTTTGCAAAGATCCGACGACGCGCGGTGGCGCACATAGTGGCAGAAACAGAGGTTTCTGAGAAAAGAGGAAGTGCTGCACCACCAAGACCGCGTGGAGGGCAAGGGAAACCGCAGCAGCAAGCAAGGGTGCATGAGGCCAAGGAGGGGAAAAAGGTGCGGGAAAAACCTCGTCCCTATGCACCAGGCAAGGACCAGGGCAGGGGGCGTGCAAGGGAGAATAATGCACCCCCAAGATACAATTTCATGGTGGGATTGGCGGATCTCATCGCCCTTCCCGCCGTAGCAGCGAGACTACGAGTGCCGGAGAAGACAGTTAAGGTACTTGGAAGGAAGAAGAATGAGTGGTGTGTGTTTCACCAGGCCTTTGGCCACACACTCCACTCCTGTTTGGCGTTGGGACATCAACTGGCAGAGTTGGTGAAATCCGGATTCCTGGCGGATTACCTGCGCGAGCCGCAGGGTGATAGCGCGTCGGGATCCCAGGCTGGAGAACAGCAGCATGAAGTCCCTGTGCACGGGGAAGTGCAAACAATCGCGGGAGGATTCTCTGGTGGGGGATGCACCGCGTCACAGAGAAGGAGGTACGCTCGATCGGTTATGGCGGTAGACTCGGTAGACGAGAGCCATTACCCTGAAGTAGATATTGTCTTCAGGAAAGCTGACCTACGGGACGTTGTCCCGCACGATAACGACCCTGTGGTCATTTCCCTCATCACGGCAGGAAGACGAGTGCACAGAGTGCTCGTAGATCAAGGAAGCTCGGCAGACGTCATGTTCTGGCCGACGTTCAACAAATTACAGTTGTCCCCTGATCAACTAAGGCCATATACCGAGTGTCTTTACGGCTTTGCAGGGGATCAGGTAGAGGTGTCGGGGTACATGGAGCTGAGGACAACGTTCACTGATGGAACGACAGCCCGCACCGAAAAGATAAAGTACTTGGTGGTGAACGCCCCTTCTGCGTACAACATTTTGTTGAGGAGGCCAACACTCAATAGGTTGGGCGCAATACCATCAACGAGGCACATGAAGCTGAAGCTGCCGTCGATGGAGGGGACCGTAATAACCATCAAGTCGGATTAGATTGAGGCTAGACGCTGTTATGAGAACAACCTCAAGCAAAAGAGAAGCGTATGTCACGTAACCACAACACCACCACCTGTTGTGCGCGAAGAGAAATGGGAGGAATGAAGCCCTGATCGCAGGAATGTTGCTAGCAAGAGAAATGGGAGCAAGAAACCTGCTGGCTAAAAGCGACTCTTTGCTAGTCACAGGGCAGGTTACAGTGGAGTTCCAGGCAAAAGATCCCCAAATGGCAGCCTACCTGGAATATGTACAGCTCCTGACGACGTCCTTCACCGAGTTTGAATTGGTGCACATGCCAAGAGAGCAAAATGCCAGAGCAGACCTGCTTGCCAAGCTGGCCAGCTCAGGCAAGGGGGGGAAGCAGAGGACCGTCATTCAGGAGACCTTGAAGATACCGCGAGCGTTCGTTTCAGACAACCAGGTACTTCATGTGTACAAATCAATGGAGCGTCTGACGATCGGTCATCGGTCGTTGACTCAAGAAACGTTGAAAGCACCGAGGGTGAGAGCGCGACCGTCGAAGATCGATGAGTTGATGGAGGTCTGCGCGGTGAAGGAACCCGACACGTGGATAATGCCGTACCAGTTGTACTTAGAAGATGGTGTGCTCCCACTTGACGTGGCAGAGGCAAAAAGGATAAAGAGGAGCTCAAGTAAGTTTACTCTAATTGATGGAAACCTCTTTAGATTTGGATTCTCTCACCCTGTGCAGATCTGCGTGCACGGCGAGCAATGCACCATACTCATGTCTGAGCTGCACGAGGGGGTGTGCGGAAGCCATGTAGGTGGTCGCGCTTTGGCAAGTAGGATACTCCGCGCGGGGTACTACTGGCCAAAGCTGAAGGAAGACTGCGTGAGGTTTGCACAGCGTTGCAAACAGTGTCAACTTCACGCGGACTGGCACAAGGCACCTCCTGAGGAGTTGAGGTCCATCCATAGCCCGTGGCCATTCCACACATGGGAGATCGACATCCTAGGACCTTTCCCCCTGGCGATAAGGCAGATGAAGTTTCTCATCGTGGCCATCGAGTACTTCACCAAGTGGGTGGAGGCAGAACCAGTCGCACACATCACCGCACAAAAAGTTGAGCACTTTGTCTGGAAGAACATCGTCTGTCGCTTCGGAATACCCAAGAGGTTGGTCTCCGACAATGGCACCCAGTTCACGAGTCATCAGCTGAGGAAGATGTGTGAGGAGTTAAAGATACAGCAGGTTTTCGCTTCAGTGGAACACCCACAAACCAATGGGCAGGTAGAGTCGGCCAACCGAGTACTGCTCAGGGGGCTGAAGCGAAGACTAGACAAGGCTAAAGGAGGCTGGGCAGAGGAGGTCCCCAGAATCGTATGGTCTTATCATACCACCCCACAGTCCAGCACCCATGAGACACCCTTCAGCCTTGTCTACGGGACAGACGCCATGATTCCCGTGGAGATACAGGAGAGCTCCACCAGATTCTTGAATTTCATTGCTGAAGAGTCCAATAAGGAGCGAAAGGTGAATCTCGACCTACTGGACGAAGTGCGAGAAGAAGCCAGAGTCAGTGCTGAAGCCGTAAAAAGAAGAGTAGAACGGAGGCACAACTCTAAGGTGAGGCTCAGGCGCTTCCAGGAAGGTGATCTGGTGATGAGAAAGGCGCATCAGAATGAGATGGAGAACAAGTTGTCTCCAAAGTGGACAGGCCCGTACAGAGTGGTTGAGACGTTGGAGAACGGAGCTTATCGGCTAGAAACTCTGGAGGGAGGAGCAATCCCCAGAACGTGGAACGCCACACACTTAAAATTTTACTTCAGTTAAGTTGTAAAGTAGTTGCGTTCTCGCGCTAAAGATACACGCTTTGTATATAGTGGAAACAGTTGAACAGACAAGGGGGCACTCTTTTCCCTAAGGAGGGTTTTTGACGAGGCCACCCAATGAAAAGATTTCCAGCATATCAAGTGTGCGCAAGTATTAAAGTTAAAATCCTCCTTGCCCCAGGCGCAAGTGCAGGTGATCGGTTAGGCCTTACTCGCCCTAGGCGCGAGTACTGGCACTGATCTAAGTCTTCCTCACCCCAGGTGTGAGTGCAGGCGACTAGGGTTTGAAAAGCCAGGGGTGCTAGTAAGACCAAGAGAGGGAAAGGAAAGATTTTGACAAATGTCCTTACCCACTAGGAATACACCAATATTGGCCCAGTAAGGCTCTTAGTTCGAAACCCTTCTCACCCCAGGAGTGAGGCAAGGAATGAACGACCCAATCCGCCGAAGGGTGATGACCTTGGGGAAGGTAAGAGGGGTTAGCGAGAAACACTTTTCTTTCCCCAAAACGAGGCATCACCTCGAGCGATCGATGTCAAAGTCCTCTACGCACTTAGCGCTAGAGCGACCGAGAAGCTAAGTGAAGACCAAAGAACGATGACTGATGAGTCGTCAGTGATTGGCTAGTGGCACAAAGCAGCGCACAAGAACTGTTAAACACAAAGTTGAGGGAGTAGCTAGTCGTGATCAAGTAGGGGCCAAGATCAAAGAAGTACAAGATCGCGCTAAACCTAAGCTAGCTAACAGTTAGTCGTGTGCATAAAGAAAGATGAAGCTCAAGAAAATACAAGAGAAGAAGCTTATAGCTGAAACGAGTATGTATTCACACCAAGTCTTATACAAATTCCAAGTACAAAAGGTTGTGCAGAAGTATAAATTTACAAAAAAGAGAAGAGCTTAAGGAGGAGGAGTGAGCTTTCCATCTACCACTTCGTCATAAATGCTGAATTGCGAGAGGTCCAGATCTGGGAGAACGCATCGGATCTGCTCGAGCGCCAGCTCGAACCCGTCAGTAAGGGCGTCAGCACCCACGTTCATAAGATCGGCTTTCTCAGCCTCCAGTTTTTGCTTTGAGGCCTCCGCAGCATTTTTCTCGGTGGTAAGGGCAGCAAGGGAAGAGGCAGCTTCCTCCAATTGGCCCTTGGCTTCAGACAGTTTGCCCACCACCTCCTCGAGTCTCTTCTCCCCAGTAGCGGCCGCTTCCTTGGTGGACTCGAGCTCCCCCACTAATTGAGAGTTCAGTTGGCGTAGGGAGGAGGCCTCGGCCCGCAGCTGCACCACCTCACAGTCCAGAGAGTTGACGGTTTGCCCCATCAAGATCTCAGTCTTGATTGGACCTGCGCTAGGTACTCCCTCCTAGCTCTTTCCACCATGCCCCGCATCAGATCTACGGACCCTTGGGCAGCTTCGAAGTCACTTCGCAGTGACTCCTTGTCATGCTCAAGCTTTTTTACCCTCTTCTCCAGGGCTATTTGCTTGCGGTGCTGGGTGGAAAACTCCAAAGAGAGCACCATCTGCCTAGCCAGGTGCATGTCCACCTCATCTCCGCTCCATTCGACGAGCTCTCGGTTGCAGATGAGCTGTCGAACCAAGGTGATGACCCGGCTGAGGTTCTCGTGGCTAGCCCCAGAGACGCTTGGTCGCGAGCTGGACCCACCACATTCAGCAGTAGCAGCGGAGGTTGGCAGTGGTGGCGGGAGACCCCCCGGATGAGCAGAAGCGCCCCCAGCAGGAGGAGCAGATGGACCAAGAGATTGGCCTGCTGGGGGGGGGGGGAAATGATGGTCGAGAAGCTGGAGACGGCTGTTGGCGGGGAGAGGGAAGGCACGTGGGCTCTGGGGCAGGTTGAGTAGAGGGAGGAGGGGGTGAACCTTCCTCTACCTCCACCACCTCGATCTCCCCAGGTTGAAGAGATGAGGCCCCCTCAACCGCTGGCAGTTTCCTCTTGCGATGTACAAGAGGAGAGCCAGAACTCTCCTCTTCTGTTGAGGGAGCAGCAGCAGTAGCAGCAGCAGATGAAGGAAAGGCCTTCACCAGCTTCCTTCTCTTCCTTCCTTGCTCGGGGCCTTCAGCTGGCGCGACCAAGAGAGGAGGGGCTGCAATAGGCTCGGTGGTGGAAGAAGAGGAGCCAGTCCCTTTGGCCCCCGGAGTTTGGCAAGCTCCAGCAAAGCTTTTCTCCTGTCCTTCCCTGACATTGAATATACATCGATGGGAAAAGGAAGAGTTAGATGGCCTAGTTACGTAAGTAAGTCAAAATGTATGCAAGCATGCATGAGAATGTGCAAGTATCCTAAGAGGTGGAAGAAGAAGAGCTACCTATGTACTTTTTCAGGGCCAACACATCGAACTCATGTTTGATGAGGCGAGCAGATTGTACTTGGCCCCCAGGAACAGCCCACATAGCTCGCGCTCGTAGGGGGCCATGGCTTCGAGGTCCCGGGGTTTCTTGAACTCAACCGCAGGAACCCAGTAGAGGGGGTACCCCTCGAGCAACGTTGGACTTTGTGGGGTGGCAGATATCATGTAGAACCTGCCCTTCCAATCTTTGAAGGATTTCTGATACAGGCCCAAGAGCACCCGTCCAGCAACCCCGTTCAGACTAACCCAGGACCTGTCCCCAGGGTTCTTCGCCTCGAAGAAATAGAGGAACACATCCACGGAGGCGTTATGCCCGAAGTAGTTGCAGAGAATTTCAAATGCCCGGATGAAAGCCCAGGCATTTGGATGGAGTTGGCAGGGCGCGACGTTCAACTCCATCATCAGCTCCTTCTCGAAAAAGGTGAATGGCAGGCGTAGCTTCAACCTTTTGAAGATGGCGGAGTAGATGAAGACGAAGGGCACCCCATTGGTGGCCCTATCGTCCGCGCAGATGGGCATCCCTCGAGGAGGAATGCGGATTTGGATGTTAAAGTCGTTTTCCCTGTCGATGGCGCAGGAAGGCTCATCGAGATTGTTGCTCAGCAGGGATGTGAGGTGGCCCTGGGGTAGCAGGGTGGAGGTTTCGGCAAGCAACGCCAGGGGGGCCCAGTCGTAGACCCTGGCGTTGTCGTGGTAGGAGGTTGCAACGGGTGGTGGTGGAGCTGGCGCACTTGCGGAAGGCTGTGCACCAGAAGACGAGGCAATAATGCGAGCGGTTTGTTTCAAGCGAGCCATCGTGAGATAGCTGCAATGGAGGAAAAACGAAAAGTCAGAATGAATGGAAGAAGAGGGAATGATGAATGGTTCGGTGAAAACAGAGAAGGGGAAGGAGAAAGAAATGCCCAGGTGAAAAGAGGAAGAAGGAGAAGCAGAAATCAGAGCAAGAACGCGAAAAACCCTCGCGCGGGTCGAGAGAGGGAAAACAGAGAAGATGAATGCATGATAACGAGAAAGATAAATGCAATCGGTAAAAGTAACCTAAGTGGGCCAAGGAAGAAGAAAAACCATACCTTTGAATGATCGCAAGAGTCTTGAAGGTAGAAAGCTGGAAGAAGGATGGAAGCGCAGAGAGAGGGTTCGCAGGAAGTCTAAGAGTTGATTGAAGAAGATGAAGAAACAGTGAAGGCGCGCGCCTATTTGAAAAAGGGAAGCGCTAGCGACACTCCACGTTGACTGTTGATGCGTCCACGCGTCGCAAGATTAAGGGAGGAAGTTGTAACGTTAAAGGGGCCGCACGTGAGGTGGCACGAGATGTGGCCCACGTGCCACGTGGACCGAGGGCACGACCATTCAGTCTCTTCGCTGAGAACGAGTTCACAGCTCGAGACTAGGGGGCTTGTGATCCGGTCGGTAATCGGTAGTCGATGACGTCAGCAGAAGATAACCACGTGGACCACTCGCAGGGTGACACGTGGACCAGGTGATAGATAGATCGGGGTGAACGTGATCGGTTGTCACTAACCAAGTGACCACCGACAGATCAGGCGGCAGAGAAGTCGGGGGACAGATCACCCAGAACGGTGAACGGTGGTCAGTAACCAAGTGGCCACCAACAGACCGGTTCCCAGATGAACGCCTGGGGGCAGAACGCGAGAAGCAACAGGGCACCGATCAGTCATCGGGTGCATGGTCATCGGGGTCCCGTGTTACACGCAGTTAAACTGGGACTGAGGTTCCCAGCGAGAGCGTTACACATGGACCTCGCATGAGCACATCTCAGGGAATCGTGCACGAGAGTGGCCTGAGGGAGCTAGTAAACCGGTCAGTGATTGGTGATTCCCTCAACCCATTACGTGCGCGATACCGTGAAGGGTAAGTCGTTACGCAGAGAGCAACGCTTGGTGAGTGTGCCTAGACCAGCCACACCCGGCGTTCTCCCGAGAGTATGCGACTTACCCAGGTGGAAGAAATATCCTAAGTTACTCCGCAAGGGAATAACTTAGGCGCACAAAGAGAAGCGCTAGAGCCCTTCAAGTAGTGACACGTGTATGGTTAGATGTGAGTTGCATACCTCCACGTGTCATCATCTGAGAGGAGCGCGGTCCAGATAAAGGTGCACTCCGTACCACTAAAGGTACAGACAAGCGCAGCCAAGCGCAGAGACGCGCAGACACGCACAGACACTCACACTCTACTGATTCTGGAGGTACGTTGTCGCAGAAAAGCATAACAGGGTTCTGACACATGCCAGAAAGCATAACAAAATTCTGTTAGGCCCAGATACAGGCAGTGGCATAAAACAGAATCGGGGTGAGAGTAAGAAAGGGGAGGAGAAGAACAAAAAAGAGAACAAGAGTTTTCACACACACTACTAGTTTTTCTCATTGGTGGTTCTGTGATCTAACTTGATCGTCGGAGTGCAAACGGCCGCTAGAGGCGCCGTCTGTGTGTTTTGCAGGTCGCGTTTGGAGATCCTAGAGAAGGTTCTGAGGGTGATTTTGCAGATAACACAGTCGCGTAGACGGGGGCACAGAGAGCTACGAAGCGATTCCTCCACGTTCGAGTTGTAGGCAGGATCACAAGTCTAGCATCCTATTTCAATTATTAGCTTCTTTCTTATAAGTCATAAAGTAGAACACCACAGATAAGGTTTAGAGTTCAATAAATCTGGTCTTTTGTCAAGTTAGAATTTTACCAAGAAGTTAGTAGGCTTATCAGTTTCACTGGTTGTGTTGGGAACAGCGGTAATATTCTTTTTATCTTCGCTGAAAGGACTGATTTCCTCCTTTTCAGATGTTGAGGTGGTGGTGATGGGGGATGCATTAGTTTGATCTTCTTTGAGAATATTTTCCCTATTTTCAAATGTTGTCATGGGAGTGACATTATCTTGATCCTCCTTGGTTGGAGTTATTTCCTTTCTTTCAAACCTCTCAACCAAAGAACGTGTCCTTCCTTGTGGAGTAGCAACTGCCAAAGGAGAATTTTAATATATTCAGTTTCCAGGGGTTTTCTTAGCGCATAAAACTACATTGATGGGTTATGGCAAACCTCCATTGACATATTTAACTGGACTAATGACTTTGCTGTAAGAAGAGGATTGATTACCTGAAATATAATAAAATATTAATCATGGATGCCCATATGGTATTTTCTCATATTAACAATGATCTAATAATACACTGGGCATGCCACGTTTTTTAAAAAAGTAGACAATCTAAATGTCAGAATCACTTTATTGACAGACATAAAAGAGTTTATCTGTCAAGAGACTTGAGAGTGTTGTCTAACAGTTTACTCAATATTTTTCAGGATATTTTTGAATGAAACGCACAGAGAAAATACAAAGAAGCTAGCCGAGGTACCAAACATGCGAAATTCACTGTAGTTCCCGGAACGAAGATGCATCGCATTTCTGGAAAAAAGCGCACCACCTAAGAACAATTTGTTCAAAAAAAAAACAAAAAAACACTAAGAATTATCCACACAAGTGATTACGGGTGTGAGAAATGGAAAAAGTGAAAACCAAATAGGGGAAAAGGAAAATGTACCTGTTTGGAGAAATGGGGCCCAGGCACGGTCGGTTGACGTAATGAGATTGCTGACGTGTCGATCTTTTTCTCCTTCGGTCGGTGGTTCCTTTTTGGTGTCTCCTTCAGTTGGTCATTCCTTCTTGGTGTCTCCTTCGGTCGGGCGTAATAAGATAATTCTGATGCCGAACGATGCATAGATAATTCTGATTACATTAAAGTAATAAGATAATTCTGATGCCGAACAAGGCATAAATAATTCTGATTACATTAAAGTAATAAGATAATTCTGATGCTGAACGAGGCATAAACAATTCTGATTACATTAAAGTAATAAGGTAATTCTGATGCCGAACGAGGCATAGATAATTCTGATTACATTACATTAAAGTAATAAGATAATTCTGATGCCGAACGAGGCATAAATAATTCTGATTACATTAAAGTAATAAGATAATTCTGATGCCGAACGAGGCATAAATAATTCTGATCACGTTAAAGTAATAAGATAATTCTGATGCCGAACGAGGCATAAATAATTCTGATTACATTAAAGTAATAATGCGAATGCCGAACGAGGCATAAATTGAGAGTAATAAAAGGAATAGGGGACTTGGATTTTGATTTATAGTGCCTCGTTAAAACCTTCTCGGTCGTAAACCCTCCTTAGGGAAAAACCGACTGAGTGAGGAAAGAGTACACTTTCATTAAGTTCAACTGTAATAAAATTTGAGATGCGTGACATTCCACGTTCTCGGTATGTCCTTCCCAGACAAATGTTCTAAATAATAGGCTCCACCGGCTGCTGTGTCTACTATGCGGAATGGTCCTTCCCAATTGCTAGAAAATTTGCCTCCTTCCTTCCGGGCGCTACTCCGCATTTGCCATACTAAGTCGCCTTTGTGGAACAATCTTGGTTTGACCTTGGAGTGGTTCGGACGGTTCGTTCGGTCTCGACTTCTCTTTCTTTGCTCGGGGTTTGGTCTTTGAGGACTCCGGATCCGACGGCTTTGAACCGTTGGTGGTAATCAATGTGTTCCTCGATTTGCATGAATTTGGTTGCTCGAGTTCGAAGGTCTTCCATGTCTTGAGGCGGCTTCTTGATGAGACTTTCAGTAAAACGGCTCGGCCGGATGGCCGAGACCAAATGGTGCAATGCAACTTCCTGCTTGAGCCCTCGGATGTTCATACATGCTTTGTTGAACCTATCTAAAAAGGTTCTGAGAGATTCACCTTTTTCTTGTTGTACCGTTAGGAGAGACATGGAGGACGTGTGATGCGGTCGGCTGGTGGCATACTGAGTAGAGAATTTTACGGCTAAGACGTCGAAGTCGTCAATGGAATTCGGAGACAGCTCTGTAAACCAAGTAAGAGGTTCTCCCTGGAGCGACGTGGGGAATACTTTACACCACACATTGTTATCTGTGGTATACAAAGTCATTTGCGTCTTGTAAACATTTAAATGCTCGTCCGGGTCGATCGAGCCGTCATAGAGTTTAATGGCGAGGCCTCTCCATTTGTCAGGAAGTGGTGTGGTGATGATTTCGTCTGTAAAAGGATGACCCCTTTTACTTGACTTTCTTTCGACTGTTTCAGCTCTAGAAGCAGGATTGGTGTCGGCCGGTGTAGGTATGCGAAAGGCGGTTCGGTCGGCCATATGGGATTGGCCTTCTCGTTCGGGATTATCGACCTGTCGCTGGAGTCGCGCATTCTGCTATCTCAATAAGGCGATTTCTTCCTCTTGGCGGCGTCTATCCTCTTCGTGTTGACGACGGTCTTCCATCCTCTTTTGCCGCAGTTCCTCCATCTGAGTTTGGAGGGTTTGAATCATAGTCATCTGTTCTACCATAACATCGTTGTTGTTCCTTGTTGCAACCATTATAGCTTTAAAAATTGAAATCTTGCCTCGGCCCCACGGTGGGCGCCAATTGTACCTGTTTGGAGAAATGGGGCCCAGGCACGGTCGGTTGACGTAATGAGATTGCTGACGTGTCGATCTTTTTCTCCTTCGGTTGGTGGTTCCTTTTTGGTGTCTCCTTCAGTTGGTCATTCCTTCTTGGTGTCTCCTTCGGTCGGGCGGGGGAGGGTACCTGCGAAGGCACTCCGACGCTCAAGTAAGTATGAGATTCTAAGCGCGGTTTCGTAAGTGAATGAAAACGTACCTTTCTCTGGCTTGAGCACAGTATTTATAGGATTGCCTAATGGGCTTTCTGTCCCTTGGGCTCAGGGTGGTTATGGATATGTCTTGCCAGTCGTGCTCCAGAATACCCGGGGAACATATCTTCTTTAAACGCATATTCCTTATTCTTCGGAGGTGTATCTTAACCACCTTAGCTTGTCACATAAATGCCCTTACATTTATTGTGCATTAGGTCGGTCGGTCGGTGCCTACCGGTACAGAAAACGAATACTAAATAGAGCACAAACCGGGAGAATACCAAGTGAGAGACGAAATCGGAAGAGTTGGAGATGATTTAACTCTGAAACGATTTGTAGTTCGTCCTCGCCCTAGAGTTTATGTGGCAAAGAATCAATGCAAAGAGAAGAACAATGAGACATTAACCTATGCGATCCTGGAGTGTTATATTTTTGGGATTTGATTAATATTATTGTTGGGTTGTTAGGATTTAATTAGTTGGGATTTAATTAGTTAGGATTTAATTAGTAGTTTCTATCATTTATCTTTAGTTGGGATTTAATTAGCATAACTTATCTCTATCGTTTGTAATCTTTAGTACTCTATCATATTCTCTATCATTGTTCTTGTTCTTGGTATAATCGGAAGCCATCTAAAGGTTTCATTTGTCCAAAGCCTAATCGTTCTTCGAAATCTCTTACGAGAGGACTTAGACGCTTGTATACACGATCATTCATATCAATTGGTATCAGCTAGAACCTTCCAGTACTTTCAATGGCAGATTCAACACACTCCGCTCAAGCATCCAAGGAGATGGAAGATCAAATCTCCCAAAGGATGGATAATAGGTTTATGGAGCTCGCGACTACGTTGAAGGAAACCTTGACTCTTTCTATGAAAGACACCATGCAAGAATTACTTACTCAATCTCGAGGAGAAGGGCCTCATGACCTCTCCAATGACAACATGGGGTTTGGTGCAATTGGCGATGATCCCATGGTTGAGTTGTTGCGTCTACGACAAAAGACTTCAGTTGATGCCTATCATGAAGAGTTCAATTCAATCATTACAAGATTGAAGTTATCTGATGATCATATTCAAAGGTGCTTCCTTGGTGGATTAAAGAAAGAAATCCAGATGATGGTAAGAATGTTCCGACCTAAGTCTCTACAACATGCGTTTACATTGGCCAGGACGTATGAAGGACCTAATTCAAGCAATTCAATGGCCAAATTCCACAGGGGAGTCTTGGGTCCAGCACCAGTGCCTATATTGTCGTCTGCTTCAATCAATGCGGCCCCTAAACCCAAACCAACACCCCACTTACCACCGGAGTTCATAGCAGAACGTAGAGCCAAAGACCTTCGTTATTTTTGTGTTGAACCCTACTCAATGGAGCATAGTAGGGTACACAAGAAATTACAGCTTCACGTCATGGAGATGGAAGAAGATGACTCACATGATAGTCCTCCCAGTGATGTGACTGAATTATTGCAAAGGAAGGAGCCACAAATCACAGTCAACGCATTAACCATGGTGGTTTGGTTTAGAACTATGAGAATAATTGTATATCATCAAAAACGACATTTACATATTCTCATTGATAGTGACAACACTCATAATTTCTTAGATACCCAAATGGATAAAAATATATGGGTGCATAATTGATACGATTGCCCCTTTGAATGTCATGGTAAGTTGGACTCTACCACAAACCTTAAAACAATTAAGAGGATTTTTGGACTTAGCTGGATATTATAGAAAATTTGTCCGTGGGTATGATGTCATTGTTACACCTAAGGGTGTGCAAAAAAATCCAATTAAAATAAACTGCTCTATTTGCAAACTACTCCAATCCATTTCAAAATCCATTTGTTTAAATCTGATTTTGATTTTGATCCATATTTTAAAACTTTTCCATATCAGAGTTCCATTTTATTTATACAGATTTTAGAAAATGGATAATCCAAATATTCAATCCATATTCATTGCATGGTCGCAATGTGAAATGTACTACAAGATTTCAGTTCTTCACACTCAAAGGTTGGTTATTTCAAACCATTATAACGTCAACACCTGAGGCACGGATAAATTTTAACAATTTTTTTTATTTTACAAAAAGTAGAGAAAAAAAATACATGAAATAAAAATATTAAATTTTTGTTTTTCATCAAGAGGGTATTCGTTTTAGAATTTTCAAAAATAATTTTTTTTCTACTGAATTGACATAAGTGAAAAATGATCCCTTTTATACAATTTATTTTAATATTTTAAAAATTAAATAATTTTATAACAAAAAAATAAAAAAAATAGAGAATGTTTTACCTTAAAAAAATAACGGAGTAAATTTTTATTAAGTTTTTTTATCAAAATTAAAATATGCATAATTAGAAAATTTTAAATTAAACATATTAAAATTATTTAATTTATATTTTATCTGAATAGATATAATTGAAAATAAAATCAGGATAAAAAATTTCTCCTAAAATCAAACTTACTTATTTAAATATATATTAAATAAATAATAAATGCGTAAATATAAAAATGTTAAGCTACTATAAAATATTAAAATTAATAACTAATTGAAAACATAAGCTTAACATTAAAAAAATAATAATTAATCTTTATCATAAAAAAAATTAAATTACATTACACTAATAATTTTTTGATATTATATAAATTTATAAAAAAATATGGATTTGGATTTTAGATCCAATCCAAATATTTGGATTTGGATTTATAGAAATCCAAATTGTTTTTACAAAAAATATGGATTTAAATTTTAAATCTGATCCAAATATTTGGATTTGGATTTGGATTGGATATGGATTTTTGAAAATCCAATCCATGACCACCCTTAACTACACCCTTAACTGATATGCTTAAGAAGGATAATTTCATTTGAAGACGAAGTACCCATCGTTCCATTCTTGAGGGCAAGAATGTTGTTCTGGGGAGGGCATTGTTATATCCTAAAGTTTTGGGATTTGATTAATATTATTGTTGGGTTGTTAAGATTTAATTAGTTAAGATTTAATTAGTTGGGATTTAATTAGTTAGGATATAATTAGTAGTTTCTATCATTTATCATTTATCTTTAGTTGGGATTTAATTAGCATAACTTATCTCTATCATTTGTAATCTTTAGTAATCTATAAATAGAGTATTGAACTATTATTTGGAATATGAATAATATATGCACCTTGTTTCCTTTTCTCAATTCTCTATCATTGTTCTTGTTCTTGGTATAATTGGAAACCACCTAAAGGTTCCCTTGTCCAAAGTCTAATCGTTCTTCGAAATCTCTTACGAGAGGACCTAGACGCTTGTATACACGATCATTCATATCATGGAGTTTGTAAAGATAGTAATTAATGAAATATTAAAAGATGGGATCCAACACTTTCTACTCCCGCGCTAGAGTTTTTAGGGATATTGTGTGAAAAAAAATAGATAACCCACACTTTCTTAAAAAAATAGAAAACTTAAACTAATAAAATCTTTATACTTTATCGTGGTTCATTAAAAAAATCATAGAGACTTACCAGGGGTTTAACCCCTAATAATCATGTGTCTTATTGGATGTTATTATAACCACAGTTAAGAAACCTCTACTAAAATTAATAATTTTTGTAATGATAGTTGTTGTTTAGCAGTCAAATTAAATATGATTCCAGTATAGACATGTCTAATGCCAGAAAGATGTTCGTATAATTGTGGTTAGATGATCCCAAGTTTTCTTCCAACAAATTCAATAATGAAAGTAGTAGATTGGTGTTCAAAACTTATATAAGCAAAGAGGATTAGTAATAACAATAATAATAAAAGGGGGTTGTGATTGTTAAGTAAGAAAATATAAATGATGATTTAAAACAGTACTAAATAATGCAAGTTGACTCCCAAGTTATTCCACCATTGAATTCCTCACAGGTTCTCAAAAGATTATTCCTTTCTTAATCCTCAAATAGAGTTAAACCAGATTGAACATGCCTCTATCTTATTCAACTTGAAACTCACTAGTAAAGCATGCGTCTACTAGTTTAATCAATACCCACTTTGTTCCATGCGTATACTCCATGGGAAAACTTATCTCCTCTCTCTTTGAATCATGCGCCTATGAAATTAATTAGAACAATGCGAACTAATTAAGAAACCAAAGTTTAAGATAAGGAAGACTCTCAATCATACGCCAACCTCTCACAAAAACCAGTTTTCCAAGAGATTAGAATATTGTTCCCGCCGGTTGACCAGGGACGTCTTCGTGCGTGGCTTGTCCTCGCGAGTTAGGGCACCTTCGTTCAGCACCGCCTGTGAGTACCTGAAAAGAAGTGGACAAAGGGGCGCCCTAGCGGCCGTTTGCACTCCGACGATCAAGTAAACTAGCGAGAAACATCAAAGGGTGACACACCTCCGTATCGGAACATCGTGAATGGATGCTCTCTGAAGGTGGTCAAGATAACTTAGTAACTAATATTCTTGCCCTAATTTCCTGTGCGTGCAGTGGGTGTGCAAGCAACCAGAGTGTGTCTGTGTAAAAACTGAGTCTGGACAAAATGTCTAACCCCTGTCTCGAACGTCTAAAGCTCCTTTTAAACGTCTAAAACATTTAAAACGTCTTAAAGCGCATTTAAAGCGTATAAACGTCCAGCGCGTTTAAAACGTCCAAAGCATTTAAAGCGTTTAAAGTGCTTTAAAGCGTTCGAAACGTAAACTGAATTAACGCGTACCTTAGCAAACTTTCAGGAAAGCATTGATGTTTCAGTGCTTACTGCCACGTGTTCTTCTGACTTGATTGTTTGTACTATGTGGAGGGCCTCACAGCGTCGTAACCCAACTTAGGGACATTCCATCGCGTGATTCCTCCTTCCTCGAAGTGCATCGGGCGCAGGGGGTGACTTTCTGGGGCCAACTCATGCGCCCCAACCTCTAGTCACTCGCCCTGGGAGTGTATCTACTTTCCTCTCGTACCACGCACCTGGTTCACCCCTGGGCATGGCCTGCTCGTGGGTCGTATCTATCCCAGGGGTCTCCCTGAGATGGCGTGGGTACTTCACGAGTCAGGTTACTCCCTACTGGTACTAGAACTATGGCCTTGAAGCTACCTTTCTCTTTTCTTTATTACTGCTGAGGTACCGGGGCCCGAGGCCTCCTCGTCCGTACCTTGGCCTCTAGTGGTGTCGCTCCCTCCATGATCTTTCCTACCCATGGGTATCGGGGGGTAACATTGTCGATGTCTCAATCTTGGTGACGCCTCAACTTGGCGACGCCTCAGCTTGGCGATGCCTCTTCTGGGCGACGCCTTGTCCTGGCGACGCCTCAACTTGGCGACGCCTCATCTTGGCGATGCCTCAAGCGGTCAATCTGTTGACTTTCTTCCTTGGGCCCCTTGAGTGGTCCCGCCATATGTTGACTTTGACCTTGACGTTGACTTTGACTTTGACTTTGGTCAACACCCGGGGACGGGACGGTACAAATATTAAAACAATTGCTATAGAGAATTAAAAAAATGAAACTTTTATTGATCAAAAACTCGTAACTCAATGGAAAATTACAAAGGAATCAACTAAAAAAGGTTTAGCCTTCCATGTGAAGACAAAAAGGTAATCTTTCACATTCTGCTAGGGAAGATATTAGAAAAACGAGGAAACCCATAGGTTGACGCCACAAATTCCACCCCAAAAAAACATATTTTAATTGTGCATCAACGATATCAATTGTACTTAAACTGTTAGATAATCCTAGTCAATGATGACATTACTGTTACCATCTCTATTACAGAACCGTACATGAGGTTTTCATCTCATACGGCTCCTTTAAATCCTTCAAAAAATATAATGACCGGACCCCGATTTTGTATCCCTTGATATATCCCTAAGATAGAGAAAATTCGATTTTATCGGACGGTTCTGAATTAGACCCATTGAATTTTGTCTGTTCTAATAAATTTTTTTAAAATAAATACATTTATTTAAAAAATAAAAATCAATTTGAACATTTATTTCACTTATTTATATAAATAAAAAATACAAAAGATACTTCTGAATTGATCTCATCCTTTAAAAAATATCAAATTTAAATTTTTTTAGTAATAACTTAATTTAATTTTTGCATAAAATACTCTTTGAAAATGATCAAGAACTAACACATCATTTTCAAAAGACCTCCTTGCCTTTGAGCGGGTGCAGGCGAGAAAGAGAAAAAGTCCTCCTTGACTTTGAGCGAGTGTAGGCAAGAAAAAGTCCTCCTCGACTTTGAGCGAGTGCAGGCAAGAGAAAGTCCTCCTCGACTTTGAGCGAGTGCAGGCAAGAAGAAGTCCTCCTCGCCTTTGAGCGAGTGCAGGTGAGAATAGAAGAAGTCCTCCTCGCCTTTGAGTGAGTGCAGGCAAGAACAGATTGAAAGACCTCTCTGCACAAGCAGATAGAGGCAAGATTAAAAGTCCTCAGCGCGTCCAGGGGGGAGGAGATGTACACCCAGAGCAAGCTAAGGCACCAGAAAAATTCCTTCTCACCTCAGAGTGAGTTCAGGCAAGATGAACTGAAAAGTCAGGGGTGTTCGTGACCTTAAATGGTGGAAAGGGAAGGAAAACGCCTTTTCCCCTTTAAGTGAAACATCAATATTGACCCAGTAAGATCAGATAAAACTTCCACGCTTGTAGGCGGTGTGAAGACAGATAAAATCCTTCTCGTCTTGAACGAGTTCAGGTATGGCGTGAAGGGTGAAAGAAGTTAAAAAGATAGCTAAGGTAGGTTCAAAGAGAACACCTCACTATCCAGCTCATTGTTCTGAAACTCAGGGAGGTAGAGAAGGATCCGAAAGGCGCCTCTACCCCCAGATGAGGGAACAATGGTCAAGTTATGAAGGCAAGAAAGTTCACATTGCCAAAACCCTACGACGATCAGAAGAGTTCCAGGTGATGACAGGAATAAGGGCTCACTTTGTTGGGCAGATCAGGTAAACTGTATTGTGATACTAGTTTAAGTTAAAACCTGCTGCCTAGTAAGTAACTTATGTTAAGGTTTGTTGCCTTGAGTTCACAAGTTATATTAAATGTCATCGCTAAAGGGTTAATAGTTGCTCAAGTTTACTTTGAGTTAACAGTTTGATAAGTTGTTATAAGGTTAACAGTTTATTCAAGATCGAAGCAGTGTATGAAAGGTGAGGCTCGAATGTTGCTGAGTTAATTCGTTTGAGTAAGTCACACCAGTTATGTTGGTCAACCACACAGCAAGTAAAGGTAAAAGCGTGCAAAGTAAATAGAAAACGATATATGAGAAGTGAAAATCATATAAGAAGTTGCAGTTCAAGTTTGCATACATACTGATCCTGCCTGTTGACCAGAACGCTGGAGCTTTTGCCTCGTCAAACTTGGATCGACGTATGCGCCGCGTTTGCCTCCGTCCTTCGCCGCGATCCACCTCAAGAACCTGCAAAAGAACAGAGCGGCGCCGCTGCGGCTGATCGCACTCCAACGCCCAAGTCAGTGACCGAACCACCAATTACTAAGAGTAACACTCAAGAACTCTCAAGGAACCGTGAACCAGTTCTCTCTCAGTATACTCAAGAACTCGCAAGCGTAAAGAAGACAATCTGAACGTGCGTACCTCAGAAGTTCGTTGGGAAACCCTTATATACCTGGACACTTTCTCTCTCCTGGCAGTTACACACCTGGACACGTGGCTCGCATCCAGCTGTACACGTGCCATCATCTGGAGCCTCCTTGACTTGGGCGCTGCTTCTGACTCTCCTTTGGCTAAGTTACTTATGCATGATACTACTCAGTGCATAGTTGTCTTGGAGCGCGATCTCTACTGGAATTGGCGAGTTAGGGTGCCTTCGTATACACCTTCCCTGTGGTCTCGCTGGCCGCCTTCATGATCTGCACCACCTGTTCCACCGTGTATGATCGAGCAAGCTGTCCCCCGACCTCACCCTCGGGCCAGCTGGGAAATGTCTATCTGCCTTCATCTCCGGCGATGTCCTTTCTTCGGCGATCTCTAATCACTTGGTCGCCTGGATTCATATCTGGCGACTTCATCTTCAACTTGGTGACCGCCGGTTCTGGTGCGCTGGAGATCGGAGCACGCCAACTTAATAACTGGCGACTACACGAGCCCCCCGACTTCCTTCCCTTCTGCCAGCCAGGCGTCCCATCAGCACGCCTATACAATAGCTTGATGCCACGTCATCATTTCCGACTACCAGGACGGTACACAAGCCCCCCCAGTCTTAAGCGAAGACTTGTCCAGCGAAAAGACTAAAGGAGTCACGTCAACACCGATCTATGTGGCGCTGGCGCAGAATTCCAAGCGGTTGTACTTTCTGCTTTCCTGACGCTCCACCAACCACTCCTCCAATCGCTCGACACGTGGCTTCATCAACGGTTACCTTCAATTGTCGTTTGCGCTTCCCAAACCCATTCGAAAAACCCTTAAACCCATTTCACTTCACTGTTCCATCACTTCTTCGTTCTCTCAGACGCTTCAACTTTCTTCTGCAAAAGCTCACGACGTTCTTCAACCTCCTAAATCACCAACTTCCTTCATCGCTCTTCCGATCACAAAAAGGTAATCCCTTTACTTCTTCTGCTTGTTTTTCCTGCATTTTCACCGATTCGCATCATCCATTAACTGTCTGGTGCATACGCTGTGGGCTGTTTTTTCTATTTCTCCTTTCTCGTAACTTAGGGCTTCGTCTTCGTTACAACGAACCTTCGTTCGTTCGTTTTTCACCCTTCTTTCACGATCGAGTCAGCCTCTGCGAACCCTGATCGCCTTTTCTTTTCTTTTTCCTCTGCAGCTTCCGCAATGGCTCACTCAAAGATCACCCCAAATCCTCCTCCCTCGTCACGAAACCCCTCATCTCAAGCACACGACCCACCGCGAGCACGTGGTGCTTCTTCTTCTCAGGCTGAGAGGCCTGCACCCTCCCGCTCTAACCTCGCTCAGGCTACTCCACCTATCGCCGGAGGAGCCTCCGTTCCTTCCCCAGACTTCAAAAAATTATACCCATGGGCCACCCCGACCTTGTTGAAGGAAACCTCCTCTGTAAACTCTGTTGGGGCAGTTCTAAGATTGAAGAAAGGGGACGAGCCTCACCTGTCGTTCCACAAGGAGCATGACGACAAGATGGTGGTGCTACCTTGCTCCCCCGACATGCCAGTATGCGCCGATGACAAAGGGAACAACGTCGGGTTGTTCTGCTTCGTCTACACCACTCTGTTCAAGAAGGTGAAACTTAGGTTTCCCTTCACTCGTTTTGAAAGGGAGCTTCTTACCGAGCTCGACATCGCCGCCGCCCAGCTCCATCCCAACAGCTGGGCGTTCCAGATCATGTGCGACCATCTGGGGTTGCCAGCGTCAGTGGACGTCTTTCTCTTTCTTTTTGAAGCCAAACACCCAGGAGATCGCCTGTGGGTGAGTCTTAATGGGATTGCTGGGAGGTCAATCCTCTCTATCTTCCAGCAATCTTACAAAGACTGGAAGGGCAAGTTTGTCCAGGTGCGCCCAAACGACAAGGACGCCTCACTGCTCGACGGCTTCCCCTTGTATTGGGTAAACAAGGGGACTAAAGAGTCCAAAGGCAGCTTCAGGAGGCCAAGGAGTCCGGACAGCATGGGTGCTTTGGACAAGGATCTGTGCTTCTTTTGGAAAAGCGTGGCAGACGCCAACATTACCTTCCTCACCACGACGCTCATCTCCTTTGAGTTCTTCGAAGATCAACTCGAAGTTCGCATAGCTTAGAACTCGCCTCAGTATCTAAGTCATTACACTTGTCATTACTTCTGCTAACTGTTTCTGGGCGTCTTGTGTGTTGTGCACAAGACTTTGGTTTTATTTTCTGCACCACTTATCTGATTTTGTTGCATATGTGACTTATATGTTTACCTTCCTCTTTGAACTAACCCATGTATCCTTGCATTATGCAGATCGTATATTGGGCCAGGGAAAGTTAGCTGAACTGAGGGCGCTCGCCCGAGCCCACGGGTTGGCATCGGGTTCCCAAACCGTGCCAAACTCGGTGGTGGAGATCGCCGCCGCACAGGGCAG